>NC_080178.1:16697918-17026212 GCF_950295315.1 Erinaceus europaeus
AAAAACTTATATAAATGTGTGGAGGAAATATTGTTGTAAAGAGGGCCTTAGATGTGCTCTAACTGACTTTAAAATGATTAAAAAAAACAAATCAAATGTGAGTTCTCATTTGTAACATATTGACATGATAACAAGGTTGAAAATTGTTGCTTCCATCAATATCTAAGCTTCAGAGGATCAAGAAATCCTGTTCTTGTTCTGAAAGAAGGTTCTAAATTCTGTGACACAGAAATGGAAATAGACACAAAACTAGATTTTCTGGCTTTTCATACCAAAAAGATTTCCATTCTTTCATTAAAAATATAGCTCCAGAATTGGCAAACTGGGGTGGGATGTGAATTGTCTTAAGTATCAAATGGATATTAGTGGTTACAGACACAGAAACCAATTTAAGCATGTGTGTTCAGGTCTTATTAGAAGTTTCAATAATATACGCACTCAGCTTTAATAATTGTTTTATTATCTTTATATATTGGACAGAGACAGCCAGAAATAGAGAGGGAAGGAAGAGAGAGACAGAGAGACACCTGCAGCACTGCTTCACCACTCGAAAAGCTTTCCTCCTGTAAGTAGGGACTAGGGGCTTAAACCTGGGTCCTTGTACATTGTAACATGTGCACTCAACCAGGTACACTAGCAACCACCCACCCCGCATGCACTCAGCTTTATAGAAAAACTTTAAGGTACCTGCATGTGACGGGGGAGGGGAGTGAGAGGTACCCATGTGGAAGTTAAGAACTGGCTAAGAGGGTAGCACAGCGGGTTAAGCGCATGTGGCACAAAGCACAAGGACCAGCGTAAGGATCCTGGTTCGAGAGAGAAGGGGAAAGACAGATAGAGAGAGGGAAAGATAGACACCTGCAGACATGCTTCACCGTTTGTGAAGTGACTCCCCCTGCAGGTGGGGGGCCGGGGGCTCAAACCAGGATCCTTATGCTGGTTCTTGCACTTTGCATCAATTGTGCTTAACCCGGTGCGCTACTGTGAGATTTTAGACACCTTTCAGACTTTTGAGTTTCCATGTCTTCTTTTATAGAATAATAATTTTTTAAAAAAAGGTTGTTTTTATTTGTTAATATTAGGGCATAGAATAGAGAAAAATTAGGCAACTATCTATATAGGATTGTATGACGATTAACTATAGTAGTGCTTTACAGGGCATCTGGCGCCCAGGAAGTCTTCAGTGATGGCAGCCATATTGCCCTTCCTGCCTTTGGGATGTAACTGATGAAGTCACCAACAGGAAGTACATTTCTAGGCAGGATTTTGCTATCTTCTGGCTTTCGGTCATGCAGTTCCTTCCTTCCTTCCTTCCTTCCTTCCTTCCTTCCTTCCTTCCTTCCTTCTCATTTTTTTTTCCCTCCAGGGTTATTGCTGGGCTCGGTGCCTGCACCATGAATCCACTGCTCCTGGAGGCCATTTTTTCTCTCTTTTTGTTGCCCTTGTTGTAGCCTCGTTGTGGTTATTATTATTGCCATTGTTGATGTTGTTCATTGTTGGATAGGACAGAGAGGGGGAGAGAAAGATAGACACCTGCAGACCTGCTTCACCGCCTGTGACGCGACTCCCCTGCAGCTGGGGAGCTGGGGGCTCAAACCGGGATCCTTACGCCAGTCCTTGCGCTTGGCACCGCATGTGCTTAACCCACTGCACTACCGCCCGACCCCCTGTATGCCATGTTTAATGTCTGACATGACTCCCCCACAGATGTATTTTCGCTCAGGAAGCCCTGCCTGGCCTTCACATTCTTAGTGGACATATTCCCCTCCCACACACTTCTGTCACCGCCTGTCCCTAACTTGACGGTGCTTATTCCTATTTGCAGTTATCTTTCTTGCACCTGCTGGTTCCTTGCCCTCTCCTCTACTGGAAATAAGTCATGCTGTGAAAGAAAGGATTGCACAGTGTCATTTCTGCAGCTGACCAGAAACTTATTTAACATCTATTAAGCCACAGGTTGAATGAAAGACTACCAGCTGAGGAAGGCTTTGCTTGGGGGGCAGGCTGTCTTCTGTCATTTGTACCAGACTGGGAGAGGCATTTACCCAGCTGACAGCACCTAACCCACCAAGAAACGGCACCTGTTGTGTTGGGTACCAGCAGGGAGGGGGCAGCCACTGTGCTGGAGCAGCCACCAACTAGCACTTAGATTTTACAGTAAGCACCGGAGGGGAGTGGCTGGGAGGTGATGCTCCTGGCTGAGTGCACATGTTATCATGTGCAAGGACTTAGGTTCAAGCCCCTGGTTCCCACCAGCAAGTGGGAGGTTTTATGAGTGCTGTAGCAGTACTGTAGTGTCTTTCTTCTTTATCTCCCCCCTTCTCTTTTATTACTCTCTGTCCTATAACAAACTGAAAAATAGTATGGGGGGCCGGGTGGTGACACACCCAGTTAATCTTGTCACCATGCTTAAGGACCCAGGTTCGAGCACCGTCTCCCCACCTACAGGGGGAATGCTTCCTGAGAAGTGAAGCAGGTCTGCAGGTGTCTATCTTTCTCTTCCCCTCTCTATCTCCCCCCTCAATTTCTGTCTGTCCTGTCAAATATGGAAAAAAGAAAAAGGAAAAGATGGCCACTGAGGGTGGTGGATTCATATTGTAGGTACCGAGCCTCAGCAATAATCCTGGCAGAAAATAGTAGTAGTAATAATAATAATAATAATAATAATGGGTTGTGTGGTGGTACATTGATCCTATATATTACAGTGAGCAAGGATCTGGGTTCAAGCCCTTGGTCCCCACATGCAGGGAGGAGCTTCATGAGTGGTGCTGCAGGTGTCTTTCTCCCTTTCTATTTCCCCTCCTTCCTTCTCAAGTTCTCTCTGTCTCTATCCAAAATAAATAATAAAAATAAAATATTGGGTAGTAATAAATAAGCACTGAGGGGGTGAGCTTAACTGGAGGTGAGTCTCAAGAGAAGGAATTGGAAAAGGGATAGACTTGAAATAAACAGAAGAAAGGGTATGAAAAGGTAAAACAAAAGATTGTTGGTGGTGGTTGCCATGGAAACACTGCGTGACACCTGGACCGCTAGACTGGCTGCTTCTTCAAAGTGAATCTGAACTTTGCCCCTGAATGTGAACTTGAACCCCCCCACACACACATGGCTCTGTGGAGTCACTGATAAGCAGCCGAGGCTCCCCAACCCAAGCGGGAACCCTACCAAATAGCTGCTTGGAGAGGAACAGAAAGGGTACGAGAGAGGGGGAGGTGGTGGTGCACATGTTACAATGCACAAGGATCCAGGTTTGAGCCCCCAATCCCCATCTGCAGCGGGAAAGCTTCATGAGTGGTAAAGCAGATCTGCAGGTGTCTCCCTTCTCTTTCAATTTCTGGCTGTCTCTATCAAATAAATAAAGATAAAAATTTAAAAAAGAGAGAAGGGGAGGTTAGCTGCTTCTGGGAAGCTCACCACACAGAAAAGGCACCCCTTGATCTAAATACCCCCATCCCCAAGTTTACAGCCTAGCCACTCTGGAGAACTTCTCAGATGTATAAAATCTCTCTCATTTGTAAGATCTCCAAGTCAGATCTCTTAGGGCAAAGGAACCTGAGAATCACAATTTCACTTTTCCTCAGGTGAAGCTCATACACATCAAAATGTGAGGAACATTGTATATAGTATTGTCCTCAGTGTCAAGGCACAGAAGGACAGGGTAGGGTTGGCAGGGCCAGGAGACAGACGGACACAAGGATAAGTGATGGCCTGGGTGGGCAGGAAAGTATGAGTAGAAAGACCAGGAGGGGTCCAGGTGGTAGTGCACTGGGTTAAGCACGCATGTTACTGTACTCAAGGACCCCATTTGAGTCCTTGCTCCCTACCTGCAGGGAAGACACTTCATGAGTGGTGAAACAGGACTGCAGGTATCTCTTTTTCTCTCTCCCTCTCTATCTCCCCCTGCCCTCTCAATTTCCCTCTGTCTTATCAAATAAAACAGGAAGTATTAGTGGAGCAAAAAATGGCTTCTAGGAGTGATGGATCTGTAGTGCTACGTGGAGCCCTAGCAATAATGCAATAAAATTTTAAAGCAAAGAGGAAGGAGGGAAGGAAGGAAGGAAGGAAGGAAGGAAGGAAGGAAGGAAGGAAGGAAGGAAGGACGAAAGGAAGGAAGGAAGGAAGGAAAGAAAAAAGGGAGAGGACTGGGAACACAAAGAGCAGATAGGACTCTGGAGTGTCTGACAGGGTTGGTATTGAGCCTCCATGGTTCACTAGCGAGCACGTATGACCTCATCTATAACATGGGAATTGATGGTAATATTTGATCACGGGGCTAATGTTCAGTGAATTCCTGTCTGAGCAGTGTTGAACTCTGGGAGAAACACTAGATGGAAGACTCTGGGACTCCTACTGAAGAGCCCTTTTCAAACTATGAAATCAGCTTGTGTTGGGTTTGACCACTGAGGTTTGGGGGTTGTTTGTTACACAGCAGTTGACCTGCCCTGACTAATAAATGGCTGTTAACAAGTGACTGCCCAGCACTGAAGGTTCAGCCAGCTCTTCGTATGTGTGTGGATGTTCCCTGAAGAGAATGGGTGGAGGTCCAATTTTTGGGTTGGTTTAAGAGTTTCTATAGTGGTCCGGGAGGTGGCGCAGTGGATAAAGCATTGGATTCTCGACCATGAGGTCCTGAGTTCAATGTACCAGAGTGATGTCTGGTTCTTTCTCTCTCTCTGCCTGTCTTTCTCATGAATAAATAAATAAAATTTAAAAAATAGTTTCTATAGCTGCACCCCCAAATTCTCTACAAGAGAGCTATCAGTGGCTAAAGGGAAACTTGGCTGGAGGGTTGTGCCCACTCACTGATGTATCTAGAAGGAATTGGTCCTATTTCTTTCAGCTGTCCTCTAGGTTAACCTAGTGGGCATATTGCCTGTTGTCCAGCCATTAGGAAAAAAGGCAGTTCTGCTTTGTGTGTGTGTGTGTGTGTGTGTGTGTGTGTGTGTGTGTGTGTGTGTTGGGAGCATTGTACTATATAGTGTTTCAGGAAATACGCCTCCCCCCAAGCTGCAAAATTAACAAGAGAAACTATTTCTTCCTGGAAATATCTTAATTTAATATTAAAACAATCAGACAGGGTTAAGGGGTAGCACACTCATGCCTTGCCTTATTCAATGGCCCAGGTTCGAGCTCCTGACACACATATGAGTGCCATGACATTGAGGAAAACTGGTTCTGTGGAGTTTCTCTTTCTCTCTTTCCTTCCCACCCCACCAGCCCCCTCCCCCACCCAAACATGCCATAGTACAAAGAATGAAAAAGTTGGCCAGGGAGCAGTGAAAATGTGCATGTGTGAGGCCAGGGCCCAAATAAACAAATAAGGAGTCAAATAACAAGTTGCATCGATTTTAAGAAAGAGCTGGAGATTTCAAGAGGCTTCCCCATTGCTCCAGAAGATTCCCATCCCCTTCCTCAACTCTGAGGCACTGGGAAGACAGCATAGTGGTTCTGCAAAAAGACTTCCCTGCCTGAGGCTCTGAGGTCCCAAGTTCAGTCCCTGGCACCACCATGAACCAGAGCTGAGCAGTGCTTTGGTCTCACTCTGTTTTCTCTCTCTCTCTCTCTCTCTCTCTCTCTCTCTGTCTGTCTGTCTGTCTCTCTCTCTCCCTTTCCCTCCCTCCCTCCCAGAAAGAAAGAGAGAAAGAGATAAAGAAAGAAAAGAAAATATATATCAATTCTGAGTCTAGTAGAGCCTCAGTAGGAAGTCATAGGCAGGTTTGGGGCTGACTATGAAAGTGTTACTTGGCAGATTTGCTCAATTTCAGAATCTTACCCAGCTCAGAAAGCCTAGTCAGGTAGACAATTATGTGTGTGTATCCATATCTGTCAATATTTATTTATTTATTGATTGATTGATTGATTTTTGCCTCCAGGGTTATCACTGTGGCTCGGTACCAGCCCTACAAACCCAATGCTCCTGGCAGCCATTGTTTCCATTTTATTGGATAGAAGAGAGAGACTGAGAGAGGAGGGGGGAGATAGAAAGGGAAAGAGAGGGGGGTCGGGCGGTGGCTCAGTGGGTTAAGCGCATGTGGCGCAAAGCGCAGGGACCGGCGTAAGGATCCCGGTTCGAGCCCCCGGCTCCCCACCTGCAGGGGAGTCGCTTCACAGGCGGTGAAGCAGGTCTGCAGGTGTCTATCTTTCTCTCCCCTTCTCTGTCTTCCCCTCCTCTCTCCATTTCTCTCTGTCCTATCCAACAACGAATTGCGTCAACAAGGGCAATAATAATAATCACAACGAAGCTACAACAAGGGCAACAAAAAAAGGGGGGAAAAATGGCCTCCAGGAGCGGTGGATTCATGGTGCAGGCACCGAGCCCAGCAATAACCTGGAGGAGGAAAAAAAAAAAAAAGAAAAGGAAAGAGAATGATAGACACCTGCAGACCTACTTTGCCACTAGTGAAATGCCGCCCAATTGTTCCTTTGACCACTCACTTCTTCCCAGAAGCAGACACTGTTCTGATTTCTACCATCATCTGTTAATTTCTCTAGTTCTAGAACTCCATGTCCATCAGCATTTCTCAGCCTTGGTTGGCGCTGTTGACATGTTGAGTCAGAGAAGCCTTTGTTGCAGGAGCTGTCCTGTGCTTTGTGGTGTGCTTAGCTGTCTGCCTGACCCCCAGCCCCACCTCCACACACCCCGGGAATCACTAGTACCACCAGTACTACTCACTGTAGAAAATGCTTACACATGACTCATGTGTAAGCATTTTTCTTGACAGAGCTTTTCATTTTCTTTGGCTAAATACCCAGGAATATACTTGATGGGCCAAAGTTTAGATATGCATTTAGCTCTTCAGAAACTTGCAGTGGTAGGCTGGCAAAAAAAATAACTCACATGGATAGTGCGCTGCCTTCCCATATGCATGACCTAGGCTCATGCCTCCCCCCACCCCCACTGTGTGAAGGAAGCTTCGGTTCCATGGTATGCCTCTTTTTCTTTTTAAAATTTTTTTTAAATAGTATTTATTTAGTCTCTTTTGTTGCCCTTGTTGTTTTATTGTTGTATGCCATTGTTGTTGGCTAGGACAGAGAGAAATGGAGAGAGGAGGGGAAGACAGAGAGGGGAGAGAAAGATAGACACCTGTAGACCTGCTTTACCGCCTGTGAAGTGACTCCCCTGCTGGTGGGGAGCCGGGGGCTCAAACTGGGATTTTTACTCTGGTCCTTGCGCTTTGCACCATGTGCACTTAACCTGCTGTGCTACGGCCCAACTCTCTAAAAAATTTTTTTAAATATTTATTTATTGGGAGTCAGGCAATAGCACAGCAGGTTAAGTGCATATGATGCAAAGCACAAGGATGGGTGTAAGGATCCCGGTTCGAACCCCCGGCTCCCCAGCTGCAGGGGAGTTCCTTCACAGGCGGTGAAGCAGGTCTGCAGGTGTCTATCTTTCTCTCCCCCTCTCTGTCTTCCCCTCCTCTCTCCATTTCTCTCTGTCCTATCCAATGACAACAGCAATAATAATAACTACAACAATAAAACAACAAGGGCAACAACAGGGAATAAATATTTAAAAATATATATTTATTTATTCCCTTTTGTTGCCCTTGTTGTTTTATTGTTGTAGTTATTATTGTTGCTGTTATTGATGTCATTGTTGTTGGATAGGACAGAGAGAAATGGAGAGAGGAGGAGAAGATAGAGAGGGGGAGAGAAAGATAGACACCTGCAGACCTGCTTAACCTCCTGTGAAGTGACTCCCCTGCAGGTGGGGAGCCGAGGGCTCGAACCGGGATAATTACACTTGCACTTTGAACCACCTGCACTTAACCTGCTGTGCTACTGCCCGACTCCTGTATGACTATGACTCTTTCTTTCTCTTCTTCTGATTTTTATTGCCACCAGAGTTATCTCTGGGGCTAGGTGCCGGCACTATAAATCCACTGCTCCCAGCAGGCCATTTCCCACCCCCTTTTTTCCTTTCTAATTTTTATTAGATAGGACAGAGAGAAATTGAGAGAGGAGGGGAAGAGAGAGAGAGAGAGAGAGAAAGAAAGATGGTCACCTGCAGACCTGTTTCATCGCTCATGAAGCATCCCCCCTGTAGGTGGGGAACGGGAGCTTGAAGCCAGGTCGTTGGTGTACTTAAACAGGTTTGCCCTAGCCCACCCACCCCCTTTCTCTTTCTCTCACTAACTCTCTGCCTTCTGTCTCTATTTTAAAAACATAAAACAAGCAAACAAACAAACAAAAAAAAGAGTCCCAGCTGTGAACAGGGAGACTGTACCACAGGTAGAGAGCCAGACTTGCAAACAGGAGGTCAGAGATTGATCCCTGGTACTGCATGTGTCAAAATTATGCTCTGATTCTCTCAGAAATAATCTTTAAAAAAGAAACTCCCAACTGTCCAGCGCACCTTACCGTTTCCCCTTCCTCCAGCAATAGCTGAGTCTTCTGTGGCTGACGTCTGGTGTTCTTTCTCATCTTTGCCATCTTCATGGAGTGGGGGGTTGGTGGTATCTGTAGTCATCACACCTCCTTGAATAAGTCTCATAGACAGGCGGATATGAGGTTTCTGGTGCTGCATAACAAATTACTCTAGAGCTCATGGTTTAATATTGCACTTACGTCTGAGTTCTTAAGGGTCAGGAATCAGCCACGGTGAACTTGAGTCTTCAGACTCAGGGCCATCAGCTGGGGCTGTGGTCATCTTGGGGACTCGAGTGGAGAAGGCTCTGCCCCCTGGATGTCTGGCAGGACGCCCCCTTCCTTCCCCATGGCTGGGACTCTCCACAGGTCAGCTGGTTTGTCAGAGGAAGCAGGTGAGATGTGATCTCACTGTGTTGGAACCTAAACTCACAAGTGACACCCCCATGCATTTGCATGGCCCATGTTCATCAGAGCCAAATGATGGGGCCCACCCCTCACTCCAGGAGAGGAGGACCTGCTCCTTTTCTTTGGTTTTTACATCTATTTGCGTCACTGTGAATGAGTGAAAATGAGTCTGTAGGCTGATTCCAATTCACACACCCCACCTTCCACAGCATGGGGCTCAAATCCAGGTTTTCCAACATATGTGGAGCATTTACTGAGAGCTTCACATGGAGCCAGGGAGATAGCACAATGGCTGTGCACTAGACTTTCATGCCTGAAGTCCTGAGGTCCCAGGTTCAATCCCCTTCTTCTAGCGTTTGCCTTTCTTCCATAGCCAGTTGTCATATGCTTTACATTGGTTTGTTCTAGCCCTCCCCTGCCAAGAGAATTGGATCAGTCCAGTTAATTTCGCGGGCCCGCTTGGCCCCGCCCCAAGGAACCCCGACAGAGGGTTCCTGAGTTCGAGAGTTTCAGAGTTACAGAGTAAGAGAGAGTTCCACAGTTGAAGAGTTTCAGAGTTCCAGAGTTGGAGAGTTCCTGAGTTCCATGAATAAAGAAATACAGCTTCCCTGCCCAGCCGTTGTCTCCATGTCTCTGTTACCCGCCCGTGAAGCCAATTACCTTTTAGAGTACTCCAAGCAGATGGGTCATGCAAAAAAAAATGTTTGTCATTCAACACACTCACTCACAAAAACAACTGGCCAGTTATAACATAAGACATACAGGGAAAGGGTAGGAGAGAGGTCTCTGTGAGCCAGATTTTGTAGGTTCTGCCATGTCGTATTACGGGTCCTGGGATGTATCCTGCATCTGGTCCTCTTGTAGTATTTCTTGTTCTTCAGGAATAACAGCACCATCCTGCGGGTATTGTCGGACATGGCGGGCAGGAACCCAGACAGGTTTAGAGAAATTTTGAGGAAAAATGCATGCGAAACCCCTTCCCATGGTCAATAATGGGTCAGGCCCTTTCCAAATTTTATCGAGTGGGTCTCTCCATTTGACCTTAATAGATGGGAGGGTAGATGGTGTTTGCCAGTGAAGAATAATAGGGGGTAAGGCCGAGTTATTGTAAATATTAAAGAGATTTAACGTAGTTAAGGCTTTTGCTAGCTGGATATTGGAGGGATATGTTCCTCCTTTATCTTTATTTAGTTGAGCCTTCAGAGTTTGATGGGCCCTCTCGACAATGCCTTGTCCCTGTGGATTGTAGGGAATGCCTGTGGTATGAGTAATATTCCAGAGGGAACAAAAATCTTTAAATTGTTTGCTTGTAAACATAGGTGCATTGTCTGTTTTCAAAAATAATGGGACCCCCATAACGGCAAAACAAGAGAGCATATGGCTTACAAGCTTTTTAGCACTTTCTCCTGTCTGAGCTGTAGCCCACATAAATTTAGAAAAGGTATCAATTGAGACAAACACATATTTTTGTTTGCCAAAGTTTGGTATGTGGGTGATATCAATTTGCCAAATAGCATTAGCTTTTAAACCTCGGGGGTTAACCCCAAGGGTCTGGATAGCAGGTGTCTTTATGAGACTTGCACAAGAAGAGCATGTAGCGAGGATATGTTTTAACTGTGATACAGGAACATCAGGGAATCGAGCTCGAAGGCCTTTAAGATTAACATGGGTTAGAGAGTGAAAATTAGCAGGATCAGAGACAGAGACTGGGAAGGTTCCTGTGGAGGCAAGGCGGTCAACTGCGGCATTCCCTTCGGACAGGGAACCAGGAAGAGGGCTGTGGGAACGAAGGTGTTGAATATACAGTGGTTGGGTTCGAGAACAGAGCATAGAGGCGATTTGAATCAAGAGAGGGGAAAGTGGGTTGTCATCAATTTTCACATACGAACGAGCAAGCCATGGAAGTAAGTTAACAGTATATACAGTGTCAGAAAAAAGGTTGAAGGATTCTGGTACAGCTTTTAGTGCAAGAAAAACAGCATAAAGTTCTTTGTACTGAGTGGAATTATCAGGAAGCTCAGTAAAGAGAGGTTTAGGAGACTGTTTGTCTGGGTAATATATAAGGGCAGCAGCTCCCCTTTTTCCGCCATCAGTAAAGATTGTAGGAGCAGAGGGAATGGGATCCTGAGAGAAAAGTTTAGGTGCTAGTAGAGGCAGAAGAGGTAAAGAAGCTATCAATTTATTAGAAGGAAAATGGTTATCTATTTGTCCTGGAAACCCCACGAAGCTTATGGCAAAGCGGGAATGATGGCATATAAGCCACTCTGTATCTGTGAGAGAAAAGGGCAGAATGATTAAATCCGGTTCTTTCCCTAAGACCTGCACAGACCTATTTCTCCCTTGGCGAACCATGAATGCTAACGTGTCTATCTCAGTGAGGAGTCTTGGAGCTCCTCCTACTGGCGTGTGAAGCCATTCGAGAACCCCATGGTCTTGCCACAGTGCCCTACTACTGTGGGGGTGGAGTTGAAGATTAGAAGGTTTACCGGAGAGGAGGGGGAGAATCGAACAAGGTGCATGTCCTGGAGGGCCTGGTTAACCCTTTCCAGTGCCAAGGAGGCCTCAGGAGTTAACTTAAGTTTTGAAGAGGGCTGTTTGTTTCCTTTCAACAGGTCAAACAGTGGTTGGAGGCAGCTTGTGGGCAGATATACTGCCTAAGCCAATTTAAATTTCCTAGAAAACTTTGTAAAGAAGCAAGAGTAAGGTTAGAAGGGAAGGTAACATTAGGTTTTAAGGGACGAATTTGCGTTAGAGAAATCTCTGAACCTAGGAAGGATATTGGAGGGATTAGCTGTATCTTCTCAGGGGCTACATTAAGGCCGCTTTTCTTTAATGCAGGAATGAGAAAATCATGTAAGGCATAGAGATCTGTATCTGATTTTCCCCATATTAAAATATCATCTGTATAATGAAAAATATTAAGGCCCTTATGAATATATGGGACAAGGGCAGATTTAACAGCCTCCTGACAAATTGTAGGACTATTGGCCATACCCTGGGGCAGCACCACCCATTCAAATCTGTCAGCAGGGCTGGCGTTATTAATAGACGGAACAGAGAAGGCAAAACGTTTACAATCTCACGGATGCAAGGGGATAGAGAAAAAACAATCTTGTATATCAATAGCTGTGATTGGAATTCCCGTGGGAATTGCAGAAGCAAGAGGCAAACCCCTTTGGGGGGAGCCCCAGACCTGCATGGTTTTATTAACTGCACAGAGATCTTGAAGGAGGCGCCATTTTCCCGAGCGCTTTTTAATCACAAAGACAGGAGTATTCCATGGGCTTCGAGAATGACGAATGTGTCCCAAGGACAACTGCTCTCGGACGAGCTCTTTTAAAATTTTTAGCTTATCCCTAGGTAAAGGCCACTGTTCCACCCAGACAGGCTCATTAGAAAGCCAGCTTAAGCAGGGTGTTTGGCTACGAACAGTGGCATTTAGTATTGGGGGTGCTGAATAGACCTGGTATCGGCGGGAATGAGCTTTACGCTCTGCAGAGGCGTCTGTGGATATCCTAACATTAAGACATTCCAGAAGATCCGTGCCCAGTAAGTTGGTGCTAATATTAGCTACCAAAGGGCGGAAGTGTCCGGTAGAACCTTCTGGGTCTTCCCACATAAGCGAGTCTCGTGTGCAAAATGCTCTCGTCATCCCTCCTATTCCATGTAAACTGGGTCCAGGGATGAGTTCCCAATCTTGGGGAACCTCTTCTTGCCTTAAAATCGTCTTTGCTGCCCCGTGTCAATCAAAAATTTAAAAGGAATATTGCCAATCTTTACTGTCATAGAAGGGTGACCTTGTTCTAAAACAGGAGTGGTCCACAAAATCTCAGGCCCCGAATTTGTACCATTCAGGGGCGAACCATCTTTATGAAATTGGGACCAACAATCTCTCTTCCAATGAAACCCCTTACGACATTTTGGACAAACAGTACGTGGTCTCTGGCTCCCTGACTGAAAGCGGGGTTGCTCTGGCTGGAGGCGTGGTTTCCCTGACTGGAGGCGTGGTTGCAACTTATCAGGACATTGGTTACGCCAATGTCCTTGGCGACCGCACTGAAAGCAGGCCCCGTTTTGCTTACGTGGGGCAACTGCATAGACCTGCGTCGTAGCGGGTGCCCCATAATTGCCTGATGTAAGTTCCTGTGTCGCTAGAATCCAATTATCTGGGTGTAGGTGTTTAAGATTAAGGCATACCTGACAGAATTGTGGTGTCATGCCTTCCCAGACAATAGAGCGCAGGAGTAGTGTGCGGACGTCAGGATTATAAACCTTTCTCTCTAAGCTTCTCTTCACACTTGAGATGAAGCTCGCCAATGTCTCTCTGTCTCAATGTTCTCTCTGTCTCTCTCTCTCTCTGTCTCTCTCTCTCTTTCTCCCCTCTCTCTGTCTTTCTCTTACACTAAAGTAAAATAAATGAGTTTTTGAAAAGGAGCTTTCCTCTGGTCATTTCACCCCATCCTCAGTCTGACCTCAGGAAACAGGAGAAATCGGAAGCACAGGGAGGTTCACTAATCAGAACCAAGATCACACCACAAATAATCGACAGTTTTATGCTACAAATAAGCTTAGAGCCTGAACCGATCATACCGGTCAGTGTGTAATTACCAAGATTACAGCTGGCAGACCCCTTCCCCTGACCTAGTGACCCAGCTTTGGTATTATGAGAATACCCAGCCCCATTCTCTCTACTCTTCCCTTTCTGCACTTTCAATCTCAAACCATCAGTTCCCTCCCCCAGTCAGGCCAGCCCACCCCCACTTCCACTTTGTACCTTCCCAGGCACTGCGATGATCTAAGGTGGACACCCCAACAAAAGAACTGCAGTAAACCAGCAGTCTTGAAGTGAGAACATTAATCATGTCAGGTAGAGGGTCACCTGACACCTCTGCTCAGACTGAGCATCTGTTTACAGGTCGTTAACCACACAATTAATTTCTGTTTTTCCAACATTAGCCTCCTGAGCTCAGCTGGACACACATCTGCTTTTCTTACCTCTGGGTCCCTAACACTTAGTGTGGGACCTGACCTATAGTTGGGCTCAATAAATATTTGTTCAGTGAGTCGTGGTTTGCTGCCACCACCCCACCCCACCCCCATCCTGCCATCTGTCTCAAGCTGCCTTATGGGAAAGCAAAGCCTGCCTGGGACCTCTATGATGCCTGTGCCAGGTGTGCAGTGCCGGGAGCAGAAGGGTGAGAGGGGAGCAGGAGACCAGGAGGGGTGCACACCCAGGGCCCCTTAACTGAGCCAACCATGACCTAGTGCCAGACCTGGACTTCCAGCTGTCACCTTCTAAAAAGGGGCCAGAGACACTGCTGAGAGTGGCAGTGAAATGGCAGGGAGAAGAACCCAGAGTCTGGCATCCAGCTTTCAGGGGTCAAGTTATCCACGCTCTAGGTTGCCCCTGGGGGGACACAGAGTCATTTCGGGCATCTTGGCCTTAATAGCCACGAGAAGTCCCTGGGCAAGTGACAAGAGACACTCAGCTTAGGTGTGGCATGTGAGGCAGTGGACACAGGAGGCTGATGGGAGTCCAGGCAGAGCTGGGTGTGTGGAGAAGAGTTCCAGGCTACTGTGAGGGTGTTTCTTCCCAGACACATGCCCTCTGGGTTGGAGAGAACTCGACCAGAGCCAACCTGGGTGGCTGCTTACTCAGTGACTTGGGAGAGAGACCAGGAACTCTTGGCGGAGTGGGAACACAATGTGTCTTTATTGATCAGAGACAATGCTTTTAGATATTTTGAACTGGAAGTGGCAAGTCGGAAAAGGAAATGGCTAGGAAAGGGGGTGGAGAAAAGGAAAGAGTGGGAAGGTAGAAAGCTTCTGTAGTGGGTTAATTAATACCCTGCAGGCAGGGTGGGTCTCAGGCAAAACAATGATTATGTAAATAGACCATAGTATCAGCAATGGAGGATGGGGGGCTGGCCTAAGGCATGACAGAAGAGCTCATGTGCCCCACACTCCCAGACAGGTGAGGGCTAGTGAGTCCAAGGAGACTCACAATAGGGGGAGGGAATGACTGGCGGAGGGTGTTTTTCAGTCTGTGCACCTACAACCCTATCCCAGCAGGGGGTGCCCTAACTGTTGAATGCCTCTCCCTTCTGTAAATGCCCCTGATCCATTCAGCATTGGGCTCCTTGGGCTCAGGGACAGAGAGTGAGAAGAAGGAGAAGGAGTAAAAGGAGGAGAGGAGGTGAAAGAGGAGGAGGAACTGGTAGATGGGTGGGAATGAGCCCCATTTTTTTTTTGCCTCTAGGGTTATCACTGGGGCTCAGTGCCTGCACTACAAATCCACTGCTCCTGGCAGCCATTGTTGTAGGATAGGACAGAGAGAAATTGATATGGGGGTGGTGGTGGGGGAGACAGACAGGGGAGAGAAAGACACCTGCAGACCTGCTTCACTACTTGCAAAGCAACCCCTCCCCCACAGGTGGGAAGCCAGAGGCTTGAACCAGGATCCTTGTCAGGTCCTTGTGCTTTGTTCTATGTGCACTTAACCCAGTGCACTACTACCCGGCCCCCAGTCCCTTTCTAAACCCTGCGTCCCCTTCCTTCTTGGGTATAAGCCGCTGCCCTGTGCCCCTTCATCATTACAGGCATTCTCAGCTGCCACTCACATCCTTCCTAGATGCCTCTCCCCAGCCCCCTAACCTCTTCCCTGCTGCTTAGGCACCAAAGTAGAAACTGCTTAAGTGGAACTACAGATGCATTTGAAAAAAGGAGGTGGAACCAGGCTTTTGAAACACAATAAATAAAATCATGCAAGAGAATGACATAGACTCTAAATGTTCAAACTTTGGTCCTTGAAGATGCACATGCATCTGCCATCGGCCCCTTCTGGGCTTGCTCCTGGGGTGTCTGTTGTTGTCCACTAAAGGCATCATGGGGCAGGACACGGAGCAGGACACGGAGAAACAGCAGATACTGGTGTCTTTGGCCTAGCACAGAGAAGTTCTGGGCTGCGGGAAGAAAGAGATCTTACCCTAGGCGGGTTTTCTCTACACCATGGTCTACATAATGTCCTCTGATGCTTCTCTTAGTCTTTATTTCATTTAGTGCATATGAGACAGGGACAAAGAGAATTCCCCATGAGAGAGCGCAGGGCGAGAGAGAGAGGGGCTGACCAGAGCATCACAGAGGACTTCAGCTGGCAACTTCAGGCATGCAAGTCCGATGCTCCACCAGCTGCCTGCAAAAAAAAATGATCTGGAGGCTCAGTGATATACCACTTAGTCATATGACCTTGAACTTCCTCTGTGTCCCCACCACAGTGTAAGATATGCAGCTCAGGCTTGGATGCGCTACTCCAGAGGGCCACTGCTCTGTGGAGAATAAAGACACGGTACATCCGTGATTGCTCTCTGTGACTTCTCCCTAGGCCCCAAGGACTTGTTTTGGAGCAAGGCTTTTCTCTCCCCTGTCTCCTTCCTGGTTCCCTCTGCTTGTCCCCTATATACACTGTCTGTCCCCTACCCCCACCCATTAGTTACCTAGACTCTCTGCTGCCCCCTATTGTCCACATTGCCAAACACACTCGTCACTCAGCTATCCTTGCAAAGAAAGAACTTCATCTGCCTCCTCTCTCTAACCTAGGTCAGCAGCTCAGAACAGGAGAGTGGGACAAGCCTGGAAGCCAACCTGTCACAGGATGGGTGGGTTCTGTGCCTGGAAAAGGGCAGTGCTGGAGGGCGGGACTAGGAGCCACTGGCGCAGTGAGCTTGGAGCCAGGCTGATCCAGGTGGAATCTTGCTGTCGTTCCCCTGCTATGGGCTTCCGATAGGCAGGAGGGCCCCTGTGGACTCACCTGAGTGTCCTGTGCTTGCAGTTCAACGTAAAGAAATCCACGGAGCCTGTGCAGCCCCGAGCTCTCCTCCAGTTCCCAGACGTGTATGGCCCCCGGCCTGCGGTCACAGCCCCCGAGGTCATCAACTATGCCGACTACACACTGAGGACCACAGAGGAACCGGCAGCACCTGCCAGCCCCTCAGCCCTGTCTGACAGCCGGCTCAAGAGGCAGGTCACGGAGGAGCTCTTCATCCTGCCTCAGAATGGTAGGTCCCCTGAGAACATGGCAGGGGCAGCGTGGATGGGCAGCGTGGATGGGCAGCATGTCTGCAGCTGCTGAGCAGGGCCAGGTGGCGGGTGTACACAGTGCCCCCCCCCATTACTCCTTGACTCTTGTCTTCTTCCCAGGGCACTTAGGGAGGGGATGGAGAGTTCAATCAAAGGACCAGTAGGTGGTTTACCCGGTAGAGCATACATGTTACCGTGCACAGGGACCCAGGTTCGAACCCAGACCGCTACATGGGAGCACCTGCAGGGGGGAAAATACACCAGTCATGAAATGGTACCGTGGTGTCTCCTTCCACGTCTGTCTCTCTTTACCTCTTTCTTCTTTCCCTGTCTTTTACTTGCTAAGAAAAAAATGGCTGCCACAAGCAGTGGAGTCATGCAGGCCTTGGGTGTCAGTGACAGCCTTGGTGACTAAAAAAGTAAAATTAGGAGGCCAGGCAATAGTGCACCAGGTTAAGCTCACATAGTACAAAGTGCAAGGACCAGTGCAAGGGCCTAAGCTTGAGCTCCCTGATTCCTCACCTGCAGGGGGGTCGCTTCACAAGTGGTGAAGCGGGTCTGCAGGTGTCTATCTTTCTCTCCCCCTCTCTGTCTTCCCCTCCTTTCTCAGTTTCTCTGTCCTATCCAACAATAACAGCAGCAACAACAGCAGCATCAACAACAACAATGGAACAAAAAAAAGGATGGCCTTCAGGAGCAGTGGATTTACAGTGTAGGCACCAAGCCCCAGCGATAACCCCAGAAGCAAAAAAAAAAAAAAAAAAAAAAAAAAAGAAAGGAAGAAAGAAAGAAAAAAAGTAAAAAAATTGGGGATCTGGGCAGTGGAGCACCACAGAGGCTGATGGGTCAGAAAGTATTGACGGAATGAGGTGAGGGGTGCAGAGGAGGAAGATGCACTGTCCCCAAGATTTACAAACTTGGTCCCAACCAAGGACACTCCTATCTGTTGCCCTCACCCCTCTGAGTTCTGTTCTGCCCTATCAAATTTAAAAGGATAACAAAGACGAATAAACGGCCACAGAGAGCAGTAGATCCAATGGGCAGACACCAAGCCCATCATAACCCTGATGGCAATGAGGAAAAGGGGAGGAGGAGCTCATGTCTGACACCAAAGCCTTGGTCTGGAATACTGGACTATCGTGATGTCCCATTGTCATGGAATGCTCTGGGCCACATGCATTGCCCTGGGGTGACCACCACTGTGATTTTGCACCCAGCTAGGGAGCTCTGGGTTTGGTTTCTTGTGTGGATGACAGTGGCGGTCAGAGCGTGATCTAGAAAGTTGATCCCCAGGATGGATTGGTCTGATGATGGCCTTTCCTCTCCTAACAGGTGTGGTGGAAGATGTCTGTGTGATGGAGACCTGGAACCCCGAGAAGGCTGCCAGCTGGAAGCAGGCCCCCAAGCTGCACTACTGCCTGGACTATGACCGGCAGAAGGCAGAGTTGTTCGTGACTCGTCTAGAAGGTGCATCTCTTCCTTGGCTTTCTTGTGCTTTTGTGTCTCCTCTAGCAGAACCAAGAAGGCAAGGTGGACGGGGGAAGCACTGAGTGTCCTGTGACAGACAGATCCAAGCTGTGGGGCACTCAAGCACAGAGGGGCCATTTCAGACATCTTTCCTCCTAATGATGACTTGAGATCAGGCTCCATAACCCCCCTCAGGCCTCCTTGGCATCTTTACCTAGTAGGTGGAAGGAATGGACACACAGGAAAATGCCATATATGCTCCTTAAACACCACAACTGATGCAAAGCAGGCATTGCTTCCGATCACATCCTATTGGCTAGGACACAGTCACATGACTGTCAACTGCAAAGGATCCTGGGAAATGTAATTTATGGGATGCCCCAGAGAAAGAGAACATGCGTTTTGATAGTTAATTACTACTGCCCCAGGTGCCTGTGACATGGGACAGACATCTGTGCTGGAGATGGAGGGTGTTCTAGACAGTCCAAAAAAAAAAAGTCACAAGTCCAGGAAGCAGGCAATCTTTATAGGGGACAGGAACTCTGGCCTCTCTTTGACAATTTACCATTAAACAGATAAGGAAAGGGACTAGGATAACAAGAGACCAGGCTCTGTCTCCTGGAAACTGTGACCAGGACAAATAATACTCTTATATTTCATTGGAAAATATTTTATAGAACACTTTTCCTTTCTTCTGAGTTTTTTTTTTTCCCATTTTTGTGAACTTCACTACCTTTGTTCCCCTTTTACAAATTAGGGAACTGAGGCCCAGCAGAATCAGATGACTTGTCTAAGATCATCCCAACTAGTCAGTGCCAGAGTTTGGCCTAAAATTAGCTTCCTTGGACACCCAGTGGAGAGCTGGCTGTCCGGACACCTGGAGGCAGGTCTTTGTTTTTTTTCTCCCTGGGAAGCATCAGCTGCCATTTCTCAGGTTATCCCTGGGGAGCCCTCACAAAAGCAGCTGTGTGCAACCTCCAGATAAATCTACACTGTGAAGCATGAAATGTCACACAAATATAAGATATTTGTATATAGAGTAAAATACAAAAGTAAAAATATAATATAAAATAGTTTTGAGGGAGCAGCAGAATGTTTCCAACCATAAGTGTGGTCAATATTTAAGATACAAGACAGGACTAGGGAAATAGCATAATGGCTATGCAAAGAGACTTCCATGCCAGAGGCACCAGAGGTGCCAGGTTCAGTCCCCAGCACCTCCATAAGCCAGAGCTAAGCAGTGCTTTGGTAAAATAGGCAAAATGAAAAGAAGTAAATATTTTAAAGAGAGAGAACTTATATAAATGATTACTCAATAAAATAAAATACAGGACAAGTGAATTATAGGATCAGCTATAACATACCCGATAGTTTGTGGGGTCCTGATGCTTTGGGGGTCTGGGGGAGTCTCAGAGTTAGGAGACGAGAAGGACTCAAGGAGGTGCCAGGTCTGACCTTCATTCTCCACAGAGGGCCCTTGCTTGCTGAACCGCCCCCAGAAGGAATTCCTATTTCTGTGTGTCTCACTGAAAAGCAAACCCAGAGAGGCAGGGTAGTCGGTCAGCTCTGGCTGTTGCAGACACAAGCCAATCACCATCAGGCTGGGTCTGCGATTCAAGCAGGACTGGGCTCCTCCCCTCTCTCTTGGTTACATGAGAGGCCTTAGGTCTGTGTTCCTTTCTCCTTGGGTGCAGCTGTGACCAGTGATCATGACGGAGGCTGTGACTGCTATGTTCAGGGCAGCGTGGCCAACAGAATGGGCTCCGTGGAGGCCCAGACAGCCCTAAAGAAGCGACAGCTGCACACCATCTGGGAAGAAGGCCTGGTGCTCCCCCTGGCGGAAGAGGAACTCCCCACAGCCACCCTGACACTGACCCTGAGGACCTGTGACCGTTTCTCCCGCCACAGTGTGGCAGGGGAGCTCCGCCTGAGCCTGGATGGGGTGACTGTGCCTCTGGGGGCTGCACAGTGGGGTGAGCTGAAGACTTCAGTCAAGGTAGGGCTCTCCCCTCCAGAAAAGGCCAGATCTATCAGTGGACCATCTGGGCTGGGCCAGTACTCATGGGGCAAGCCTTAGAGACTGTGTGTGTGTGTGTGTGTGTGTGTGTGTGTGTATGTGTGTGTGTGTTTGTGTATTTGGGATTTCTGATGACTAGTTTTGCTTCTACCTTGCCGTTCGAAGATAACATACATAGAAACTACTGTGGGGTGGGAGTCGGGCAGTAGCGCAGTGGCTTAAGCTTAAGCACACGTGGCGCAAAGCACAAGGACTGGCAGAAGGATCCAGGTTCAAAACCCCAGCTTGCCACCTGCAGGGGAGTCACTTCAGAAGCAGTGAAGCATGTCTGTAGGTATGTCTGTCTTTCTCTTCCCTTCTCTGTCTTCTCCTCCTCTCTCCATTTTTCTCTATTCTATCCAACAATGACATCAATAACAACAACAATAATAACTACAACAATAAAAAAAACAAGGGCAACAAAAGGAAATAAATATTTTAAAAAATCTTTAAAAAGGTAGAAGGTCTGGCTTCTGTAATTGCTTCCTCGCTGAACATGGGCGTTGACTGGTCGGTCCATACTCCCAGTCTGCCTCTCTCTTTCCTTAGTAGGGTGGGTCTCTGGGGAAGCTGAGCTCCAGGAATAAAAAAGAAAAAATAAATAAAAAAAAATAAATTAAAAAAAAAATCTTTAAAAAGAAAAGAAACAGCCATGGGAAGTCTCATGTTGGGAGTGTATGAGTATATTGGCTCTGATGCTGACAGTATTATTCTCATTTAAATTATCTCTTGTTGGGCTGGGCAGGCAATGTAAAGGCTGTGCAAAGACTTTTATGCTTGAAACTCCAAAGTCCCAGGTTCAGTCCCCAGTACCACCACCATGAGCCACAGCTGAGCAGTGCTCTGTGAACAAATTACATGAATACATTCCCCTATGCTTCTTGTGCACCTACTATGTGCAGAAGCTGAGCAGCAGGTAGAGCCCTCACAGAATGGACAGACCAGGGAGATAGACTGAAGTACATGACTGGTGATGATGATATAGTCCTTCTCCCACCCCACCCCCCATGTCCAAAAGAGTGACTTACTGGTATGGTAACTTACTTTTTGGGCATAGACAAGTTATTGCCATTTATTGATAAGGGGAAAAATGTTTTAGTTTTCTGCTCCAGTAACCTACCCAATCACAGCAACCAGAAACCTAAACCAGCAACTGGCCTGTGTTGCATCATAAGACATCTAAAACAGGGCTAACCACAGTGCACCGCCGGAGAGGATGGAGGGTTCTAGAAGGTGTGGTGTGCTGTGACCTTTGGTCTGGGCTTCAAGGAACTGCTGAGACTGGAGGTAGCCCCATATTGTTGGCTTTTGTTTTCTTTTTTTCTTTTTTTTTTTTTTTCCTCCATGGTTATTGCTGGGCTCGGTGCCTGCACCATGAATCCACCGCTCCTGGAGGCCATTTTTTCCCCCTTTTGTTGCCCTTGTTGTAGCTTCGTTGTGGTTATTATTATTGCCCTTGTTGACGCAATTCATTGTTGGATAGGACAGAGAGAAATGGAGAGAGGAGGGGAAGACAGAGTGGGGGGAGAGAAAGATAGACACCTGCAGACCTGCTTCACCGCCTGTGAAGCGACTCCCCTGCAGGTGGGGAGCCGGGGGCTCGAACCGGGATCCTTACGCCGGTCCCTGCGCTTTGCGCCACCTGCGCTTAACCCACTGCGCCACCGCCCAACCCCCGGCTTTTGTTTTCTGATCCACCTTCCTACTCTGTGCCTTTTAATAGGTGAATTGAGGCCATTGACATTTATTGATATCAATGATTGAAGATATTTTAATACCATTTTTGTAGATTTTTAGAGTGTTCTGATATATGGCATATTTATGGTGGTCTATTTATAGTAAACCTTTCAGAACTTCTTTCAGGGCAGGCTTGGTGCTAGTTGATTCTTTCAACAACTGCTGCTTGTCTGAGAAGGTTTTTATGCCTCCATCTAGTCTGAATGACAGTCAGGCAGGATACAGTAGTCTTGGTTGGAAGCCTTTATCACTGAGCACTCGATAGATATCTTGCCATTCTCTTCTGGCCTGTAGTGTTTGTGTGGAGAAGTCTGCTGCTAACCTTATGGGTTTTCCTCTGTAGGTGTCTCTTTGTTTCTCTCTTGCAGCCTTCAGGATCCTTTCTTTATCCTTATTCCTTTCCATTCTAAATAGGATGTGTCTTGGTGTCTTTAATTTTGGTTAATTCTGTTTGGGACCCTCTGGGCTTCTTGAACCTTTATGTCTTTGTTATTGTCTAGACTAGAGAAGTTCTCAGCTATTATGTCCTGAAGAATGCTTTCTTCCCCTCCCTCTCTTTCTTCCTCTGGTAAGCCAATAATGCATATATTATTTCTTTTGAAGTCATCCCATATGTCTCTGTTGTTGTTTTCAGTACCTCTTAATCTCTTTTGGAGATCTCTTACTTCTTTTTTAGTTGTCTCTGATTTATCCTCAATCTTGCTAATTCTGTCTTCAGCCTCATTTATTCTATTCTCTCTCCCCTCTACTGTTTTCTGTAGTTCATCTATTTTGTTACCCTGTTCTGATACTCTTTTAGGTTGTTCAGCTAGTTGTGTTCTTAGCTCAGCTATTTCATCTTTCAGCTCTCTAATAACCTTGAAATTGTGTTTTCTTCCAGAGTCTCATTTGTTGTTTCTGCATTTCTGATGACAATTCTTTCAAACTGTTTACTCACTCATGTTATTATTTCCTTAACTAATGTTTGGATATTGACCTCATTATTTTGTGCTTCAACCTTTGGGGGCTTTTAGCTGGACTCTTTTCCTGGTTCATTTCTCCAATATTTCTTCTTTTTGGTTTTAACCATTTTATATAGTATGTTATGAGGTCCCTCTCTCAGTACTTTTCAAATTACTGATCCCTCTTGCCTGGACTGACTTGTGTCTAAATAAGATAATTAAAGGGTTCACAGTTGTAGAAATTGACAGTTGTTTCAATATTATTTTAATCTCTGAGTTGGAGCACAGTGGCTTAAAAGCCTCTTTTGTCCATTTTCTTCCCTGTAGGCTATGGGAGCCTTAGGGCTTTTAAACTATAAGTAGGCTTCTTAGCTTAACCACTGACTTCAGACCAAGAGATAAAGCAGGGAGGGGCAGAGATAATCCAGTGGTTATGCAAAGAGACTCTCACAGCCTCACCACTAGGCCACGGAGTTATAGATCTTCTCCTGAGTTTCCTGGTTAGTTCTCTGTCCCCTGGTGTCCTACACACACACACACACACACACACACACACACACACACACACACACACACACACCCCGCTCCAGATTCTGAGGGCAGTAGCAATGGAGACTCACAATTGGATTTGGTGATTCTCAGGGGAGTCCTCTCCTCCCTTCAGCCGGCCCCTTGTTGGTGGAACAGACTGGAGGTGGTGTCTCAACTGGTAAACTGCCGGACTGTTACCAGCCACTTAATCTCTCCTGTCTGTCCACCAGCCACACGTGTTTGTACTCACCGGTGATTTGGTGGGTTCCTGAAGTTGTTCTAGTCCTGTCTTGTTGTGGTCCCAGGTGGTCTCCTTTGATATTCCTAGTTGACCCAGGATAGGAGAGGAGAGAAACACAGCTGCTGCTGCTCCGTAGCCCCACCTCTGGAAGTCCCAAAACCTAAAATAATTTCTTTTAATATTTTTAAAATTATCTTTATTTGTTGCATAGAGACAGTCAGAAATTGAAAGGGAAGGGAGAGAGAGAGAGACAGAGACACACCTGCAGCCCTGCTTCACCACTTGCAAAGCTTTCCCCCTGCAGGTGGGGACTAGGGGCTCAAACTTGGGTCCTTGTGTACTGTAACATGCATGCTTAACCAGGTGCACCAGTACCCAGCCCCTAAAGCTAAAGTAATATCTTTTTTTGTTTAATTGAGCCCAGATCTTTTATTTATTTATTTATTAAGATTTATTTATTAATGAGAAAGATAGGAGTCTAGTATATGTGCTGCTGGGGATTGAACTCAGGACTTTATGCTGGAGAGTCCAGTGCTTTATCTACCTCGCCATCTCCCAGACCCACAAACCTAAAATAATTTCTATCTGGCTTTTTTCCCTTTCTTTCTTCCTTCCTTCCTTCCTTTCTTTCTTTCTTTCTTTCTTTCTTTCTTTCTTTCTTTCTTTTTCCACAAGGATTATTTCTACATGATGAATCTACCACTCCTGGAGGCTTTTTTTCTTTCTAACTTTTCCTTCCTTCCATCCTTCCTTCCTTCCTTCCTTCCTTTCATCCTTCTTATTTTACTTTTTTAATATAAAGACAGAAATTAAGATGAGAGAGGGACATAGAGAAGAAGAGATAAAGAGAGAGACTTGCAGCACTGCTTCACTGCTCATGTTGCTTCTCCCCTGCAAGTGGGGATCAGGGACTTGAACACAGGTCCTGCACACAGTGACAGACATGCTCAACTGACTGAGTTACCACCACCCCTCCCCTTTCCCCCCACTCTCACCCCCATCTGGCCCTTTACAGAAAAAGGCTACCACCTCTACTAAAATTAACACTTTTTTTCCCCTTTTGTTGCCCTTGCTGTTTTTTTATTGTTATTGATGTCATTGTTGTTGTTGGATAGGACAGAGAGAAATGGAAAGGAGGGGAAGACAGAGAGGGGGAGAGAAAGATAGACACCTGCAGACCTGCTTCACCGCCTGTGAAGTGACCCCCCTGCAGGTGGGGAGCTGGAGGCTCGAACCGGGATCCTTACACCGGTCCTTGCACTTTGCATCACCTGCGCTTAACCCACTGTGCTACCGCCCAACTCCCGAACACTCACCTTTTGAGCCTTTGTCCCCTATTAGCTGTTTCGCCTGAAGCTCACCTAAATCCTTTCCCAAATCCATCCAGCAGGAGTGACATCAGGGTCTGGAGAGATTATTTGGCAGGAGCCACAAGCTTTGCCACACGTGCATGCACTGCCCGGGTTCAGTAACACTGAACGTGCAGGAGGCCCTGACTGCAAATGTAGCGTGGCTTCATGGCTGCTACCCCAGTTACCGACTGAGGCTTAGAGTAGCCCAGCTGGGCGGGAGACAGCAGAGCTCAGACTTGAGGCCAGCTTGATCCGGGACCCCCACATTGTATCCTTGTCCCCGTGCCACGTCAGAGCCTGTCAGTGAGTGAGATGCAGCCAGTAGGCAGCTTTCCTGTCACTGCAGGTGTGGGGGGCACACCTTCACTCCCACCTGCCCCCTCCTTCCTCCCATCTCCTCCTTGCTCATCTCTCTTTCCTGGGCTTTGAACACCGACAGCCACTCTCTGTGGGCGATCAGCTGCTCCTAAGGCCTCTAATGAGTGTGTGATTTGGGAGTTGTGCAGCATCACAGTTGAGGAGCCTGGGAAGAGGAGCGGACATTATTGAGTTGCCAACTGGCAAACCAGCTTTCTCTGAAGATGAACCTCCTGCCCCTGCCCTACCCCTTGGGGTTTTGGAAACCCTCGCACCTCTTCAAAAGGTCTGAGATACAGGTTTTCTAAGAAGAAGGCTCAGGCAATGATAAGATTGCAACCCCTGTGTCTAAAGCAAAGATCAGTCATTCATTCCACAAATACTTTGTGCATTTTTTTCATCATGTGCCAGGCATTGTGTGTGAAGAGCCAACAACTCACCAGAAATTAGTTGTCATCATCATCATCATCATCATAGTCTTTTTGGTTTGTTTGTTTGCCTCCAGGATTATTGGTGGGGCTCGGTGGCTGCACTGCTTCCGGAGGCCATTTTTTCCCATTTTGTTGCCCTTGTTGTTGTCATTATTATTGTTGTTGTCATTACTGTTGTTTTGTTAGATAGGACGGAGAGAAATTGAGGGCGGGAGACAGAGGGGGAGAGAAAGACAGACAGATACCTGCAGACCTGCTTCACTGCCTGTGAAGCGAACCCCCTGCAGGTGGGGAGCCGGTGGCTTGAACCGGGATCCTTAAGCCGCTCCTTGAGTTTTGTGCCATGTTAGCTTAGCCCGCTGTGCTACCGCCCAGCCCCCCTCATCATAGTCTTTGTAGCTGTCACTATTCTGAAAACACTGTCAGGGCAATCTGGGGTCACAGGAGGAGGAGGTGATGCTCCATTCAGCTGCTTGGGGGAAGAGTCCCTTGATTGCCCCAGCCCAGATGTTTTCCTTTTCTTGGCTACCAGGGGTTAACGGAGATACCTTCAGTGTCCCAGTTCTCACCGGAAGCCACTCAGCTGAAAGTGGTATGTGTGTCACCAGTGACCAAGAAAAGCCCCCTCCAAGGGCGACGGGAATGATTCACTGAGAACCCGAGAAAGATGGGGGTGAGGCAGGAAGAGGCCAGAAGGAGAAACCAGGGAGACCTTTCTGTCTGCAGGCACTTTAGCAGGTGGCTGACATGTAGCTGACTAGACACTTCTGGGGTTCCAGGACCCTCCCAAAAGTGACAAAGAATCCATGCTCTGTTCACTTGGTCTCAGAAGCTGACTCAAGTCTGCATCCAGGACAGTGATGGTGACCCTGCAGCTGTGGCCTTGCACCAGAAGAGGGCGCCCACCCCAATCTTCTTCTTCTAGCTTTTGCCCTTCTTCCGTAGCCAGTCAACAGCATCTGCTTGTTGCTAGCTTTGAAAGTGACAGGGATCCATGTGGATTCAGTCGGCTAGGAAGGATCGTCAGTTTCCCCAATGAATGGGTACTCACGTGATGCACCACAGGAAGGTCGATCCAATGCCCACCCCAATCCTCTGCCCCCACTCCCAGTGCAGGACAAAGCTTCTGTTCCTTTCCTAGAAGGAACCCACAGAGGGCACTCAAGAGCCCTGGGGTTCTGACTCACCCTTCACCAGGGACCCTGACCAGGGTTTACTGGATGCACAGCCCCAGGCATCCATGGAACTTCTTGAGATACCAGGGTCCCAGGTTGAAAACAAGTCCAGATTGTTACCCAGCTTGTTCTTGGTGTCAAGATTGTGTGACCGCCTCACCCTTTATTCTGACAAGAATTCACTGTGACATCTGAGTGCTGAGTGCTGGGGTAGGTGATGAAACTGTGCCCAGTTCAGACTCCATGTTTAGGAAACTGTCACACTTACATACTGCAGGGGGCCATTTCAGTCACACTGCACCTGACATATAAAGGTGGTCCCCAAGCTCCTGTGGGCTTAACAGCCATGGCAGCTGCACCATCTGAGTTTGTGTCAGGACACTTGGTGAGGGTCACACAGCAATGACGTTGCCCAGTGACATGCTTTTAAGACTGTCACCTTGTCACTGGCTGTGTTCATGTCACTGGCAGCCCCTTGAGTCACCTCCACTGCACTGCAGGCAACAAAGGGCAGTGCTGGAGGAGAGGTAGGAGGGGACTGAGGCTGTGACACTTGGAGGGACAGTGTCCAAGCTCCGTCCTCTCCACCCCCAAACTACCTGCCCCTGTGGGCATGGCCCACAGTCAGCCTTCTCCTTAACATTGGGGGAAGGCATCTGCATTGATCAAAAGAAAAGACATGGTGTCCTCAGCTGGCACCTCCCCTCAGTCACCTGAAGCCCCAGGGTCACAGATACCGCCTCCACGGGCCACTCTTGCTCATCTCTGTCCTTTGGTGGTTTGTTGAAATGTGTTGTGGCATTGCCACGGGAGGCACCCTAAAATTTTGAAGGGAGAAGTGCTGGGTGACTGGTGACCCCTATAAAATGCAGTCACACCCACAGTCTATTTCTGACCCCTGGCCTTGCACTTCTTTGGCTGGTCATTCTGCACACAGACCAAGGGGGGTAGCCCCTCAGAACAGATGCACCCCATGATCTACTCTTGGCCATGCAGAGGCCAGAGGAAGACCTTTTTTTTTTCTTTCCTCTAGGGTTATTACTGGGTACAGAGCCTGCACTACAAATCCACTACTCCTAGTGGCCTTTTTTTTTTTTTTTTTTTTTATTGAGAGAAAGGGGAAGATAGAGAGGGGAAGATAAAGATAGACACTTGCAGACTGCTTATCTCTTGAAGCTGACCCTTCTGCAGGTGGAGAACTGAGGGCTCAAACCAGAACCCTTGCAGCAGTTCTGTGTGTCACACACACTATGTGTGCTTAGCCCAGTGGGCCACCACACGGCCCCATAAGGAAGGGTTTTTACAAACAGAGGGATGAGGTTGGGGTTATGTAAATATAATGGTTATACAAAGAAACTCTCATTCTTGAGGCTTCAAGTCCCAGGTTCAATCCCCCATACCACCATAAGCCAGAGATGAGTAGTGCTCTGGTTAAAAAAAAAAAGAAAGAAAGAAAGAAAATGAAGCAAAACAGAGGAATGAGAGGACGGGTGGTGACACACCCGGTAGAGCACGAACTTTGCGTACCCAAAGACCCAGGTCAAGCCCCCACTTCCCACCCCACCTGCAGAGGGGCAGCCTCAGGAGGTGAGGGGTTCCTGGTTCCCTGCCTCTGCCACACCCTGAGTAGTACCACCCTGCCCTGTGGTGTGTGTTTACCAGGTTTGAATCTATTAGAAGGATTCCAGTTTGTGGCAGAGGAAGCAAATCATTCAAGCAGTGCTGTGCATGGACAATTCTTCTTCCCTTTCGAGAAGCTAGCACAGAAGGAAACATGGTTTCTCAGGTGCCTGCTGGTCTCAGGTTGGGTGCATGGGCCAGAAGCCAGCCCTCCATGGAGCTCCCTCCTATGTCTCCCCTTATGCTACAGGAGTCGTCTGAGGGGGCAGGAGAGGTGCTCTTGTCAGTCAGCTACCTCCCGGCTGCCAGCCGCCTCCTGGTGGTGCTGATCAAGGCCAAGAACCTCCATTCCACACAGCCCAAGGAGCTTCTGGGCAAAGGTGAGTGGCAGGGAGGAGGGGAAGGGTAGAGGGCAGTGCCTGGGGTGGGGGCCAGGCAGGCAGGCAGGCAGTGATGGAGGATTCTCTGACAGGGAGACAGGACTTTCAAACAAGGAGTGTTTATTATGCCGGAAGGCCCAGCCAGACTCTTGTCTAAAAACTGAACTACAAACACTGTGGGGTTTTGGTTTTATACAGCTATCTTTTCTCGCCACAAGTCACAGCAACATACTTAAAGGTTAATTTTTCTTTTCTACATAAAGAGAGCACACTTTGTCTTGCTTATCAGCAGGGTTTGCTGGCAGGCCTTTTTAGTAGGTGGGGTAGAGAACTCACTGTCAGCCAGCCAAGGTCAAGTTGATTACTTTTAGCAGAAAGTCTATGCTGATGGGGTTGGAGGGAAGCCTGCCTCCAACTGAGTTCTTTTTTTTTTTTCCTTTCAGGTTTTTTTTTTTATTATTTATAAAAAGGAAATATTGACAAAACCATAGGATAAGAGGAGTACAACTCCACACAATTCCCACCACCAGAGCTGTATCCCATCCCTTCCCCTGATAGCTTCCCTATTCTTTTATTTATTTATTTTTGCCTCCAGGGTTATTGCTGAGGCTCAGTGCCTCAGTGCCTGCACCATGAATCCACTGCTCCTGGAGGCCATTTTTTTTCTTCCTTTTGTTGCCCTTGTTGTTGTAGCCTTGTTGTAGTTATTATTATTGTTGTTGTTGTTGTTGTCTTGTTAGGACAGAGAGAAATGGAGAGAGGAGGGGAAGACAGAGAGTGGAAGAGAAAGATAGACACCTGCAGACCTGCTTCACCACCTGTGAAGCGACTCCCCTGCAGGTGGGGAGTCAGGGACTCGAACCGGGATTCTTATGCCGGTCCTTGCGCTTTGCTCCACGTGCACTTAACCCGTGCGCTACTGCCTGACCCCAGATACCCTCTTCTTTTACCCTCTGGGAGCATGGACCCAGGGTCATTGTGGGATGCAGAAGGTGGAAGGTCTGGCTTCTGTAATTGCTTCCCCGCTGAACATGGGCGTTGACTGGTGGATCCATACTCCCAACCTGCCTCTCTCTTTCCTTAGTAGGGTGGGGCTCTGGGGAAGCGGAGCTCCAGGACACATTGGTGGGGTTGTCTGTCCAGGGAGGTCTGGTTGGCATCATGCTAGCATCTGGAACCTGGTGGCTGAAAAGAGAGTTAACATACAAAGCCAAATAAATTGTTGAACAATCATGAACCTAAAGGCTGGTATAGTGCAGCTGAGTTCTTCTTATTCAGGGTGCAAAATTAACCCTTTCCTTTTCTGCCTCAGTGTTTCCTGTGTGCTTCTTTGTCCCCCACCCTAAATTCACCAGCCAGCTGAGTGTCCTTCAGGGACACACTCACCTCTTCCATGTGATGTCCATTCTCTCCTGGGTCCATCTGGGGCACCAGGGACCAGCTCTGAGCCACCAGGTCCCCTACCCAGCAGGGACTCCAAGAGAACCAGACTCAGGCTCAGGCTGGAGACAGGGAGCAGCGCCTGGGCGGTCAGGGTGACTTGACCTAGTTAGCCTGTGTCACCCCGACCTGGCTGGTGCCTGCTTGAGGGCAGGTGGCAGGAAGCCCCACTTTTTCCCTTCTCACCCAGCCTCCTCTGCTCTCTCTGTCAGCCTGTGCCAGCCTGCAACTCCCTCCAGGCTGCAGAGGGGTAAAGCCAGATGGCATGTGGGTGCGTGGGCTGAGAAGGTCTGCGTTGTAAAGTGTCCACTGGGTACCCTGATTAACATCTCCTCAGCTGGCTTCCCCTTCCTTCCTCCTTCCCTTCCTCCCTCCCTCCCTCCCTCCCTTCCTTCCTCCCTTCTTTCTTTTTTTTTTTTAAAGATTTTATTTATTTATTTATTCCCTTTTGTTGCCCTTGTTGTTTTATTGTTGTTCGCTGTAGGATAGGACAGAGAGAAATGGAGGGAGGAGGGGAAGACAGAGAGGGGGAGAGAAAGACAGACACCTGCAGACCTGCTTCACCGCCTGTGAAGAGACTCCCCTGCAGGTGGGGAGCCAGGGGCTCGAACCGGGATCTTTACGCCGGTCCTTGCGCTTTGCGCCACGTGCGCTTAACGCGCTCTGCTACCACCGGACTCCCCCTCCCTTCTTTCCTTCCTTCCTTCCTCCCTTCCTTCCTCCCTCCCTCCCTTCCTTCCTCCCTTCCTTATATAGATAGGACAGAGGACAACTGAGTTGCGGGGGTGGGGGGTGAGATAGGGAGAGAGAAAGACAGATACCTGCAGACCTGCTTCAACACTTGTGAAGCTCCCCCCCTGTTCCCTGCAGGTGGGGAGCGGGACTGGAACCCAGGTCTTTGTACATGGTTAAGACGTGCACTCCACTGTGTGTGCCACTGCCCAGTCACTCTGATCAGCTTTCTGGGAGTCTCTGTCTTTCCCTCTGGATGCCTCAGCCCCACATCCTAGGGAGTGATACAGACTCTCATCTAAGCAGGTCTGACACCTGCCCTCAACCTGAATTCTCATTGTAGAGAAGGAAATCTGTGGGAGCGTATGGCAGATGTGACTAGAAATCTGTCCCCAGCTTGGAATCTCCAAACCACAGATCTCAAGCAGATGCAATCAGCAGAGTAGATCCTGCTGACAGATCCCTGGAGTAAGGACAGCCCATAGAGATTTTTTTGCCTTTTTTTTCTCATCCTCTTGGGGCAATTCATTGCTTTTGCTCTTTTTTTTTTTAATAGCTCTTGTCAGGACAATTACAGCAACACTCCATCTCTCTAATGCCTCTGCTGAAACAGCAGACTCACCCCCGGGGGTGATAATTATAGCAATAAATATAGAGCAACAATTATTTGCACATTAGCGTAAGGAACCTTGACTAAGGAAAATCCAATTAGGGTCCTGAGCCTTATAATGTTACATCTGATGTTGGAGGGGGGAATCTATTTGCTGTGCCCCTCCCTTGGGGTCACCTCCACTCTCACCCTCCTTGTAAAGTTGGGTGCTCAAGGAAGACCCAACAGAAGCAGAGAAGGCAGCTAGTCAGCAGGGGACTGACAATTTTAATAAAATTTTAATAAAATGCCCTGACAGAGAATGGAGAGGGGCAGAGACTTGGGGAGGGTTTCGCTTTGCTGGTTAGAGGCTGAATCCAGCCACACACAGGGTCTCTGAGCCAAACAGATTGAGAGATGTTGGAGTGTTGGAGCTTCCCACAGTGCCACGGTATCTCCCATGTGGTGCTAGGGTTCACATTTGGGTTGTGCAGATAGAAACCTACCTGGTGAGCAAGCTCTTGGCCCAAGTCTAGATCCTGAGTACATCAAACTCTGTGTTTCCAACTCCAAGAGGGGGGCTCCTGGGTCTCACCACACTTCTTCCCGAAGCTTACTTTCTTCCCTTCTCTCTGTTTCTGTCCCCCACCCCAGATGTTTCTGTCAAGGTGACCTTGAAGCACCAGGCCAGGAAACTGAAGAAAAAGCAGACAAAACGGGCCAAGCACAAGATCAACCCCGTCTGGAATGAGATGATCATGTTTGAGCTGCCGGACGAGCTGCTGCGGGACTCCAGCGTGGAGCTGGAGGTGCTGGGCCAGGATGAGGGGGGCCGGAGCTGCACCCCCCTGGGCCACTGCAGCCTGGGCCTGCACGCCGCCGGCTCCCAGCGCAGCCACTGGGAGGAGATGCTCAAAAACCCAAGGCGACAGATCGCTATGTGGCATCAGCTGCACCTGTGACCCTTACCCCCTCTGAGACCCCCGTGTGCTCCATCTATCCTCCTCTAGACACCCCTGTGATGGGCCTGTATGCAAGGGCCAGCACCCACATCTCTTCTCCCCACCCTCCCATCTCTGTCAAGGGAGCAGGGCAGTGTGTACACGTGGGACGCTTGCTTGGGCGTTCCTCAGAGGGGACATTTACTGGATGCAGCCCAGATCTGCACAGTTTTGGAGATCAGGCCAGGCCAGATGCACAGGAATTTGGATCACCAATGCAAAGGGAATGTAATGTGGGTTTTGAAAAACCAGCATTACAAAGGAGGGAAAAAAAGATGAAGGAAGTGAAACCACTCCAGACCCACCTCTTAAAAGTCAAGCTTGTCCAGGTAGCAAGGGACCTCAGCCAGCAGCAAGTCCCACTGCTGACTCAAAGCAGCAGCCCTGCATTCTCATCAGACCTTAGCCCAGGCAGAGTGACCAGCAGACTCTGGGAGTCCCAGGCCCATCAGTAGACATTCCAAGTAAGGATTCTAGGCCCAAATCCAGAAGCCTCCTCTTCCTCCTCTTCCTCCCTTTCCTTTCAAGTACTGAGGAGTTTGGATGCATAATAGTTTGTATTTGGAGAAATCCCTTCTATGGGATCCCAGACAGGGTTTCACAGACCCAGGCAGGACCCTGAGATTTTGGGGGGAGTTGATTCCATTGGTGTGAAGTATAGGAGTCTCTGGGTTTTTACCTGATTACTTTAATCCTCAATATCCACCCTATTCGAACCCCCCCCCCCCATCCACCTAGCTTTCTAGATCTTGTGTCTGTACTGTTAAATACCTCTGCTGGGTTTTGTTTTTAAGATTTTATTTATTCACTTACTGGACAAAGACAGAAACTTAGATGGAAGGGGAGAATAAAAGAGAGAGAGAGAGAGAGAGACCTGCAGCACTATTTCACTACTTGTGAAGTTTCCCCTTGCAGGTGGGGACTAAGGGCTTGAACCTGGGTCCTTGTGTACTGTAACCCATGTGCTTAATGGAGTGTGCCACCACCCAGCCCTGGATACCTCTGCTCTTTTGTCACATACTCATTCTGAATTCCACTGGTGGGGGGTGGGAGGGGTGGGGCTTCTCTGGCAAGGCCTGGATGGGACCCCTTCTGAGTCATCAGGATAGATCCCGAGCCCTATCTGCTGTGACTACCAGCATCACCAAGGTGACCCTCAGTGACAGCCCCATCCCTTCCCAGCGTCCCAGACACTTCAGGACAAATCCATTCATTCTGTTGCATCTGATAAGATGGAGGTGGGGAGGATGGTCATCTGACATCAGAAGGAAACTGCAAATATGTCTCCCTCCCTCTGCTGTTGAGACCTCACAGTTCAGCTTTTCAGCATCTCAGTACATGAGCAGAAGGCAAGTTCCAGGCTCTTGTAGTGTTACTTCTGATAGTTGTTCACACTGTTCATTCGCTTGGAGGGAAGAGCCTTGCTGAGCCAGTGTGCCATTTGCCTGAGCACTGGGACTCTCAGTGTATCGCCAGCGCTGTGTGTGAAGTAGGACTGACTCGCAGCATTCTTGTGCTCAAATGTTGTGGGCTCTTTGGGGGGTGGGGGTGGTGCAGGGGGAGGCTGCCAGCAGATCATCTTTCAGCTTCACATAGGCAACTTGGCAATACCTAGAAGGTACCAGGACCACCCCACACATTTCCAGAACCAGGGCTTCTGTGTTTGAGCTCAATACTGACATCATCCAAACTCTGGGCTTTCAGATGTCACCCTTGATCTCAGAATTCCTGGGCCAGCTGAGTCAAAACTGCCCTTCATCCCTTTGATAAGACAAGACACCCTCACCCTCCCTCTGTGAATCTGAGCTGAAGCCTCTCATGAGCGTTGCAGCTTTCAGTACAGAAGGACAAAAGAGCCAGAAATAACTTCTCCCCTTTCTCAGTAAGGACAGAAAACTGTCTAGTGTCTCTTCATTGAAAGAGGACTTCCTGGTAGTTGGAAATCTAGAGTATGAAGGTTGACTACCTCTTGCCAAATCTTTTCCGGGGAAAGTGGTTGTTAAAGGATTTCTCAAGTGGGTCTACATGGGCAAGATGGCCACCCTGTGTGAGCTGCCCCAACCTGTCCTCCTTGTCCACTTCAGTCTGTTGAAACCAGAAAGTGCAGGTTCCATGGCCATATAGGTCCAGCACACTGAAGCCAGGGGGCCAGGGCTGTACGGGGGTGAGGCAGTGCGGGGTGAGCCCCCGGTCACAGAACTGTCAGGTCCACTTGTAGGTGCTCTACCAGGAGGCAGAGATTTTTCAATTTTTTTAAAAAATATATATATTTATTTATTGGAGAGAGACAGCCAGAAATTGAGAGGGGAGGGGGAGATAGAGAGGAAGAGAGACAGACACCTGCAGCCCTGCTTCACCGCTCGTGAAGCTTTTCCCCTGGAGGTGGGGACCGGGGACTCAAACCTGAGTCCTGGTGCACTGTAATGTGAGCACCTATCCAGGTGCACCACCATCCAGCCCCAGCAGTGATTTTTCTAACATGTCCAAGGTTTCATTTCTCAGAGTCCAAACTACAAGTCTCCCCTAGTGGGAATCACATTCCCCCGCAAAGGTCTTAGGGGCAACCACCACCTGTCTGAGCAGGAATGTGCTAGAACGAGGTCAGTTTGGCATGGGAAGTCCATCTGTTGTGTTCACTGGTGAATTCTGAATAATTCTCAGAATTGCACATGAGCAGGCCTACAAGTAAATATTCGCTGCATGAAAAGGCATAGGCTGAAAAAGAGCTGCTGTGGTTCTTGCAAATATCAGACTCCTAGGTGAACTCTTAATAGTAAAAGCATGGTACTTTGAAGCAACTAACTGAAAAATCCATGCCATTTCCAACAATTCAGAATTCCCCGTATGAGCGTGACCAATGAGAGAAAACGGAATGGCTGTGCTTCCCACCAGCCTTCTGCCTTGTGAATCCCCAATCCTGAGATACTGGATCTCCAAATCAAAACTCCATAGTGATCATCTCTGCACTCACCTGGAATCGGAGACTTTTGTGACCTCCTATCTGAGTCTTTGCATGTGATCTTTTTTGAAAGGAATACCCCATGCTTTGCCAGGGAGCGGTTTTTTTTTTTCTTTCTCTTTCTTTTTTTTTTTTTGTTTGTTTGTTTTTTTCCCCGAAGATAGGCGTGGATAGAAAAAAAGTGAAAAGGAAGCAAGAACCCTTCCCAAGCCAAGCTGTGGTCCTTCCAGACATGGTGGTAGAGACTCAGACATCCTCCATTCATCTGTGACTCTGCTCTTTGCAATGAAGCAAGATTTGTTTGTCAACTGCCTATTCCTCTAGGATTTGCACGTGTTTGTTCACTTCAATCTGAGAGACGATTTGTGATGGGGATGGGTGACCAGCCCCTACTCCCAAAATGATGCACAAGATGGGAGAGGAATCAGGGGTGATTCCTCTGGGGTGTGGGGGCATCTTAGGAGGCAGGTGACTGAAGCCTGAGCCAAACCAAGGCAAGAGGCTTCATCCTTGTGACCATTTCTGCTGTCCGTGTTTCCTGTCGTCAGTGCTTAGCGTGTGTGTGTGTTCTGCAACCATGAGCTCAAGCACAAAACGGACGCATGAGACATTGTGGTCATTTTGTCTGTGTAACCCTTTAGAACAAACATCTTGCAGTGGTAAATAAATAACTTCCAGCAGGATCAATTGCCTGGCTTTTTTCCCCTCTTCCTTCCCTTTAATATTTCAGACATAGAAGCTGAAAATATGATGATAAACCCTTGTGAGCTGCTACCCAGATCAAAAAAACTTTGCAATTTGAAGCTCAGTTGAATCCTCTCATCCCTCCCTCACTGAACAGACCATCATTGTGACACTGGGGTCCATGATCCCCAAACTTTGATCACTTCACTGCATGTATCTGTACATTCTAAGTGCAACAGTGTGTGTGTGTGTGTGTCTTCGACTTTGTTTAAATTGCATCACACTGAGACTGAGGGGTAACTCACTTGGTAGGGTGCATATCTCAACACACACAAAGTCCCAGGTTCAAGCCCTGGCATTAATTACACAGAAGCACAATGCCATATGGTAAGGTCCACAGATGGTGAAACAATGCTGTTGTGTCCTCTGATAATCTCTCCTCCCCTCTAGTCTATCCATGTATATAAAAAATTAAAAAAGGGCCCAGGTGTTGGCACACCAGGTTAAGTGCACATAGTGTGGAGCTTGGCTCAAGGATCCTGGTTCGAGGTGGGGTCACTTCACAGGTGGTGAAGCAGGTCTGCAGGTGTCTATCGTTCCCCTCTCTGTTCTCCCCTCCTCTCTCCATTTATCTCTATCCTATCCAACAACAACAATAGTAGCATCAATAACAACAACGGGGGAAAGGTGGCCAACAGAAGCAATGAGGCATTGAGCCCCAGCGATAATCCTAGAGGCACAAAAAATAAATAAATAAAATAAATTTGGCCCAGGAGCAGTAGAACCATGCACGCTTCATACCCTGGTGCCACAAAATACAACACACACAAGAGGCCAAAATCAAATAGTGACATGTGACACCTGACTGTATTTTTTCTGCACAATAAAATGTTAAGCTGGGGGCTGGTTGGTGGTGCACCTGGTTGAGCACATGTTAGGATGCTCAAGGATCCAGGTTCAAGCCCTCAGTCTCCACCTGCAGGGGAGAATCTTCATTAGTGGTGAAACAGTGCTACAGATGCCTCTCCTTCCCTCTCAATTTCTCTCTATTTGCTGAATAAGCAGGTCAATTAATTTTAAAAAGTTAACAAAAGATAGAGAAAAGGTCATTACTCACTGTACACAAGGCAAGCTTCCTAGGGCTGGGAGACAGTGTCTCCGGTGGAGTGCACACCCTGCTGTGTGTGATGGTTATGGGTTTGAGCCACAAGGCCACAGGAGAGCTCCATGGATGGGAGAGCAGTGCCCCCTGGAGCCAGCTCGAGCTCACCATCTTCACTGTCATGTGAGGGGTTCTGGGGTGAGACCACATCCAGGCCCGGGCTCTCTGTGAAGGAGCAGGGGCTCCACTACCTGAGACATAGACTTGCTGGTGTCAGGACATGGGCTGTCAAGCTGCTGATGTGTGTGGAGAGGGGTTGCTAAAATATAAGATATGAACCCCTCCCCACGCACACTTATAAATGCACTGGGTAAACAATCTCCACCCTAGCCTCCATCTCGGGAGCAGTTCTGAGATCAGGGTTCAAATCCTCAGGTGGACTCTTGTTTTTTTGTTGTTGTTGTTGTTGGCCATCTGGGTTATCGATGGGGCATGGTGCCAGGACTATAAATCCATTGCTCCTGTCAGCCATATATTTTTTCTTTCTGTTTGATAGGCTAGAGAGAAATTGAGAGGGGAGGAGGAGAGGGGGAGTTAGAGAGTGAAAGAGAAAGATAGATAACCTGCAGACTTCACCACTTGTGAAGCTTCGCCCCTGCAGGTGGGAAGCAGGGGCTTGAACCTGGGTCTTTGCATAAGCTAATATATATGCTCAACCAGATTTGCCATTGCCTGGCTCTACTGAATCTTAGATAAACTCACCTTAAATCCAAGTTTGTCTGTTTCCAGTGACCCAGCCCCAGAGGCCCTTGAAGGAGACAAAGACCACGAATAAATTTAAATGTTTTTTATTAACAATCTTCTTACATTTCAAGGATAATATGACAAAAAGAAGGTGTTCTGCATACACACTAGGATAAACCAACAGAGCTCTATCTGGATCCAGTGTTCTAGGCCCCGTCACACAGGTACAACAAAGCGTCGTTTGTAAAATAATCACACTTAGAGTGTCATTTCCGCTTTGAAGAAAGAAAGTATTAACAGATCCATACATGTGTGATAATTGACTACTGGGCAGGTCCCCTGCCCACCCCCACTTGAGTTTTCCTGGGTGAGTGATATGAACGTGTGAGCAGCGTGGTGGCGGTGGAGGGGAGAGAGAGATAGGCTCCAGAAAAGAGCCAGAGGTCAGAGTGGAGACCAAGTGGTGACAGAGGGCAGCCCGGCCCATGTCTTTCTGTGAGTTGTGTGTTAACGGGCTGCCCAGCTCTGGACCAACAGTCCTGGGCCTACTCTCTCTCTGAGGTACAGTGCATTGTGGGATTGCTACCCGGGGGAATGCCCGTCCCTTGGCCCCCATGGGAGGAAGGCTCGGGCCAGGTCTGGTCTCCCTAGAGCCAGGTACTGGAGGGATTTCCGAGATCCAGGGGCCGGCCAGCTGTGGCTCAAGGAGGCCCAGGCCAACCTGGAGGTGAAAGGAGGTGGATATTGGCTGGACAGACCGGCCTGGCCTGTTGGCATAGGCTGGGCCTGCCAGAGACTGAGGTATGTTGGTAGGATGGTGAGTGGCAGAGGCATGGGACATCAGTGCCTTTTGGGGGTGGGAGGGGCACCTGCAGCCCACCAGCCCTTCCTCCCGCAGGGGAATGAAACAAAACAGAGAAACCTGGAAGTGAAAATGGATTTCTGATTCTGTCAGGGCCACACAAGCCCTCTGTCACACATCAGAGGCCACCGGGGGTTCACCCAGATGTTCTCAGACATCAGGTTGGAAGCAGGGGCGGCTGGGGAAGGGGCCTTCCCCTCCCCAGAGGAAAGGAAAGAGCTACTTCCAGCTTAGCCTCTGCCTGGAGTCACAGAATCAGAACAGTGTATGTGGACTAAACCCACTAACCCTGGTGGGGGTTAGGGATGAAGGGTGCAGGGCCTCTGTGCAGGGATGGGGAGCATGGTCCTGAGTATAGCTGGCTGCAGGAACTGTGCAAAGTGGGCCTGGCCCGGATCCCCAGATTCTGGGGGGTGCGAACATGTCTCTTCCATCCTTCCCATAAGCTGATGCCCCCTGTCCTGGCCAGGAAACACTCCTGCTGCCCCCTGTCTACTTCCCTTCACCTGGTGGGTCCAGGGAGGAAAGTGGGCCAGGATAGCTGGGTTCTAGAGGCTTGGCCCGTAGGGGGTATCAGAGGCCTCTGTGGGGGCTGAAGGCGACATCTTTGCTGGACCAAACTCCATCCAAGGTGCATCTTTTCTATTGCCAGGGATCGGGTTTGAGGAATTTGTGCAGAGTCTATACATAGATAGATAGATAGATAGATAGATAGATAGATAGATAGATAGATAGATAGATATAGACGTGATTTAATCACCAGGATCAGTGACTTGCATGGGGTGGGGTTGGGGGATTCAGCTGGAGCTCAGGGCTTGAGTACCTCCTTCCAACCTCAGACCCAGCCTGGGGAGAGGAGAGAAAGTGCACAGAGGTGGGGGGACTGGGACCCGGTCACTCTCCAACACCCCAGGAGGAGGCCCCTTCCTGGCAAAGCCTGCCTGTCGCTCAGCTCCCGCAGCCCCCACCCCCCCGGCAGAGGCGCTGTGCCCCCTCTTTGCACATGACAACGGCAGGCGCCCCCACACTCGCCCAGCTCTCTATAGACTATTTTTATATCTATTTAAAACATAGAAATGTATAAATATATAGGCATATTATTTATAGATATATAGACGTGATTTCATCTCTCACTCCGTGTGTCTACGCACTGTGTACGCCCATATGTACAAATGCTGGAGGATTCGATGCCTCGCTGCAGGTGCCCGCTGCCCGGGGAGGGGGGTTGCATAGGTATCTCCAGGGGTGGGGCTGGGGCTGGGGGAGGGAGAGCTGGATGGAAGGGGAGTGTCGGCCCATGTTCCTCCCCAAAGGCCACTTTGTCTCCCTCTGGCTAACACACAAGGATCACAACAAAGTCTCCTTAAATGCAACTCCATCGCTCAGCTAAAGCACCCCATGAACGGAGGGGCAGGACAAGGCCCTCCCTCCAAGCAGAAGGGCCCTCTAGACAGAAGTCAGATTAGAACCTGTGACCCAGCATCACCTTCCCCAAGAGGCCCACTATGCCTGGCCTCACCGGGCCCAGACTGTCTTGCCTGCAAAGGCATTTTTGAAAGCCTAGTCTTCCTGCTTCTGCTAGCCCGGGCTGGCCTGCCCCTTTAAGGGGGGCTTGTGGATACTCAGTCCAGTACCACTGAAGCCTTCTGTCCAAACCAGCTGCCCAGACCAAGCCCTACCTGGACCTCAACCCAGACCAGCTCTGCACAATGCCTTCTTGATCCCCGTGGGGTGGGAGGACACCGACGGGGAAGAATCTAGAAGTTCTACTTCAGTTCCCCCTCCCACCCACCTGAACCACCTCTTGGATCCACTGGGCTCCAGGGGGACAGTTAAGATGAGGCTACTGCCTCCCCCAACCCAGATGAGGCCAAAGCTGTTGTCCATTCTAATCCCTCTATAACCTTTTGCAGCATTTACACCATTGGCCAAGCTTCCTCCTGTTGGGCATCACTTCCAATCAAGTGGAAAATGCCACAACAACACCAGAGGCAGGGTTCTGCCTCCAAATGAAAGGCCAGGAGAGAGGGCTCAGCAAGACCACTGGACACGGAAACACACACAGCAGCGGCCAGATTCAGACCCCAGCTGCTGAGCGTCAGGCCCTTCTCTGACACCAGCCATCCAGGGACCCAGGCTCTCACTCTCACATGAGACGGATGGACGGGACTACAGTCCCTGGGAGTACAGAATGCCACAGGCAGTGGTGAAAAAAAAAATAAGAAAAAGAGAAAATAATCATCATGGTGTTTTTGGATGCCTAGACTCACATTGAAGCAGGCAGGCAAAACTCGGGGGTTCTGCACGAGTGACTGAGGGGTGGGACATCTTCCAGCTTCACAGATGCAAGATGGCGGTAGTAGGCCTACTTCCCTCCCTCCTTCCTCTGGGAGCAGAATGAGATTATTTTCATCACAGCCTGGCCCCAGGCCCTGCTTGACACATCTGGTCACACGGGATCTCAAGAAGCAAGTCACTGAGCAACCAGACTAGTGAAGATACCTCGAGCCCAGAAACACAAGCTTTTCATTCTAAGCCCACAGCCAGGGAGGGGCTGTGTCACCCGGATGCAAAGACTACCCAGACTACAGCCAGGCTAGCCAAGCATGGGGTGGGTTCCCTAGGCTACATCTCGAGGGACCCATCAACCCCAAGGGGCCCTTTTCAAGGGAGGGATGAGAAGTTCCTTTTGCAGGATTCACAGAATAGAAACCCTGAGAGGCGCCCCCCCCAAAGCATCCACTGAGAAAAGGCCCTGTGTAAATCACAGTGGTGTGTCACCTCAAATGTTCCTGGGTGCTACTCCTTGCCCCACGCAAAGTGAGTGGCTGCATCTGACATGGTCCCAAACCTGGTTGAAGTCAGTGGAAGTCATGAGCTCCCCGAATTTTGCAGGGGTCGTGCCAAACTTTAAAACACCCTCCTCCCTTCAGCCCAGTCTGGAGCATGGCCATGCAGGTGATGGTCCTATTTCAGGCTGTCAGCAGCGGCTCACAAAGTCACCCCTCCTAGCCTTCCCAGAAGATACAGGACACCAGCAATACTCAAAAGGATTCTTTTCTCTCCAGATGATGATCTGAGTTAATTTTGACCATGGCCATCTGAAAGAAAACAGTCCTACTGGGTGCTCAGGCAGACAGTAAGGATTCTCTCTTTCCCTGATTGTCAAACAAATGGTTGAGGGCATGACACCATGGAGGGTCCCAGTGAAGAGGGTGAGGAAGAGGAGTAGAAGGAAGAGGAGGAAGAGGAGGAGGAGTAAGGCCATTGTTGGCTAGAAGGATCCCACTCACCTGTTTCTGGCCTCCTCCTCCCTGGGAGGTGTACCTTGCCATCGTGTGTGTGTGTGTGTGTGTGTGTGTGTGTGTGTGTGTGTGTGTGTGTGCGTGCGCGCGCGCGCGTGTGTTTAGAAGAGAAAATCCAGGAGGGGGTGGGGTGGAACCCTGTGTTCTACAATAGTACCCCACTTTCCATGGGGCTACTGGGTGCATTCCAACCTGGCAGGAGAAGTGAGTGGGCAAAAAAAGCCAGCAGCGTAAAGAGGGGAATTGAATGGAGCCAGGAATTCCAGAGCACCCAGCAGGGCTCTGAGCCTTGTCCTGCCAGTTCCTGCACATTCTCTCCTAGTGCAGAAAGGGGGGAGGGGGGCAGGTGCGTGCAACTGGCAGGGGTGTGGGGTCTGGGGTGTAAATGTCTCCAGGCAGGGGGGTGCATTGATTTGTTTAAGAAGGCAGCATATGAGGCCTGGCAGTGGGACAGTTGGAGAAAACCAGTTTTTTGTTTGTTTGTTTGTTTAGTTTTTTTTTTCTGTTTTTAAACATGCTACATCACTGTTGAAAACAAAACCAAAAAGAAGTTTCAAAAAATAATATAATATATATAATATAATTATATAATGAAAAAGCTATTGACTAGCAGCAATGATTCTAAAGTTCTCTTAGCACCAAGACCATGGGGGTTCAGGGGAGGGATATGTGGGGGACAAAGGTACTGGCAGGAAGAGGAAGAGGGGAAGTGGCATGTTCAGTGTTGAGGACATTTCCACTAAGGGTCCCTAAGGCTGCATGAGGCCTTGGGGACAAGAGGAACCAAGAAGGAAGGAAGCCACCACAGTTTTCTAGTGAGCCAGGCAGGTCAGGGACACAGGGGTCTCCTGTGTGGCCAGACCATGCCACCTCTTGCCCACCCAATGCTCAGCAAGATGGCTGGCTGACCTCCAGTCGGACAGACTGTGCACAGCCCAAGGGCAAATCTTCCTCCTTCCCCCAAATATGACCCGAGCCTGAGACTCAGCATCTCTGTAGGCCTGACGCACATCCGTTGGACTTGAAAATAGGAACAGAAGTGTTGTTAACAGCTAATGCACATTTGTTCGTAAGTTCCCTTGCGAGGTATACTGAGAGTTCAATGAGTGAGAGAGCACTGATAGACTCCTTGAGCTTAAAACCACAACTTGCCCCAGGGAGTGGACAAGAGGCTGTTTCTAAAGCTTAGACTGTGTGTGTGTGTGTGTGTGTGTGTAGAGGGGGGTGACGCCTGAAAGTCCTCTCTCATCTCTTATATCCTCCTTTTTCTTTAGGACATCTCTACCCTGTAAAACAGGAAACATTCACATAGTCCCTGTTTCCCCAGTCAGGCCACAGATAGACCCCATCGTCAAGGACTCTGAATTAAGCGTCACCCTGGACACCACTTGCATGGCATCTCTTGCCACTGAGCAGGGGCAGGCATCTCTTGATTAGTAAAGGAAGAGAACTAAAACACCCCCAACATGTGATAAAAGTATAAAGATGAAGCATAAATAATTCATATAAATCAAATATAGACTTTTTGTTCTACTAGTTTTTAGCCAAAAATTCACTTCCCTCTTTAGGGTCTGGACTCCTTGGCTCTAATGTTCCTGGTCAGCCCTGGTTCTGAATGGGATTAAGTTATTTTATTCCCCACCCTGTGAGAGGAAGGCATGTGGACAGCTCACTCCCTCTCCCTTCCCCACCCCAAGGATTTCGAAAGCTCAGTTGTCAGGCAACTTTGCCTTCAGCCTAACAGGTGAAGTGGTCAGGATGTGGCCACAGAGCTCTCAAGTGGAAACAAGGTGGGGAGGGGAGCTGTTAGCCCAAAAATGCTCGAACCCAGGCTCCCACCACCTAACCTATCCCAAATCCAGAGACCTGACTCATGACCTGAGTCATGCCAACAGGGGTGGGGGTGGGAGTTCATGGGGTGGGGAGTCCCATCATTAAACCAAACTGGACAAAAAAAAAAAAAAAAAGAAGCCAAAACATCACCCCGGCCCCTTCGGTCCCCCCAATGAAAACACAAACAATAACAAAAAAAAGCACTACCTAGAGGTGAAGACAGAGGCCCGTCGTGCTAGCTTATGCAGTCGGTGAACGGTGAGGTGGGGACGGACCCCGTGGCGCCCCCTGCACAGGCTTCCGTGAGTGATGGGTGTGGCCACGCAGGCCGCAGCTGCCAGATGTGGTAGATGAGAGTCAGTGTCCAACACAGGCTTCCTTTCTGAAAGCGCCCAGTAGCTTGTGGTGGATTCATCACCTTGGTATCTTATTATTATCATTTTTTTTCAATTTTCAGTGTGAGTTTATATATATATATATATATAATATAATATATATTTAGATCATATATCAAAGCTTATGGGTATAGATTAAAAAAATATTCGACAGCTTAGTGAACTCTGCAGCAGCCTGACTGGCTGCTCACATATCTGGGTAGAAGTCGGCCCCATGGTCGGTGGCTGGCAACCCCGGCTTCGGCTCCAACGTGCTCACGCGGCTGAGGACCTCGGCTGACAACGTGTAGCTGGTGCCCGACTTCTCCTCAAACCAGCTGTCCAGGGCTCGCTTGGCATCGAAGCTGGCGATGGGCGGCCCGTTGACGGCAACGGTCAGCAGGTCACTGAGCTGCTCCAGTGTCAGCCGCGAGCGGTGGTTCTTGCGGACTCGCTGCAGGGCGCTGCGGCCCTTCTCACAGCAGGCCGTGGAGGTGGGGAGGACCTTGAGGACTTGAACAATCCTGTGGAGGAGCGGAAACCTCTGCTTGTACTTGCCCACGTGGCCCAGCAGGTCCTTGAAGCCGCTCTTGGTGTAGTAGTCAGCCTTGAGCTCACGCCACTCGAGCAGCAGGCTGCCCCGGGGATCTAGCCCCTCCCTGCAGACGTCCCTGGCGAAGGCGGGGATGGCCTCCAGGTGGTCCAGGATCTGCACCACGTCCTCCTTGCCATAGCTCAGCAGCTCCTCGCTGCTCCGGGGCCAGGCGGCCAGATCAAACACCTGGCAGGCCTTCACGAAGACCCGGCTGCGGGAGTCAAACCGCTGGGCCAGGATGACTTGGGTTTTCTGGCAGATCTTCTCCCGGATGGACTGGAACTTGGCCTCGGCCACCCTGAGGTTCTTGACTGCGATGCCGTTGAAACTCTCACGGAAGTTCTCCTCAAACTCCTGCAGGTACTCGCCGGGGGAGTCGGCCAGCCGGCTGACCTCCTGGATGGCTTCCTCGATCCTGTCGTCCACCTGGGACACCAGCAGGTACTCACCCTGGAAGACATAGGCCAGGCGGGACAGAACGGCGATCACGTCTAGCAGGAAGTAGATGAGCTTGACCGACTGGTAGTCCATGAGGAACTGCAGCAGGGCCAGAGCGATGGCCGAGGCGTCCGCCCGCTGCGTCTGGCTGCTGACGTCCCGCAGGTGGGCCACCACCTCCAGGTAGTCCTTGATGAGGGCATTGAGCACGTTCTGCTCGCCGATGATCCAGCGTACGGCCCGGATGTCGCCCAGGAACTCCGTCTCCTCGCAGAGTGTGGCGGCCGTGGAGCGCAGCTCACCCATGAGGCGAGGCGAGTAGCGGTAAAAGCTGAGCAGCTGCTTCAGGTTGTTCTCCAGTTCCTCCAGGCACGGCAGCTCCTTGCCGCTGATGGCATCCAGGACCTCCAGGTGGGGCCGGTGCACCATGAAGGGCAGGCACAGCAGCCAGGGCAGCGTCTTGCGGATGGTCATGAACAGGCCGGCGCGCAGACTGGCCGTCACATGGGCCCCGTCCACGCCCAGTCCCACCGTGGGCTTCTCGGCCTGCAGCTGGAGGCCCAGGGCAGAGAAGGCCCTGTCCAGCGCCTGCAGGTAGCTCTCCGTGCCGGAGAAGCCCAGCTCCTGCAGGGACAGGAACTCGGTGGTGGGGGGCCCATCGCCGCTGGTGTACTGGACGTAGACGGCCACCGTGTCGGCCAGCAGGTCTTCGCTCTGGCCGTCCAGGATGATGCTGAGGCAGGGTGACTGGCGGAGGCGCTCCAGCAGATCCTCCCGCAGCGCCCGGGCGATGTGGTGGATGAGGATCTGGCAGTCGCCCTCGTTCATGTACTGGTCCACCACCTTGAGCTCACACTTGCGCAGCAGCTCGGCCAGCGGCCGGAAGTCCAGGTAGGGCCGGCCCTCCAGGGCCAGGTGGTAGGCGGCGTTGAAGAGGAGGGTCATGTGGCGGCACATCTCCTCTGTCTTCTCGGGGTGCATGCGCAACTTGTACAGCTGCAGGCACTTCTTGTGCAGGTTGCTCTGGCTGTGCAGCTTGATGGTGTGGATCTTGAACTGCTTGGAGCCGATGATGAAGGCCGAGGTGCGGGACGACTGCACGGTGTACTGGCGGCACACGTGGCACCACATCTCATTGAGCGTGGGCGAGTAGCGCAGGAACCAGAACTTCTTGAGCCACTCCTGCTTGAAGCGCCGGATGCGGCGGCCCGTGGCGGACGACAGCTTGGAGGGCTCGTCGGCAGAGGCTGCCAGGTCGTTGGAGACCGATTCATCCGCCGAGTCCACCTCCTGGTCGTCGTCCTCCATGAGGGCGGGGCCGGACACCATGCTCTCGGAGGCTGGGGGACAAGAGGGAGAGGAGCATTTACACCTGGCAGGACAGAGACGTCTGCAGAAGGGACAGGTGCAAACCATGTGACACAGCCTGTGACACAGACGGTGCTTACGACAACCGGAACCCCAGCCTGGAACGTGTCAGTGCTCGGCGTGTGACTGTCCCTCTTTGGGGATGAGCCACAGGGGACAGCTGCCGCAGACTGCCTGCCCTGACCCTGTGCTGGGGGGCAGAGGTGGGGTATGCGAGGCTTTTCCAGGAGGGAAGCAGATCCAATGAACATGTCTAAGTCACAGAGCTGGGCCACATGGGGATTCAAGTGTCCCCCTCCACTAATGCGCCTGGGGAAGAGATGCCTTCCTCAAATGTAGGACAAGTAGTTTCAGGACCCCATGGCAGCCTGGCTAAGATGCACACTTTGGATATCTAAAACGCCTCATTCAGAGCTAAGGGATGCGGTTAAGACAGGCAGCAGGGCAAGGGCAGATGAGCCAGGCAGCAGAAGGTGCCTTAGCCCTAGCTTTCTAGAACGGCCCAGGGAGGTTGGCCCAAGGGTGGGGGGGCAGGGATCAAGAAGAGAACTAAACTCGGTAGGCCCGGGGGGGGGGGGATGTCAGGGGGCTGCAGGGAGAGAAAGGCTCCACTGAGTAGTTGGGGTTCAGGGTAAGTCACCACCAGGGCCAGCAGAGAAAGGCAGAGGGCCAAGAACACAGCACACACCCCTCCTGCAGAGGAACTTCCTTTATTGACCAGGAGGAGAAGGGTACAAGGGAAGGCAGGAAGGTTGGTCCCGCTGGTAGGAGGTGGCCACCCAGGACACCCCGGACATGAGCTGAGCCCTGCTCCAAGTGACACTCAGTCTCTCCGAAGGTGGTTCCCCCACGAGCGTCAGGCTACCCTCCACTCTTCCCACCAGGATTCTTCCCTCTGACAACCATCTCCATCTCCACACCAACTTACCTGCCGGGTCTGAGAACTCTGGGAGCTCCAGTACCTGTGCCGGCAGTACAGGGGGGTCCGGAAGCTTGCCAGACTTTAGCATGTCCAGTTCTGCCTGCAGTTCCCGGACCTTCTTCTTGAGGCGGATGCAGTTGGGACAGAAGGAGGTGGTGGGGAGCTCATGGGAGTCGGACGCCAGAGAGGCCTCGGCTGGGCTGTCGGCCTTGAAGGACGAAGGCTCTTCTTCTTCGTCCTCCAAAGGGCCTGTTTCCTTGGCACCCCCTTGGGGCATCTTCCAGTCTCCGTCCCCCTGGGTCCGGCTGACACTCTGCATACCATGTGTCATGACCATCGGACATCGGCCGTAGATGTCGTCCTGGTACTTGGGGACTTTCCTGATGACCAGCGACGTGCTCAGCGCAAGCTGGCGGGCCTCTGCCTTGGTGGACTCCAGCGAGGCCTCCAGCACATCTTTGAAAATGAGGTCGATTTTCTTCTTCTTGGCCTGGGGGTGCAGGTCCCCCTCATCTAAGCCACGCTTGTAGGGGCTCTTGCCCTGTCTCAACATGGGGAGCTGCAGGGGACCCCTCAGGTCATCTGAGTTATCCAGAGCCTGCTCAGACTTCTCCCTCTGCAGCCTCTTCTCTCCTAGGAAGGAAAACCAGGGTGTGAGGAAGTGGGGAAAAGCCCCAGGATAGAGAAACCAGCAGGAAGTGCAAGGGCCCCTTTCTAGGGGCTCAGCTGCAGGGCAGGTGGGAGAGACAGGGTGGGGGAGTCTAGAGTCATAGGGCTGGACAAAGTGGGGAGACCTCTTCAAAAGGACACCATGTCAGTAGAGCCTCATGTGTGTGAGGATGCTGAGGTGGAGGGGGTGGGAAGTTGTAGAAGATGACAGCCTACCTGATCAAACAGGGCAGGTGGGGACACAGGCCAGAGCTACGCCAGTCTGGGGTCCCCAACCTGCAGATTCCCCCTCCAGCCCCAGTAATTAGGAGGGAGCTGTTCCAACTTGGTAAAAGGTATGTAAGACATACTGGGTTCCACTCTTTCCTCCTTCCTGATCCTCTTGGGGGACAACCACTGGTGGCCATCTGTCCCCCTTGCAGCCATCCATTGCCATTTCCCAGTAAGTGGGAGAACTCCAGAAAGCACCACCTGAGCCCTGTGTTGCTCATTGACGACCAAGGCAGGAAGGAAAGGGATGACGGGTACCGGTGGATGCTGAGGGTTCCAAGACTTGCCTCCAGTAAGATTAAGAACCTAAGGCCAAAGGCCTGGGCCCTTCAGCCCTAAGGCATACTCCACAGAAAGTCGAGCTTCCTCCTGGTAATCCTATGGGCTCTTCTTTTTCATCTCTTCTTGTGAATGACTTTGAAGACCTTGGTGATCTCCTCAACTATATGTTAGTTTAGCCTGATTCTTGAAGAAGGTTGATAGAGGGGTTGGGTGATGGCTGACATGGTAGAATACACAGGTTGCCACACGCAAGAACCTGGGTTCAAGTCCCTGGTTCCCACCTGCTGGGGAGGGAAGCTTATGAGTAAGGCAGTATTGCTGCAGGTATCTCTCCTCTCTCCCTCTCAATATATGCAGAAACAAAACAAAAGAAAACAAGACATACAGAAGATGTCACTAGAAATGGTAAAGTCACATAGGCACAGTGTCCCACCCAGAAAAGAAAGGAAGGGGGAGTCAGGCGGAAGTGCAGTGGGTTAAGCACACATAACATGAAGCTCAAGGACCGGCATAGGGATCCTGGTTCGAGCCCCCAGCTCCCCACCTGCAGGGGAGTCGCTTCACAAGCGGTGAAGCAGGTCTGTAGGTGTCTGTCTTTCTCTCCCCCTCTCTGTCTTCCCTCCTCTCTCCATTTTCTCTCTGTCCTATCTAACAACAACATCAATAACAACAATAACTACAACAACAATAATAAAAAAACAAGGGCAACAAAACAGAAAATAAATATTAAAAAAGAAAAGGGAAGGAAGGAAGGAAGGAAAAAGAAAAGAGAGAAAGAAAGGTCAGGGGCTAAGTGGTGGTACACCCAATAGAAAGCACACACTACCATAAGCAAGGGCCTGGGTTCAAGCCCCTGTTCCCCACTTACAGGAGGGAAGCTTCACAAACAGTGAAGCAGTGTTGCAGGTGTCTCTGTATCTCTCCTTGTCTACTTCCCCCTTCCCTCTCAATTTCTCTCTGTCCAAGCAAATATAGGAAATGGAAAAAAGAAAGGATAACAGAGGAGCTTCATCAATTGCTCCAGAAGTGGCAGATGCTCCAGAAGTGGGAGGATAGATGCTAAGGGGACCCTCTGATGGTCCCAACAACATCCCATTGTGCTTTGAAATCTCAGGATTCCCGGGGGCCTCTCACTCTAAGCACTGACTTGACCTGACAGTATGCTGAACTCCTGAATGCTGCATTTTCTAGAGGCCTCTGAGTGAAGAGTGGCATGTTTCCATGTGCAGTCCCGGTATTCTGCACAGTCTTGGAGCTCTAATTTCCCAAAGCTGGCAAGGGGCACCGTGCCCGGGCCTGTGAATGAGCCATTTCCTGCGGTGATGAGTACAAAGGGGAGTCAGCGGCCAGGATGGAGGATGCTCCTTCTCTGATTTCTCAGGAGTGCCTGGGGGACAGACTCAGCTCTCCTGTGAGTGCAGAGGAGCAGGAAGAGGGAGGAGGAAGAGAAATTTAACAACCACGTATTAAAACATCAGCAATGGGAAGAGGGCAGTGGCACACCCAATACAACCCTCATGCTATAATGTGCAAGGACCAGGGTTCAAACCCCCAGTCCCCACCTGCAAGGACAAAGCTTGAAAAGGACAAGCCGTGAAGCAGTGTTGCAGGTGTCTCTCTCTCTCTTTTTCTTTCCTTCTCTATCTTACCTCTTGCCAGAGCTCCAGACCATAGGGCTCCACCACGGCTCCCCTTCAGCTTTACGACAAAGCCCAGGACAGAGCTGGCCTTCCCCCTCAGTGCTTTCCATTTGCCTCTTTCCTACTGCTCAGCCTGGTCAGGAATCCACACTCCTTCTCCCCGGAGCTTCACATCTCAGTTTCTCTCTCTGATTTTCACCCTGTCTACCATGTTTCCTTTGCAGACTCATGTCTCTCTCTGGGGATGTCCGTTGGGTGTCAGGACCCTCTAAGGATGGAGAAGACACTAGGAGGAGGAGGAGGAGGAGAAAGGAGGATGTCATGGGTCCAGAAGAATTCAAGAAGATAACAGTCAAATGTCAGAGTCTGTGTCCTCAGATAGGGTTTTCTTGCTTTCTGTTTCTTAAGGTGGTATAAATCTTGTGGCGTCGTCTTCTTTCACTTCTTTCCTTTCTCCATTCAGAAAAGATCTGTTGAGCATATACTACATGGCAGAGACTTTTCTACGAGGCTTTTCCAGAGGTTAATGAAGACCATGACAGGCTTGTCAAGGACTACCGGCTACCCCAAGTGAAACCAGCCCTAGACCCAAAGAAGAAAAGAGATGAGAATGTCTATGAGGTCTCCTCTCACTGCCCATCTGACCGCTGGGTACCTTTTACCAAGCCAGGCAGCCGTTCTGCTCTCAGCATCCACAGTTCACTTGGCTCTGCTGCGATTTTTTAAAAGGGCTGAATTGCACAGTGGTTTCCTCCCACCCCCTCTTCATCTTCTTTCCAGTAAGCAGTTCGGTGAAGCTTGGGTATATATTGCCTTGGATCCTGGGAAAGGACCTGGACTTAACACTTTACCCTGGGGCTAGGCTGAGGATGGAGTCAAAAAGTAAAGGGCTAGTGGGGAGGTAATGTTTTCAACCACTTTGGACAGAATCATTTCAATGGAACCTGGATAGATACCTACCACTCAATAGAAAGGCCACCACTCAAATCTAGGGTCACCTTCACACATCCCTCCAACCTTCTCCTAATGGAGTGGCTCTTTCCTAGTACATCATGGGGACTGGCAGCAATGAGCCCAGCAGGAAGCAGTGAGGAAGCTGGTTCTGCCTGGGAAGGCCTTGACATCATACGACACAGAGAGCTTAGACCCTGGGTTCACAGAGATGTGGGCTAGAAACCAGCCTGGTTCCTCTGTGCAAGAAAGCCTGGGTGACTCACACTGCAGTTACTTGAGGCTCAGTGTGCACACTGTGAGACAGGGACAGTCACCCACATGACACCACTTACATTAAGAGTTTCTGACTGGGGGCTTACAACAGCCAAGGAAGCCACTGTCCTCAATGTGTTATTTATTTATTTTTTTAAAGGAGAGAGAGAGAGAGAGAACATAAGCCCAACTCTGGCTTATGATGGTATCAGGGGTTGAGCCTGGGCCTTGGGAATGCAAACCCCATGCTCAAACCTGCTGATCTATGTCTCCAGCCTACAGGATAGGTGTCACTGCTGGGATGATCACACAGGACACCACAAGACACCTGCTGTGCACGAGTCCACCTAATGCCATTGCTCACTGCAGTTATGATTGAGGCAGTGGCAGTTCCTAATAATCTTGCCACCAGTTTGAGTTGGGAAGCAGGATTAGCTTTGGAAGAACTTATGGGGCTAAGACCATTCTCGAAGCAGCCTCTCAGCCCTGGTGGGGAGGGGCGCTGTGGGTCTCCCCATAGCTGGAGTACTGTACGTCCCATTGGTTCTCTGACAAAGTGGTTGGAGAAGCACGTGTGGCCTCCTAGGGCTTGGTGGCCCTCCTGTGGGGTGTGGGCACTGACCTCTGGCCAGGTTTCGGTGGATGGTTTCCTGGGACATGCTGTGCAGCCGCTTCATGTAATCCTCGCTGTACCAGACCCGCAGCCGTTCCCCGGGCCGGATGTCCCGGCACGCCCGGAAGTAGATGTGCTCGCTGTGCTGGAACGCCAACAGGTTCTGCTCCCTCTCCTCCCGGGAGATAACCACATACCTAGGTGTGAGGGGGACAGGTGAAAACACACAGGTCACTGTTTTGGCGAGTGCCTGCTGGGCAGAGGCCCCAGCTGGCAGGTGCAGGTGGTCAGAATCCACAAGTGTGGGGGCACCTGCAGAGATCTGGAGGGAGGCCCCTGCTCAGGGAAGGCCCACCAGCTAGAGCCAGTCCTCATTCTGGTCTTAACACCCCTGCTCTGTGGAAGCTTGAGGGCATCTCTGAGTATCCGGGAAGGCATCTTCTGGAAATGAAAATGACACCTGATCTGGACCCACCCCACCCCCCCCCCAGCTTAGGGCAAAAGCAAGATTGGATGCCAGAGTTAAAGGACACGTTATCTCCTCTAACTTTTCTCCTTCCACTCCTTGACCTTTCTTCTCTAACTGTAGGGCATCCAGACACCTGAGGGCCTCTGAGGATGGTACAGGGTCCTTGAGCTACTGTCAGTATTTTACTAGGCCTAGCAGAAATAACCCACATGGCAAGGATGCTCAAGAGTCCAGGTGGTAAATGCTGAAGAGTAACAATATTACAAACAGGAAGTCCCAGGAGGACAGAGGAGGAAGGGCAATAAGGAGAAAGAAAAGTTGGCAAACACTGGTTAACCTAAGTCATTTTGGTTGCTGCTGTCACCCAGAGTTTTGCTGCCCCAGACTAAGTTTTTCAGATAGCCAGGTGGTAGGCTAGGAAGGTAGCTGCAAGATGACTCCACAGCACTACACCTTTGCCCAGTGCTAGAATACTCCCCTGTGGTGTATCAGGGCCTGAGGCTGGAGTCGAACACAGGCAAAGCCCTCCCAGGGGAGCCAGCTCATCAGCCCAGACCTTAATCATTTTAAGATGAGCTAAGAGGCTAAGTGATTTACCCAAGCTGACATAGGTAATGAAAGATGGAACTCTGAGGTCAAAGCTTTTCCCTGCAACTCATGGACCCTACATGGCTTGAGACATGCCAATGTACCAAAGCCTAAACAGCCTATAAAGTTCTGTCAGACCTTTGACAGATGATCGTCAGCCATTCTCTCTGAATGACACTCAAAAGCCAACCCCCTACCTGGCTCACTTCCAGCAGGGAAGGGGAGTCTGCAGGGAGGTGTACTGACCAGAGGACACAATCTGGAGTTCTACAGTTCTGAGCAACACATATGTCTAGGGAGTCCCAGTCAGAAATTAAGCTCTCCTTATACTATGATTTATCTTCAAAGCCAGGAAAGAAATCAAAGTCCATCCAACTGATAATAGCCCCCAGAGAAGTATATTTGGAATAGTTCAGGGGAAACAATAATACACAGACAGAGAAAATTCAAATGGACAGTCAACCAAGGAAAAAATATTTGGCACCACTAATAATGATGATGATGGCAATATTGGGTTATTGGAAAAGTCACGATATACTTTTTTCTATGCAAAAATGTGTCATGATTATTACAACAACCCAGTAATAACAGAAACACAAAGGGTACACTCTCACAGGCAGTTTTTTTCTTTTAACAGTAAACCCTCCAGTAGTATATGTGGTGAGGAAAGGACCTCTCATTTTTTAAAAACATTGTTTTATTTTATTTTTTAATGAGAGATAGAGACACACACAACAGAGCACTGCTCAGTTGTGGTTTATGATAGTGCTGGGATTGAACCTGGAACTTCAGAACCTCAGGCAAGAGGGCCTTTTGCATATTCATTATGATATCTCCCTAGCCCAGGACCTCTCTCTTTTTTTTTTAATATTTATTTTATTTATTCCCTTTTGTTGCCCTTGTTGTTTTATTGTTGTAGTTATTATTGTTGTTGTCGTTGTTGGATAAGACAGAGAGAAATGGAGAGAGGAGGGGAAGACAGAGAGGAGGAGAGAAAGATAGACACCTGCAGACCTGCTTCACTGCCTGTGAAGCGACTCCCCTGCAGGTGGGGAGCCGGGGTTCGAACCGGGATCCTTATGCCGGTCCTTGTGCTTTGTGCCACCTGCGCTTAACCTGCTGCGCTACAGCCCAACTCCCAGGACCTCTCATTTTAATGACAGAGAAGAAACCAGCACAACACTTTGGGATACAACTTGGCAATGTGGACTTGAGTGGCTCTTTGCATGTCCCTGTCCCTTGAAGTGTTATTCCTAATAGTCAAAAGACAGAAAGAACCCAAGCGTCCACTGATGGATGAACTGCGTGTGGGATGTAACTATAAGAAGATTCTGGGAGTCAGGCGGTAGTGCAGCGGGTTAAGCGCATGTGGCACAAAGTGCAAGGACTGGTCTAAGGATCCCAGTTCGAGCCTCTGGCTCCCCACCTGCAAGGGAGTTGCTTCACAGGCCGTGAAGCAGATCTACAGGTGTTTGCCTTTCTCTTCCCCTCTCTGTCTTCCCCTCCTCTCTCCATTTCTCTCTGTTCTATCCAACAACGATGACATCAATAATAACAATAATAATAACTACAACAATAAAACAACAAGGGCAACAAAAGAGAATAAACAAATAAAATAAAATATTTTTAAAAAATAGCCTCCAGGAGCAGTGAATTCATCAAGCCCCAGCAACAACCCTGGATGGAGGCAAAAAAAAAAAAAAGAAAAAGAAAAGAAGGTCTTACTGAGCCTTTACAAGGTGTGTCACTCTGACACATGAATCACAGCAAAGACACATGCAAAGTAAAAAAAGCCTGTCACAAAACAACTCATATTGCTGAGTCCCACGCCAATAAGTTACTTGTGTAAGTACTTAAACAAAGTGCTCTGAGCAGCCAGATTAAGAGATGGAAAGTTCAGACAAGGAAGGTTGCCAGGGAGGGAAGGGGCTGAAGAACTAGTGTTTAGGGGTCAGGTGGTGGTGCACCTAGTTAAGTGCACACACTACAGTGTGCAAGGAGCTGGGTTCAAGTCCTCGGTCCCCACTTCACTGGGGGAAGCTTTACGAGTGGTGAGGTAGGGCTGTAGGTGTCTCTCTGTCTCTCTTCCCTCTCAATTTCTCTGTCTCTATCCGATAAGTACATTAACAAGAACAAAAAGAAATAGTGTTTAATTGGCAGAGAAGTCTAATCCAGAGAGTTGAGAAGACTCCTGGAGTTGGATGGAGGTGTGAGCTGCTCAGCCATGTGAACGCACTCAAAGTCGCTGAACTGTGCCTTTACACTTGGTTATAGTGGGGCTGAGGAGAAGCATACTGGTTATGCCAAAACATGTTCATGCCTGAGGCTCCAAGGTTCCAGGTTCAATACCCAGCACTATGATAAGCCAGAGCTGAGCAGTGAGCTGGTAAAAATAAAAATAAAAATTTACACACACACACACACAGCATTGACCTACATTATCATATTCCCTGCATTGTACCAACTGTGCAAACTCTGACGGCGCCATCATGCATAATAAACAGTTCAAGAGCAAAAACAGCTTGACATCCAACACTGGAGATTCCATACAGTACACATACTCATATCATGAATGTTACTCATCTGCAGAAATCATTTTCAAAGGCACGTTCATGACATGAAAAGATGACCCTGGTATATATGACACAGTGAGAACAATAGGATGCACAGCTATTGATTTATACTGTGGCTCCAATCGTTCTTTTAAAAATAAGCCTCAGCAAACTCTTTGAAGGAACTGCACTAATACTTTAACAGTGACTATTCAATTGTCGGTGGCCTTTGTTGGTAATGTTCTGTATATTCCAAACTTTGTTGTGACAGTTACTCCCACTTTGCCCCAAGGAAAGACACAGGACACAGGAGTGTGCGCATGGTGGCACTAGACATCACGGTGGCCAGCAGTGTTGTACATCTACACTAGTCATGACCCAAGCAGGGCATCCTTAGCAGAGATCTTGTCCCTGGTCCTCTAGAAGGTTCTCTGGGGACTCTCCTCTGCTCAGCCCTAGAGGAAGCTGGGACCTAACAAGGAGACCACTAGTCCAAGAAACAATGCATGTGGCAACAGGAGGCAGGGCAGACCCCACCCCCACTGCACCCCGCCAATGGGTAGAACCAAGGAGGATGGGGCAGCAAGCACTAGCTTTGGCTGCTTGGTCCTTTAGAGAGAGAAGCAAGACATGAACTCCAGCCGGGGGTTGGGACTTGCAAGCTTTAGGGCACTGAGACCCCAGCACTTGGTACTTATCCAAGATCTTTGGCTCCTCACCAGAGGGGACGATGAGAAGCGTGGCTGATGAGGAGAGGCAACACGCTTGGGTGGAGGATAGTGGTACGTTGGTGGTGGGCATCATATGCTAACACACACTTCAAAACACCTAAGAGAAATTGTCCCCGTGTCAACAACTATACTTTAAACCATAAAACCCCAAATTAAAGCAAAGCAAAACAGAACAAAAAGCTTGGTTTCAATACAGTTGCATCCTTGTCAGTATCTAACTCGAGTGTCAGTTCCTCTGAACTGTGAAGATAAAACACCCACTCATAATGTCACTGACAAATAACCTGCCTCCAGTTAGTACCCCAATCTCAATTCTCCAAACAGAGCAGCCCACTTTTTCTCCATATCCAAGACCACTTCTGAATGCTCAATGATTTTCCAGTCCCCTATTCAGAGAGAATCTGTATTGGTACATCCCAAAAGAATCAAACTCACGGGCAGCAGAAAACTAAAGTAGACCCACACTATCTTACTCCGGAGGCAGAAGGCAAATCATACAGATGTCTTTCTTTCTCGCAAGAATCAATGGAATCACAGAGCACATGGAAGGATCACAGTCTTCTCTTTATCCCTTTCTAAACAGTCCTCAAGTTCTAAGCACTGAAGCTATGTTCCTTGGCACTCAATGTTCAGGGATAAAGATAGGTCAAGAGCCTGTCAGTCTCAAGAATTCATTCAAAAGAGCAACTTCTAGAGATGTCAAAAGGCTCGGCAAGTTGGCAGTCAATCCCGCACCTTCTTGGTGTTTTCCTGTCCCAGAAGAATCTGTGTCTCAGGACAGACTCTTTGATCACAAAGTAGATTCAAAGACTGATCATAAGAGGTTCCATGTCGAGTTGGTTCTATGTGATTGTTTTGCAATTCGGCACTTGAAATATGGTAGATGGTGACTCCCGGTGGTTTTTAATAGCCCATTTCCCTGAGATGTTCATGCTACAGAGGTGAAGCACATGGAGCTAAGTTCCAACACCAGGGACCTCCAGTTAGGTTTCCCCCTATTATTCTGCAGGGATACCCAGGAGCTTAATCCACTCCCAGAATGTTCCTGGCCCCCCGCCACCCATACCCCCCACCAACAATCCCTCTGGAGAACCAATTGTGCAGTGACATGGCAATAGGGAAGTTAAGAGCTCTCCCTGGAACTCCAGGCCCCCACAGAATAAACATCTCTCCATGTGGAGTTTCAGTGTCAGTTTCATTGTCAGGAAGGCAACAAAGTACGAGGATGGGGTTGGAGAATGCCCAGAGCAGACTGCCCACTAGTGCTCATTTGATGGCATTGCAATCAAATGTAGTGCTCACCAAGCTGGAGCCCTCTGAAGCCAACAAATCGGTGGGTGGTGGTAGCAGTGGTGTGGGCATGATGAGGGAATGGTTTTGGCTGAGACTTTCAGGGTCAGGCATTGCTTGGGTCCTCAGCTTTGGGCACCAGGTAGATAAGAGCTCAAGAAAACGAATTCTCCCCATCCCTCACCCTCTGTGCATCTTATCAAGGGCACTGGTATTTTCTAGCTGCATCAGAAAGTATCAGATCCTACTCCAGAGCACAAAGATGGAGGCCAAGCCCCAACACCGCAGCCTGGTGGGTATATCTCCGACAGAGAAGACAAGGGAGACTGGCAAGAGACAAGGGAGAGCCGGCAAGACGGACCAAGAAGAGGCCTGGCTCGGTGTTCTCATAGGCTTTTAGGTTCTCTGGGATGGGAGGCTCACTGGGACATGCATCCATCCATGAGATGGTCACAGAACATGCTTCCGCCAGCCATTGGCATGACTCTTAGCAAGAGGCATCTCTATTAACGCTGAAACCAGCTGCCCACAGCTTTGCATCAGCCAGTCCCAGGTCAGTCTGCCTGTTGGATGTACTAGCACAATTCCCACCAATGTCAAGAGACAAAGAAGTCTTCTCCACCTGAAGTGGACATTCTGTCCCTGTCCCCTTCATCCCTGTCCCCTCTGTTATCCATATGACCCTTTCCCTCCCCAGGCTCTGAGAGAGAGGCCAGCTAGGCATTGCTTAGTACAGTGACCCGGGTGGGAAAGACGCGGGGTCCACTGTCACAGCATCTGTGCAGCTCCTGGATATTGGATGTTCAGGTGGCTCAGTGGATAAAGCTTTGGGTTCTCAAGCAAGAGGTCCCTAGTTTGGTTCCTGGCACTGGGTATGCTAGAGTGATGAAACTCTGGTTCTCTCCCTATCCCTCATTAGTGGATAAACAACAAAGCTTGAAAAAGGGGGGATTGGGGGTTGGGCAGTAGCGTAGTAAGTTAAGCACACATGGCGTGAATTGCAAGGACTGGTGTAAGGATCCCGGTTTGAGCCCCCAGCTCCCCACCTGCAGGGGGGGTCGCTTCACAGGTGGTGAAGCAGGTCTACAGGTGTCTGTCTTCCTCTCCCTCACTCTGTCTCCCCATCTCTCTCAAGGTCTCTCTGTCCTATCCAACAACAACAGCAATGACAACAATAATTATGACAACCACAAGGGCAACAAAAATGGGAAAAATGGCCTCCAGGAGCAGTGGATTAGTACTTCGGCCACCAAGCCCCAGCAATAACCCTGGAGGAAACAAAACCCCAAAACTGGAGAGGATGATTGGACTCCAGGAAATCAAAGACAGGTTAGAGCCTTCCAGAAGGCAATGAATCCTTATAGAAGGTGTGGAGAGAAGCACTATCTGTGGCTGGCAGTGAGGAGACACCCCCCATAAGCCCTATGAACTCCCCAGTAGGAGCCAGATGAAGTGCTTCTGTCACTTGAGACTCTTCAGGCCCATTTGGATAGAGCCTTGTCTCTGTCACACAGACCCACAGATCAGAGGGGAGGTGTCCCCCCCCCAAAAAAGTATATTGCAAACCTACAGCTCCTAACTCTTCTGGGATCTTCTACCAGAAGTGATACCCCTCCTCCTGACTTTTAAGGAATAACAGGAAAAATTCATTCAGCAACATCTCACTTTCAGAGATGGACAGAGAAAACAAATATGGCTCAAGGGTTTCCCATGCCCCTCAGCTCTCTCATCCCCTTTCTTTTCTCTGAGGCCCAGTGGAATGATAAACATAGGGCATTTGAGGAAGCTGGCACATGCCAGGGGTGCTGGAGCCTCTTATGCCAACGGCCTTTTCTTCTGCTATCGAACCCCTGCTCTTTGGGGCGGGGGGGAACCTGGAGGTTTCCACCGGAAGCAAAGAAAGAGAAGACAAACCAAAGAAAGATCCTGGAGACAAGGTGTGTTCCAAGTGTGAGATCAATTTCCTTTTATTGCCATCGTAACAAAATATCTGGGAAGGCAATCTTTGATTCCAGCACAGGAGGGCAGGGCAGTGCCAGGCAACAGGCAAGCCATAGGGCAGTCAGAGAGGAAGAACCGTTCCATTTGGGGGAACAGGAGCCCCCAAGGAGCCACAGAATGCAGAGATGGAGGCCAGGACACTGGGATGCTGATCCCCTCCCCCAGTTCTCCCTGCATGGGACAAAGCTCATCTGGCCTAGAGAGAGGCCACAGCAGGCACAAGTCTTTCCCGTATCACTGCCCCCACCCCTTGTGGCTCTGGGGGCAAGTATGGGCAGGCAGAGAGCGGGCTTCTAGAAGTTTCTGCTTGGGTCAGGTTTAGGCCAGGGAGCAAAGTCAGCAATGAGCTCCTTTTATGTCAGAGCTAAGCTTGCACTTGCCACTACCCCCATCTCTACTCGAAGACCCCACTCTCTCCCCACACTCCCAAAGGAACAGTAGCTGGAGCCGTGTGTCGCCAATGCGTGTGCAGCCCAAGCAAGCGGAGGTGAGCCATGCTGGCACCTGGCTCCTTCGAAGTCTGAAGAGAGGTCTCCTTCTGGATTCCACAGACTCAGACCCTGCCTCTCCCAGGCCACTAACCATCAGACCTGTGCCAGGGGCCAGAGTGGCCACACCAACAGAATGCTGCCACCACCTCTCTTCCCCAACTCATCCCAGGAGAGCCAAAGCACACCCGTCTCCCAGAGCCCAGCTCTGGCCACAGAGCCAGGCTGAACAGCCCACGGGCTGCTTCGTGCTCTCCAATAGCTGTGCCCTTTGATGCCTCTGAAATGCAGGTGATGATGGCAACATGGATTACAAGACCCAGCATGGAGGCCCCTCCCTCCAGCTGTGCTGAGACCCCACCGGATGACACACCTGCCAGGGCGGGCCGGGCAGAAAGCCAGGGGGACTGCCCCTCTCTTCACTCACAAGCGCAGCAGCTGAGCACACTCAGAGGTGGGGGAGTATGGGTAGGAGCAAGCAGGAGGCCTAGGCGGGGCGCAGCGCTACTGGGGAGGACCTAGTTCCTCCTGCAGCAGAATCAGGGCCCAGGGGCCCGCACAGCGGCTCTGAGGATGGAGAGAGGGTCCCTCCTGCTCCACCTCTTCCCTGAAAAGCCTGTGGCTTTGGAGTGCAGATCCAGAGGAGGCCAGGCCTCCAGGCCAAGCAAGCATCAAGTAGGCGGCTTCTCCTATATCCTGAGCATCAGATGAGGGAGGGGCAGAGTGCGCGCTCCTTGACCGCAGGGCTGAGTCCTGTGCTGGGCAAGGAGATGACAGTCCCCTCCACATCCCACAAGGCTCCTGGACACAAGCCCCGTCCTCCATCTCTCTTGCTCCCACGCAGCCTGGCCAGGCTAGAAAGTGTGCTTTCTCTTCCGAGACCGTGTAGTCCGTGCGGGGGCTGGGGCTGGGGGGTCCTGCAGGGGGTCCGACATTGGGGCCTCGGCCTGGGGTGTAGAGCCCATGGAAGCTGCCCTGCCAGGGCCCCTCCAAGACGCCTGAACCCCGTCCCGGATCTCCGCCAGGGTCTGGCACATCTGCCCAACACGGCTGTTGAGCTCGGCCATGGCCTGGCCAATGGCATGCATGCCACCGGCCACATCGCGGTGCACTGCCACCAGCTCATGGCAGAACTGCTGCAGCACCTCAGTCTGCTGGGCGTGGGCATGGAGGAGCTGCCAGTCCAGGCTGGGAGGGGCGGGGGGTGGCCGGGGTGTTCTGCAGGCGGCTGGGGCGGGGGGCGAGGGCAGGGGCAAGGTCTCCTGCTTCGGGCCCACCATCTCTGACTGGTCTGAGGAAGAGGAGGAGTGGAACAGACTGGGCTGGGCCTGGAGGGCCTCTTCCTCCTGAGAGCACTGCAGGGGTCCCTGAAGAGGCTGCCTCGAGGGCCCAGGGACCTCCTCATCTTCATCATCTTGGGGGACAGAAACAAAGAAGCACAATTGATTACAACAAAGAGAAAGGGGGAAGTCCTGGGTCTTAGCATACCCCCCCCCCGTTCACCCAGGTGTCCCCACCACCACCTCACGTGCCACCCAGCAGTCTAGTTCTGCACACACCCAATCCCCACCCACCTGTGGAGAAACAAACATCTGCTCCCTAGATCCAGGCACCCCTGGGGGGAAGGAGAGTCCTGGCTCTGTTCTTTTCATGGGAACATTCTAGAAGGAGATATCCCAGTTCTGGTGAAGGCATGTCAGCCCAATCGCTCATTTCATTGCTCTGCAAGTTACTTTCTAAGAAGCAAAGCTAACAGCCACTCTGCCTCATTCACCTCCTGAGCAGGGTGGGTAACAAGACAGAGAGCAGACGTGAAGGTACTTGCAAAACGGGAAAGACACCTGCCTGAAGAAGCCAGGATGTTCCCCCAGTCTCCTGTATGTACCACCATTTTCTGAATTGCCTGGGGCCACCTTGTAGTCTTGCTGGAATCTGTAACTTTTAAGTCCTTGCAGAGGCTTAGCCAGAGGCTGGAGGAGGGAACTGGAAGGGACAACAAGCCTGATCTCTGATGAACAGGAAAGTGACCTCTGGCAGCAGTCTGATGCCCCCTTCTGACTGACGCATCATTCCACCTGGGAGTGTCTGAGCGTACACGGGGACCCTCAGACACACTGCTGCTTGCAGTGGAAGCCCTGGTGGGGCCCAGCCCCTGCACTTGAGGGGTGGGGGTGGGTCTCAGCTCACTCATGGTCAAGGTCAGGAGTCAATTCCCAAAGGCAAGAATGAAAATATGTGGGGGTTGGGTGGTAGTGTAGCGGGTTAAGCACACATGGCGTGAAGCACAAGATAATTATAAAGATAATTAGAAAGAGAGAGAGGGAGTTGGGCAGTAGCGCAGAGGGTTAAGTGCATGTGGTGCAAAGTGCAAGGACTGGTGTAAGGATTCCAGTTTGAGCCCCTGGCTCCCTACCTGCAGGGAAGTCGATTCACAGGCGGTGAAGCAGGTCTGCAGGTGTCTATCTTTCTCTCCCCCTCTCTGTCCTCCCCTCCTCTCTCGATTTCTCTCCGTCCTATCCAACAACGACGACATCAATAACAACAACAATAATAACCACAACAATGATAAAACAACAAGGGCAACAAAAGGGAAAAAAATAGCCTCCAGGAGCAGTGTTCGTGGTGCAGGCACCAAGTCCCAGCAATAACCCTGGAGGCAAATAAACAAATAATAGAAAGAAAATATGCAGAGGGTTGGGGGAAATAGCTGGGAGAGCACAGGACTTGCACACCAGAGGCTACAATTTGATGCCAGGTGCTGCAATGCATCTGAGTGGTGCTCTCTCAAGAAATAAAGAAAGTAAGTCATAAAGGTTGACCCTGTTGATAGGCAGACCGTCCCTGTGGGGCTCAATGCAGAGAGCCATATCCAGAGAGTGGGGAGGACACACAGGCTCTTCTCCTCTGTAGCTGCCAGCTTCCCAAAGGACCTGGGTCTCTTGTGGGCCTGGGTGGAGATCTGAGACAGTGGGCATCCCCCCGGGGTCTGGGACACCTGCTCTGGTGTGGTAGCCTTGGAAAGGGGGAAGATGAGCTGCAGTGAAGCCACTTCCTTCCTTTGCAGGGTCTCAGCCCCTCCTAAGCCCCCCCCAGCCAAGTCAGCCCCCAGCCAAGTGCTGGAACAGCTGTTTGACTGGCTGGGAAAGGGAGGGCCAGCCAAGGTAGGGGTCCCGGGCTCCCTGCCCAGCCCAGGTCACATTTGGTAAGCTCGTTACCTTCAGTCTTGGGGAGGTGGAAGGGTGATCAGGGCAGGATTTAGAGAACAGACTTCACCAGGTGCCGGGCCCCCTTCTTTTTCTCTTAATTGGGCAGAATCATCCTGAAACTTAACAAAAGACTAATTCACAGGGAACTGGTAGAGCCAGGTTTGAATTATGGTGGTGCTTGAGCTTTAGGGATGTCTGTGCTTCTGGGGTTTACGCTGCTGTTGCCTGATGGTGGTAGGAGGGTCTCCCAAGCTCCTTGCAGTCCTGAGAATCTGACTCTCAACCACCACCTGTCCGGAGCCCCAGCCAAACAGGAAACTAGCAAGATCCCAGCCTCTGCCAGGTCTGTGGGGGCCAGGAAAGGGGAGTCTAAGAGCCCCCTCCCCCTGGGCTGGGCTTTCCCACCCTGCTCATCTCTCCTCACCCTTGTAGTGATTTGAGGGGGCAGTGTGGGCTGAGGGTGGGTGTGTGCAGAAGCAGAACTGAAGTGGGTGCAGCCCATCAGAGGAGGGAGGGCTCCCATTGATCCCCCTTCTGGGGGGTCCCCTACCAGAACCATAGGCTCAGGCCCCAGTTCACAACCCTTGGCTCAGTGGGCCAAATCTCCCACCCCACACCCCTAAGCTCCTGGCTTCTAAAACTGGAGGTGCAGGGAGGAGAGGGGCAAGAAGCAGAAGGGGAGGGGAGTGTATTGAGGTGGTATGGACAGGAAGGAGACCCAGTGAGGACAGACAGAGGGATCTGAGACAGAGAAAGACTGAGACTTGGAAGACCAACCAGGAATAAAGTCATTAGGAATGGAGGGACAAAAAGCTAGCCCTCTTGTGGCCTGGGCTCCCAAGCCTTGGTGGCTTCCTGCCAGCCCCCTCCCCCTGGCCTGCCTCGCCTGCCTGCCGCATGGCTGCCCTGGCTTCTCCCTGTTCCTGAAACGTGCCAGGCGCCTTCCCGACGCAGGGCCTTCGTACATGCTGTTCTGGGGCCTGGGAGGCGGTCTCCTCCCCTCTGCTGCTCCCCAGACTACTCTGGCCTGGTTAACTCCTACTCACCCTTCCATCTCAGGCTAAGGATCACTCTTTCCCATTCCTCCCTATTGCCCTCTGGGAGCCCCCTCCCCACCCCCATACCCCCGTGCAGAGCCCCTCCTCTCTCCCCTCTACTCAAAGGCAGGGCCTCTGCATAGTGTATGGGCCCAATGCAAAATGAAAACAAGAGTGTCATGTTAAAAAAGAAAGGAAGGAAGAAAGAAAGAAAAAAGCAAGAAAGAAAGAAGGGAAGAAAGAGAGCAAGAAAGAAAGAAAGAAAGGAAGGAAGGAAGGAAGGAAGGAAGGAAGGAAGAGAGAAAGAAAGAAAGAAAGAAAGAAAGAGAGAAAGAAAGAAAGAAAGAAAGAAAGAAAGAAAGAAAGAAAGAAAGGAAACTATCAAGTATTTCAGGATGGTAGCAGCAGAGCCAGAACACCAGGGCTGTCCAAATGAGGGCCCAGCCCACACCCAGCTCCCCTACACCGCCTGCCCTCCCTCTCCCCCCACCCCAACCCTGTCAGCCCTGCTCCCAGGACTTCCTGTCTGTTTGCTGCAAGACAGTGTAGCAACTTAATTCAAGGCGACCTACCCTCCCCTGTATCTAGGAGGTTGTGCCAAGCACAGACACCACTGCCTCCCCAGTTCCCAGTGCCAGCCCTGGCAAGGGGCTCAGGAAATACTCTAGGATGGACGGATGGACAGATGGGTAGAACAGAGTAGAAGGCAGACTGAACTGGGAGGAGAGAAGAATGAGACAGGCTGGGAGGGCAAGGGCCAGGGATGGGCCAGCAGTACTCACAGCTGGTTGATGGACTGTCCGTGCCATCGAGTTGGGCCCGGGAGAAGCCATGCCCGGAGCAGGCAGTGAGCAGCGCAGACTCGACGGCCCTCTCTCGGGCGGTGAGGATAATGGCAGGGGTGCGGCCAGCCACCCGAGGACCCGACAGGGACTGTCGCATCGAGGCCAGCTTGTCCTTGGTCCTCCGCTTCATGTCGTCCCAGCGGTGCTTAATGTCCTTGATGGAGCGGGGGACCTGACTGATGGAGGTGACTTGCCGAGCTATGCCTTCCCAAATCTTGTCCCTGTCGGCATGGGACAGCCGCATGGTCTCCCTCCCAAAGAGGACCGCTTCGTGGCGGGTCACCTCTGTGACCAGAATGTCCAGCTCTTCCTTGGAGAACTTGGGTTTCCGCTTACGCTCTGCCAGGGACGCCGCGTTCCTTGGGTTGAATATCCCACAAAGCACAGTTGGGTGAATGACGGCGGGTTGGGGGGGCGTGTCTCCTTCCTAAGTGCTGGCCCCTGGCCGGGCAGCCAGGAAACCCCAAGGTGCCCTCACCACAGCTACTCCCTCCTCCTACCGAGGGACCCTTCCAGGACCCCTTGGAAGCCAGGAGAAACTCGAGTTACAGGCGGGGGGACCTGACAACCACAGCACTCACAATAGCCTTGGTGGTGACCAAGGATGTACAAGTAGCGGAAAATAAGAACACGAAAACGCTCCATAGGAGACAAGGACCCTGATGAGGTGAGAAGTGGCCATGGTCCTGAAGCCACCTTGACCTACTGCTCAGGAGCCCAGGGGGCAAAGATGGAGTCTGAGGGACTACAGTGGCCTCAATGGAGATATCGCTCCATCAGGGTATGGCCACAGCCTCCTTATTCTGCCCTGTGGCTTCCTTTCCTTCCTGGTCCCCTGGACCCCCACATCTAGGTCTGTGCAGTTTCCCTTCCATCGAGGGTGCTGGCACTGACTCCTGTGAATGAGCAGTTGGGACTCTGGAGGCTCCTGGGTACAACCCAGGAGGGTGGGAAGCTGGGAGTGGCTGGGCTTTCTAGAGCTGGTGGCCATTCCCCCACTGGCCTGCCACCTGCTCTCAGCTTCTCCACACTGTGGCTCTGAGTACCCCTGAAAGGTGCCAAAGATCTGCCCAGGTAAGGAGCCCAGAGTATGTAGAAGACACTGTTCACTGGGCTGCCTACTGCAGAAACTGAGGCCACAGGCCAGGAGCACAAAGATCTGTAAGGACTCAAGTCACTTCCCACCACCTCCCAGCCCGAGCACACCATGATAAACGTGACCCAGGAGTCTGAGAGAGAGACCAGGACAGAGCGACTTCTTGCACTCAGGGAGACCAAGGACTGGAGGCTGAGTCCACTTGCTGGCCCAGCAAAGTGTGAGTGAGAATCTCACCACTGCCTCCTGGGCTGAGGATCAAGTGCATGATGGGCTGCTCCTGGCATCTGGAGCTGAGAAAGCATTGATGGTGGGGAAGGGGACATCCTGGCAATGGGGTGTGTCAAGCAGCATCCCTGGCTCCTGCCAGAGAGAAGCCAGTGACATCTACCTGTAGTCATGACAACCAATCCAGACTGCCCAAAGGCCCTGCCCAGATGCCCCCTGGCAGTGGGGGCAAAACCACCCCTGCCTACAGACCACTACCTACTCCACTGACACAGAGAGTGAGAGAGAGGGCTTTCCTGAGTCCAGAACTCTTACCAGGGTGCCCTTTCTCCACCTGGCCCACCACCAACTCCTACCCATCACCCCCAGAGCCCAGGCCACAACAGTACAAGTGAAAGTGTAAACAGGTTACAAAGAGCTGAGACAGTGGGAGCTGCTAAGGGGGTTGGGGGGGTATTCCTTTTCCACCCCAGGGGCATTTCCCTGGATGTGAACCACACACTCACTCCATGAGCCTGGTGTGTCCAGGAAAAGCGTCTGTTACCAGATGTTGAGGAGGTGGCAGCAGAGCCTGCATTGTGCCAGGCACAGGAAACCACACTCTACCTGCCTCCTGTGCACCTGCAGAGAGAATGCCACTGGGGACAGGGCCTGGCTCTGCCACTGACTGCGCCATGGAGGCTCAGACCTCAGCCTGCTCTGGGCCCAACCACCACTAGGGTGCGAAGACCAGCATGGAGCCGAAGGTCTCGCCATCAGTGGCCCCTCAGAATCACTGCACAGAGCTGTGTGAATCCCCTGCCCAGTGAAGTCATGCTCTCTGGGTACCAGGCCATCCTTTGCTTGTTCAGATGGTGACCCTGCTTCTCTGGGGAGGTTTACAAAGCTTCATCTTTGTAAATAGACAGGTGCAGACAGGTCCAAGGCCAGACTCACCTGCCTCCCTCTGCTGGCCAGGAGCCCATGGAGCCACAGGGGCAGAGCAGGGGCCTGGCCCAGCTGCCTAGGTGATTGGGTTATTCTTGCTCCTGTCTTTGCTCTCAGTGACCTTGAGCAAAATGCTGGTCCCTGTGAAGGCTCCCTGACTGCCTCCTCACTCTTGGTGCATGTGAACAGCTGTCTAAAAACAGACTTCCAAAGTGGAAGGGGTGAGTTTGGGGAGGAACGGAGTCAGCAGGGATGTCCCATATGTGCTCTGCTGCTCAGTAAATGGTGTGTGTGTGTGTGTGTGTGTGTGCGCGCGCGCGCACGCGCGCGCGCGCGCACGTGCGCGCGCACACACTTTGGGCCGGCTCCTTCCTCAGAGTCTCTGCACCTGTTTGCAGGCAATGCTGACAGCCGCTAGAACAGACAAATGGACGAGTCCTCATGTGCCCTGCAGAGTGTGATCTGCAGCTCTGCCCCTGGGGCCCCTCAGATGGGGACCACATCACAGACACCCCCAAAGTGGCCTCTCCTCAATTGTTCGGAAACTCTCAGCATTGTGATACAGCAAATGCCCTCTTGGAAGTCCCTTCCAAACGCACCCCTCATCCCCAGCCAGTCTGCTCCCCTACCTTGCCTTCATGGGTACAGAGGCTCCAGGTCCAACATCTGAATCTTCCCTGTCCTCCCAGCTCAGATTCACCCTCCCTCCACCCCAGCACCAGACCTGGTTCCGAGTCCACCAAGGATCCCACCCTGCAGTGCTGGGGATACAGCAGAGGCCAGCAGCACAAAACAGAAACAAAGGCCTGCACCTCGGATCCAGACTCGGCCCAAGGCCAGTCACCTGCCTTCTCCAGCCCTGAAGGCACCAGCTGGCACGGCTTCGGCCCCCAACCCTAGACCAGGGTTGCGCAGCTCCTGCAGGTTTCATGGATCATTGTGCCAGAGACTACCAGGAGCTTCTTCTAAACAACCCTTGGGTTCCATAACGGTGGTTCCTTTGCCACCCCGTCAGCAGCAGGCTACCTGTCACAGTCCTGGGAGCTGGGACACCCCCATCCTGAGTGGGAATGCTTTCAGGACCCTGGGTACCAGCTTTAGACACACAGACAAATGTGAAGCTTCAGTGGTTCCCTGTGCCCACCAGTCTCCTCCAGAGCCCCCCTGGCAGAAGCCTGGGGAAGCGAGAGTCCCATCCCCACCTGCTGCCACCAAGCTATACCCCAAATCCTGCAAATAGAAATTCTGGTGTCTTTGGGGGTCTCCACCACTGGACACCCCACAGACCCTATGCACCACTTTAGCCCACTTTTCCAGAAATCAGGACTCACCTCATCCAGTTGGCTTTACTCTCATCTGACCCGTCGATGGACTTGTAGTGGTTGTTCTTGTCCACGATCTGGAAGACAAGAGAGAGTCTAAAGGGACCATTCCTCAGTGGGGCTCCTGGGTCCCAGGGCTCATCCCCAAACCAGTGCAAACCTGGCTTTGCACAGAACCTTCCTTATGCTGCGCTCCACCCCCCACCCCAAAAAAAAAGCCCATTGTAGGGCTGGAGTCCCAGCTGGGCCCAGGAGCACCTCCACCCCCACCCCGTCCTGATGGGCCAGCCAGAGCCCCTAAGCAGTATTTCCAATAGCCTGGATGCAGCTACAGAAGTTAAATCCAGTCCTCCTTCTTTCTTTAGTTTCTGGGGAAGGGAGTGAGAGGGCTGCTCTGCATGATTTGTGAGAGCCCTTCCTTTCCCCAGACTCGATATTCCAGAGCCTCTGGGTTTGGGCTGGGCCCCTTCTCTTCTGTAAGAGTGTCAATATTTCACCACCGCTCTTGAATCAGAGATCAGAGTCCGGCTGGGTAATGGAATTCTCAGCAGGATAAGTCGTATCTTCTGCATTTTGACGATTGCCAAAGAGGCTGTCTGTCACAGGCTCCCAAGAAACCCACAACTGACGGCCTTTGGATGAGGCTGATCTGTGGTGAGTTTGAAGACTTGCCATTCAATCTTGATTTTGTGCTGCTTCACTTATGTTATCTCCAAGTGGAGACTAACTTTTTTGTTTCATAATTTGTTGAGAAAGATTTTTTTTTTTCAGTTCTGGAAAATTCTCAGGTACTGAAAATTCTGTCACGTTCTCCACCATTCATTCTTGTAGGATTTGAATTAAACATGTAATGGAAGTGGCTCCACCTAGTCTCTATGTCTTTTAATTATCCTTTCTAGGAAGTGCTGAGAAAACGTCTAGAAACTCTTTTCTAATGCATTAATTCTCTTTGTGTTTAAAGCTTATTCATCTACCAGTAGAGTTTTTTTAACTTTATTTCCTTCTTTGTTTTAATATTTATTTATTTTCCCTTTTGTTGCCCTTGTTGCTTTATTGTTGTTGTTTTATTGATGTTGTTTATATTTACTTATTTATTCCCTTTTGTTGTCCTTGTTTTTTATTGTTGTAGTTATTATTGATGCCATTGTTGTTAGATAGGACAGAGAGAAATGGAGAGAGGAGGGGAAGACAGAGAGGGGGAGAGAAAGATAGACACCTGCAGACCTGCTTCACTGCTTTGGAAGCCACCCCCCTGCAGGTGGGGAGCCGGGGGCTCGAACCGGGATCCTTACGCCTGTCCTAGTGCTTTGCGCCATGTGCACTTAACCCGCTGTGCTACTGCCCAACTCCCTATTTCCTTCTTTTTTACAGAGAATTTGTAAAAAAAAAAAAAAAAAGAAAGAAAAGAACGAAAGAAAGAAAGAAAGAAAGAAAGAAAGAAAGAAAAAAGAAAATTGACTTTTATGAGAGTGAGCGATCAGAGCACAACTAGACAGAGGAGACTCACACACAAGTCCTCCACTCAACCCGAGAGTCCTCTCCATGATATCAATGGAGCACAATGAATATTTTTCATTTCCAGAATTTTTAATTGGTCCTTTTTCTTTTTTTCCCCCAAATATTTTTTGCTTTATTCACTTATTTTTAATTGCCACCAGGTTTATTGCTAGGGCTCAGCACCGGACTATGAATCCACAGTTCCCAGAGGACATTTTATCCTTTTTTTTTCTTTTTTCTTCTTTTTCTTTCTTTGTATTATACTTGATAGGACAGAGAGAAATTGAGGGGGGGGAATAGAAAGGGAGAGAGAAAAATAGACACTTGTAGACCTGCTCCACCGCTCATGAAGCTGAACTATTTTCCAAGGTAGCTGCACCATCCCACATTCCCACCAGCAGGGTATGGGAGCCCCATTCTAGTCAGTATGTGATATGAACAGTATTCTTCTTTTCTGTCACTCGAGTAAGTTAGACATAATATCTCCTCGTGGTGCTGTTAATTAGTATTTCTCTTCCCCGACCCCCCTTTTGCCTTCAGGGTTATCACTAGGGTCAGTGCCAGCACTACACATCCACTGTCTCCAAAGGCCTTTTTTCATTTGTTCCCCCATTTTTTTTTATTTGATAAGACATGAAGCAATTGAGAGAGGAGGGGGAGACAGAGAAAGAGAGAGAGAGAGAGATAGACACCTGCAGACTTGCTTCACCACTTGTGAAGCATCCCTGCTATAGGTGGGGAACATGGACTCAAACCAGGATCCTTGCAAAGGCCCTTGCACTTAGTACTCTATGCACTTAACCGGGTGCACCATCACCTGGCCCCCTCATTTGTATTTCTCTGGTGACTAATGATAGTATCTTTCTGAGCACTTACTTGATAACCAATTATCTTCTTTGGTGTAGAATCTGTTCAGAACCTTTTGAGCATTTAAAAAAAATAGTCTTTTTTTATTGACTTAACAAACAATTCTAGATGCAGGTCCTTTACCAGACATATAATTTACAGGTATTTCCTCCTAGTCTGTGACTTATTCATTCATCCTTTTAGTAAGGGTCTTTCTAAAAGTAGGTTTTAAATTCAAACAAAATTCCCCTGTCTTCTTTGGGGAGTGTATCCTCCATTTATTTCTCGAAGCATCCTAAGCCTGTTATTACTAGTTATACTTCCTGGTCAATTACAGCAATAGAACTAGAATCTCTGCATAGGTCTGGCTCCCTGAAGGAATAGGTCTCTCATCTAGTTAAATTCTGGCCAATAGTATAAAGGCAGAAGAGTTGTGGACCAGCTCCTGAAAAATTCAAGACAGGTGGTACATGCCTTTTACTATAGGGTTCCTTGGAATGCAGGTGTGATGACTGGATTTTTAGCTACCATCACGGACTATGAGGATAATTTAATCATTAAAAACAAAAAGTGCTGGGCTGGACTGAGCTTGGTTGTCTGAAGACTTACTGGAACAGAATTGCCTCACCAAGTCCAGAAGGTACTTATTAATTAAAGAAAGTTTAACTGCTTTTTCACTTAGGTCACCATTACAGCTATTTTAAATTCATTTTTATTAGAATTCGAGAAAGTGCATTTGTCATTGATTTTTTTTTTTGAAGGCTTTCTTCTTAACATTTATTTCCTTCATGTGCTTTGGGGATTTGGCCTGGAGACTCATCTTAAATGGAAATTCACCTGCTTGTATCTCTCTTTCACTCCTTTCCCTGCCCCTTTTCGGGGGGGGAGGGGGTACAGTACAATTGATGACGTATGGGTAAATTTATTCATTTCACCATGAGAAGTGTCTGTAAAACACTCTCATCTCAAATTTTTCCACCGTCATGCACCAGAAACCCAAAGCACGCCTAACCACCTTCCAACCCTCCTTCCCCAGAGTCCTTTGGTGCAACCCACCAAACGCAGTCCAAGTTTTACTTTGTTTTTCTGCTTTCTGTTCTTGTTTCTTAAGTGCTGCCTATGAGTGAAATCATTGAAATCATCTGAGCGGGATCATGCCATATTCACCCTTCTCTTCCTGACTTATCTCACTTAACACAATTCCTTCAAACTCCACCCAAGATGAGGAGGAGAAGATGACTTCTTTTATTTGTAAGTAATCTCCTGAGATCCAGTCTCCACCTTACTGGAAACATTTTTACTTTCTGTCCTGTAGGCTTTGAAACTGGTATCTTCTTGTCTGCTCTGGACCAGAGTTCATTGGGTCTCTATTGTCAGTTTTGTGAGCACTTGTATTTCTTGCTCTCTTTCTTTTTTCACCACAATATGCTTGGAGGGAGACGGGGGCCAGAGGGAGGGGACTGGAGACCAGAGCATGTACTGTCAATCGTGTGGGCTGGAGGCATCTGTGTGTGTCCACACCCATCTGACCATGCCCTCTCCCTGGACAGTCACATGTAATCAACACACACACACACACACACCACGTATTTTTTATTCCCACACTTTTCTTTTGGGCCTCAAGACTGAGCATCAAATTCCTCACATGATCTCTTCCCTTCGGTGTCTCACGGTGGCAGGGAGTCTTAAACTAACCTCAAGGCTCACCCAAGACTGCAGTTCCCCCACTTCCCCTATCAATTTCTTAAAGCCTCCCTCCACCCAGGTTTCAAAAGGAAAGTCACTCCAGTGTCAAGCACAGAGAAAGCCCCTTTAAATGAGTGAACCGTAAAGTACACAAACTATATCTCCCAAAAGTTGTTTAAAACATAAAGCTGTGAGTCAGGCGGTAGCGCAGTGGGTTAAGCGCACGTGGTACAAAGCACTAGGACCGGTGTAAGGATCCTGGTTCGAAACCCCGGCTCCCCACCTGCAGGGGATTCACTTCACAGGCGCTGAAGCAGGTCTGCAGGTGTCTTTCTCTCCCCCTCTCTGTCTTCCCCTCCTCTCTCCATTTCTCTCTGTCCTATCCAAAAACAACAATAATAACTACAACAATAAAACAACAAGGACAACAAATAGGAATAAATATTTAAAAAAAAGAAAATTAAAAAAAACACATAAAGCCATCCCTCATTCCTCTCTCTTTCTCTCTCAGTTCTCCACATCTGAGGCCTCAGTAAGTTCTCCAAAACATATTTCAAAACCAGTTTTTCTGAGGGCCAGTGGAATAGTTCACTTGAATAGTGCACATGCCAGGTTTGAGGTTGCTGGCTCCTACTACACTGACAGCAGCTTCAGTGCTATGGTCTCTGTCTTTCTCTCCTCTCTGTCTCTACCTAAAAACAAACAAATTCTCCATCGATTCTCCTCAAAGCAAGCCAGTAACCAACCCATCCATGTAGATCAGACCATGTGACTCGGCAACTCAAGATGGCAGCCATGTCACTTATAGTGAAAGCCATAAATAGCCTGGTGCTGCCTGCCTGCCTGCCTGCCTGCCTGCCCACTTTCTCTTAAGGCCTGTCTCTTTGCAGTCATGATAATCTGAAAGGGGCCCTTTAAAGGGGCAGGGTGGCTGCTGACAGTCTTGCTCTTCAATCTTGGAGAAAAAAAAAGATCATAACATACTTCAAGAATTCAGAAACCTGGAGAAATAATGCAACCAACAAGTCTGCACCATTCAGCCAGAGTCAACAAAATCCCACCAGTCCCATCTGTCCCAGACCTCTCTCTCCTCTTTCTAGATGCTGAGATATTTAGAGACTGTCTCTGTTGGGGCCAGGTAGTGGCATACCTAGTTGAGCATACATATTACAGTGTACAAGGACCTGGGAAAGCTTCACCGGGGTGAAGCAGGTCTGCAGGTATCTCTCTGTCTCTCTTCCTCTTTATCTCCCCCTCTCCTCTCAATATCTGGCTGTCTCTATGAAATAAATAAAGATAAAAAGAAAAAAAAAACTGTCTCTGTCTGCAAGTCACTTTCCTTCCCTTCCCTTCCCTTCCCTCCTCTGTGAGCAAACTCCATCTTGAAGCTGGTGTGGAACCTTCCATTCTTTTGTATTTTTTATATTTTTGTCATTTCTAGGATGTCACTGTTCTGGGCTGGCTATCATTATTATTATTATTATTATTATTATTATTATTATTATTATTATTATTATTATTTCAGATAGAAAGAGATGGAGAAAGGGAAAGACATCACATCACTGTAACTTCCTCCAGTGCAGTGGGGTTCTCCCTTGTGCCTGAGTTGTACCCATGTTAAAGCAGGAACATTGGGGAGTCGGGAGGTAGCGCAGCAGGTTAAGCGCAGGTGGCACGAAGTGCAATGACCAGCGTAAGGACCCCGGTTCGAGCTCCTGGCTCCCCACCTGCAGAGGAGTCGCTTCACAGATGGTGAAGCAGGTCTGCAGGTGTCTGTCTTTCTCTCTGCCTCTCTGTCTTCCCCTCCTCTTTCTACTTCTCTCTGTTCTATCCAGCAACGATGACATCAATAACAACAACAGTAATAACTACAACAATAAAACAACAAGGGCAACAAAAGGGAATAAATAAATAAGTAAAGCAGGAACATTATCCAGGTGAGCTAGTTGGCCAGTCCTCTTCCCATTTTCATTATACAAGGATTTCTCTCACAGCACTGTACTAAGCAGCAGGTCCCAGGTTCAATCTCCAGAGCTGAGAGGTGCTCTGCTCTCTTGCCTCATCAAAGTATTAAATAAATACATGAATCTTTAAAAACAGCAACGTGACCCAGAGCCATATGCAAATTTAATGCTATTCCCATCAAGATCCCAACCACATTTTTTAGAATAGAACAAATGTTACAAATGTTTATCTGGAACCAGAAAAGACCTAGAATTACTAAATCAATCCTGAGAAGAAAGAACAGAACTGGAGGCATCACACTCCCAGATCTCAAATAGGGCCACTGTCATCAAAACTGCTTGGTACTGAAACATGAATAGACACACTGACCAGTGGAATAGAATTAAGAGCCCAGAAGTGAGCCCCCACACCTATGGGCTTCTAATCTTTGACAAAGGTGCCCAGACTACTAAATGGGGAAAACAGAGTCTCTTCAACAAATGGTGTTGGAAAAAAAAAAATGGGTTGAAACATTGCAGAAGAATGAAATTGAACCACTATATTTCACCAAATACAAAAGTAAATTCCAAGTGGGTCAAGGACTTGAATGTTAGGCCAGAAACTATCAGATACTTAAAGGAAAATATTGGCAGAACTCTTTTCCGTATAAATTTTAAAGACATCTTCAACGAAACAAATCCAATTACAAAGAAGAGTAAGGCAAGTAAGTAAACCTATGGGACTACATCAAATTAAAAAGCTTCTGCACAGCAAAAAAAAAACAAACAAAAAAAACCACTACCCAAACCAAAAGACCCCTCTCAAAATGGGAGAAGATCTTTACAGGCCACACATCAGACAAGAGGCTAATAACCAAAATATATAAATAGCTTGCAAAACTCAACCACAAGAAAACAAATAACCCCATCCAAATGCAAATCAAGACAACAATGAGATATACCACTTTTCTGATGTCATACATCAGAAAAGGTAACAGCAGCAAATGCTAGAGAGGTTGTGGGGTTAAAGGAACCCTCCTGCACTGCTGGTGGGAATGTAAATTGGTCCAACCTCTGTAGAGAACAGTCTGGAGAACTCTCAGAAGGCTAGAAATGGACCTACCCTATGACCCTGCAATTCCTCTCCTGGGGATATATCCTAAGGAACCCAACACATCCATCCAAAAAGATCTGTGTACACATATGTTCTTGGCAGCACAATTTGTAATAGCCAAAACCTGGAAGCAACCCAGGTGTCCAAGAACAGATGAGTAGCTGAGCAAGTTGTGGTATATATATATATATATATATATTACTCAGCTGTTAAAAATGGTGACTTCACCGTTTTCAGCCGATCTTGGATGGACCTTGAAAAATTCATGTTAAGTGAAATAAGTCTGAAACAGAAGGATGAATATAGGATGATCTCACTCACAGATAGAAGTTAAAAAACAAGATCAGAAGAGAAAACACAAGTAGAACCTGAACTGGAATTGGGGTATTGCATCAAAGTAAAAGACTCTGGGGTAGGTCGGAGGGAGAATATAGGTCCAAAAAAGGATGGCAGAGGACCTAGTGGGGGTTGTATTGTTATATGGAAAACTGGGAAATGTTATGCATGTATAAACTATTGTATTTACTGTGGAATCTAAAACATTAATTCCCCAATAAAGGAATTTTTAAAAAATGCAACATGGAGCCTAGGCAGTGGTGAGCGAACATGCTACTGTGTGCAAGGCTTTGGGTTTGAGCCCCTGTCCTCACCTACTAGAGGGAACTTCACAAGTGGTAGAGCAGTGCTGCAAGTTTCTCTCTTTCTCTTTCCCTCTCGATTTCTCTCTGTTGTATCAAATTAAAAAATAAATAAACAGACAAACAAGGAAAGCAGCAACCTGCAGGCATGTCCGTGCAGATCTGTGAAGCTGACAGAAACGGCCGGCAAGCACACCCTGAGCGACTTGCAGCTTTGTAGGGCTCTTGGCTCCTTCTTGCCTGGTGAGCCTGGGTCTGTCACCTGGGAAGAAGCAGCTTTCCCTGGTGGAATCCTGAAGCAGTCTTCCACTGGTCACACCATGACCCCTTCAACCTTCTCTTTATTACCGTTGCTGTCACATCCTGACCCCCCTCGAGCCACCCTCCCTATCTTACTGTCGGTTTCACCTCATCTTGTCATGTGCACACAGAGACCGAACCACTGAGTGTGTTTTGTTGGTGACAGTGTTGATCCACATGGTCATTTGGTCTTTGACTTTCTCCCTCACTGATCAATCTGCTGAAGAAACCTAGCACATGGCTGTCCTGTTCATGGTGGCCCTGGACCCTAACACAGTGCCAGTATCAGGCTCCAACATTGTCTGAATGAATGAATGAATGAATGAATGAATGAATGAATGAATGAATGAATGGATGGATGCAAGAAGAGCCTTTTCAATGAAAAGCAAGTTAAAGAAAAAAATTGTTTCAGCAGAAAGGAAAAGAACTGGCTCACAAAAGCTGGCTAATGAGTGCAAACCAGCACAACCTCCAATAAGGTTGTGAACTGGCTGTTATATGAAGTCATGACGCATCAAAAATCGGACTATCTGTACTTATGGTTTAATCAATGACTTTTAAAAAATACTTATTTATTTATTCCCTTTTGTTGCCCTTGTTGTTTTTTATTATTGTTGTAGTTGTTATTGATGTCACTGTTGTTGGATAGGACAGAGAGAAATGGAGAGAGGAGGGGAAGACAGAGAGGGCGAAAGAAAGATAGACACCTGTAGACCTGCCTCACTGCCTATGAAGCGACTCCCCTGCAGGTGGGGAGTCAGGCCTCGAACCGGGATCCTTAAGGTGGTCCTTGCGCTGCACTACGGCCTGACTCCCCGATTTCCCAACTTTTTTTTTATTATTGTCACCAGGGTGATTGCTGGAGTTCAATGCCAGCACTAAGAATCCACAGCTTGGAGCCACCATTTTACTTGATATGACAGAGAGTAATTAAAGGGGGGGGGAAAGAGGGAGAGGTGGAGAGAAAGAGAGACAGGTGCAGACCAGTTACACTGCTTGTGAAGCTTCCCGCCTCTGCAGGTAGGGACTGGGGGCTCAAACCTGGGTCTCTTCACATAGTAATGTGTGTGTTTAACAGGGTGTGCTACTACCCGGCTCCTTAATGATGCATTTTTAAAAGGCAACAGCTAAATCTTACCTCTTCCTCATTCATTTACTGTATTTCCCTCAAATCCATGGTCTTGGGACAGAGTCTGCAGGGCAGGATCACTGCCACTAGGACAGCTGCTCTGCATCTATTTTTTTTAAATATTTCATTTATTTATTCATTTATTGAATAAGAAAGAGAGAAAGTGAAATGGAAGGGGAAACAAAGAGTGAGTGAAAGACAGATACCTGGTAGCACTGCTATACCCCTCCTGAAGCTTCCCCCCTGCAGGTGGGGGCTGGAGGCTTGAACCCAGATTCTTGAGCATTGTAATACGTGCTCTCACCTGGGTGTACCGCCGCCGGTCTCCTGCTCTATACGTATTAGGGTCAGCTCCTACAGTACCCTTGTGCTGCCGTGAGAAACCAGCCAGGATGGAGGCACCGGCATCAAGGAAGATGGCACACAGAGCCTTCCCACCACCATCGCCAGCACGTTTCTACAGACCTACCTGCGTGCTTTTTGCCCTTAGGTCATGTTTAGAGATGGCCAGGGAGGGACAGTAACAACGAGGTGCCAAGCGCAGGTGCTCACGGGGCAGTTACCCTCAGCCAAGTCCTTCTATCCAAGGTTTCAGCAATTCCCCTGGCTCTATCAAATGGCCACTATTCTTGTTTTGTTGTTGGGTATTTATTTATTTATTTATTTATATTTTTGCTCCCAAGGTTGTCCTTGGGGCTCGGTGCTGGCACTACAAATCCACTGTTCCTGGCAGTCATTTTTTTCCATTTTATTGAGCAGGACAGAGAGAAACTGAGAGGGGTGGGGGAAACAGAGAGGGAAAGATAGGCACCTGTAGACCTGCTTCACTGCTCATGAAGCATCCTCCCCTGCAGGTGGGGAACCAGAGGCTCAAACCAGGATCCTTGTGCGGGTCCTTGTGCTTAGTACTAAATGTGCTTAACAGATGTGCCACCATCTGCCCCCCCCCCCGAATGGCTACTAGGCTAATATTTTAATGCCCATTTTGCACTTCACCAAACTGAGGCAAACAGCCTAAATATCACAAAGGAGCAGCTGCAGTGATAGGAACAGAGTGGCAAAGCTGGAGTTCAAAGGCAGGTCTCTGGCAGCAAAGCCCAGGCTCTGACATGTTCTTTAAGGTGACAGGTGTCACCTCTGAACTCCCTGTAATGGCTGCATCCTCACAAAGAGGGTGGCGGGGGGGGGGGGGGGGGTAGGCCCAGCTCTGCCTTTTGGTTGAGCCAGTTTGCTCATTGAGTGTGCCACAGCCTGGCCCCTTTAATTTTCTTTGTTTGATTTTTTAATAGCGATTTACACAATTATAAGAAAATAGGGGTATAATTCCACACCATACCACACCCACCACCACCAAAATTCTGTTCCCCCACCCCCTATTAGAGTTCTCCCTAAGTCCTAGAGATGAGTCAATTTTTTCCCTCCAAGTTCATGTATTTGTGTTTTAGCTCACCAGAGAGCACACCCAAAGTCCTTCACTTCCTTTCTGACATCACTAAGCATCATCACCTCCACTTCCATCCATTTGATCTCAAAGGGTATGATATCTTCTTTTGAATTGCTGAGTAGTACTCCACTGAGTATATGTCCCATAACGTCTTCATCTATTCATCTGTCTAACTCAACAAAAAGAAAAAAGAGCAACCCAATAAAAAAAGTGGGCAGAGGGAATGAACAGAGAGTTTTCTAAAGAAGAGAGACGCATGGCCCACAGACACGTGGAAATGCTCCACTTCACTCATCAGAGAAATGCAAATTAAAATCACCTTGAGATTCCACCTCACACCTGTGAGAATGGCCTTTATCAACAAAACAGGAAATAAAGGAACCCTATTACACTGCTGGTGGGAATGTAAACAGATGCAGCCTTTATGGAGAACGGTATGGACAATCCTTAAACAAATACACATGGAAATGCCGTATGATCCAGCTATTCCACTCCTAGGCATTCATCCAAAAGACATGCAAGCACCATTTATCTAAAAGACACGAAATGCCAAGGGCTATATGCACCCCCACATTCATAGCTGCATTATTCACAAAAGTCAAAATACAGAGACAGATTTTCAAAAACCTGGTTCTGGTTCGCCTGCAACTTGCCAGCAACTTGTGGAGCCCTTAAAAGCCTTCTGACTTTCAATCCAGCACCTCCTCTCTGAGCGAAGTGGTGACAGAAATGACTGGTGGAGTCACTCACTGTTGACAAAGCACTTTCACACACCTGGGCTGCATCCAGGGCAGCCAGAATCCCTCCCCCGCCCCCCGTCTCTGGATACCTCCCTGTTCATTACTAACTCAAACACAGAAACAATGACACCGAATGTGAACTTGAACTCTGGCCTCAGTTGAGTACTTCAGCTGCCCCAGGGACCTCTGAATCCATTCAAGGCTCCTAGTGCCAAGCCTGATGTGCCCGGAGGGAGACTGGCAATAGAAATTGGGGTGTATTGCATCTGCCGATCACAACCTAACCAACACATCGATTGCCACCTAACATGCTTCACTTCAGACTGTGTCCAGAGACTTCACGTGTGGAAAGACAACCCTTCAACTTCATTACCCGGGTGAGACCTTTCCTTTCATAGTATACTCTAATTTCATCTCAGGTGGTTCACTTTCTAACAAAGTCCCATAACCTAGATATACACCAGTTTCTGTGAGAGAGAGCATATGTTCACATGTATCCGTAAACTACTGCAAAATATATGCCTGAAAGCAGAAGTACACTAGAGTTTGCAGTGAGTACCCCCCTAACACTTCCTCTCCACTATTCCAAGCTTTGGGTCCATGATTGCTCAACAATTTGTTTGGCTTTGTATGTTAACTCTCTTTTCAATCACCAGGTTCCAGATGTCATCAGGATGCCGGCCAGGCTTCCCTAGACTGAAGACCCCACCAATGTGTCCTGGAGCTCCGCTTCCCCAGAGACCCACTCTACTAGGGAAAGAGAGAGGCAGACTGGGAGTATGGACCGACCAGTCAACGCCCATGTTCAGCGGGGAAGCAATTACAGAAGCCAGACCTTCTACCTTCTGCAACCCACAATGACCCTGGGTCCATGCTCCCAGAGGGATAGAGAATGGGAAAGCTATCAGGGGAGGGGGTGGGAAATGGAGATTGGGTGGTGGGAATTGTATGGAATTGTACCCCTCCTACCCTATGGTTTTGTTAATTAATCTTTTCTTAAATAAAAAAAAAGAAATTGGGGTGTATAAAGTGACAGGGAGAGGCTGTAAAATGTGCAAAGCGGGAGTCAGGCTGTAGCGCAGCGGGTTAAGCGCAGGTGGCGCAAAGCACAAGGACTGGCATAAGGATCCCGGTTCGAGCCCCGGCTCCCCACCTGCAGGGGAGTCGCTTCACAGGCGGTGAAGCAGGTCTGCAGGTGTCTATCTTTCTCTCCTCCTCTCTGTCTTCCCCTCCTCCCTCCATTTCTCTCTGTCCTATCCAACAACGACAACAACAATAATAACTACAACAATAAAAAAAAACAGCAAGGGCAACAAAAGGGAATAAATAAAATAAAATAAATATTTAAAAAAATGTGCAAAGCATTTTGTGACTGTTGTTGGTATAAGGGCATCATTTACTGGGAGATTCAAACATGCCTGTGGACATAGTCTAGCAATCTCCCACCCCTTAACCAACAACAGAATTCCTGTTTCCTTTTAAAAGTCTCAAATTCTGAGACCAGGTGACTGAGGCATGTCCACATACAATCCCTAGACTCACATCCAGCCCACACAAACTGTCCCCTAACTCACCACCCAGGTGACTCCCAGGTGACCCCGGAGGGGATATCAGCTGTGGTCCTCTGATCACCTGCCACACCCCAGGAATGTGGCAGGCCTTCAGATGACACAGCTCACAGGAGTGGGGCCATTAGAGTGTGCCACCCCACTGGTGGGGTGTGATTTTAATTAAGAGAGACCAGAGCATCACTCTGCTATATTATGCAGTGATCTCAAACCCAGGGCCCCATCTCGGCAAGGGCACGGCTCTGTAGCTGAGTCCTCTCCTGGCCCCTCCCTCTTTTATGAATATGAAGTCCAGAGCTCAGAGAGAAAGGTGACCAGCCCAAATACAGGGAGGCCAGAATTCAGTAAGCCATTCAGACAGCCTGTCTCCTCCCAGCATCCTCTGCTCTGCCTAGAAGTGGCTCCCAGCCTTGGAATCAGTTACAAGACCCAGGGGTCTCTTGGCTTCACAGGGCTTCCAATGAGCCTGGCTGCTGGTGAGGGTGGGGGAGTGGCCCTGGGACAAGAATTTCAGGAGATGAAGCCTTTCTCTTAGGTAGATCTTCCACTAAGGGTCTTGGGGTGAGGGTAGGAGACACCCCAGAGAATCTGCCACCTGCGAAATAGAAACTGCGTATTAGATGGGCTCAGGCCAGAGAGAAACCAGCCAGAAGCAGACTTTCAGTGCCATGCCATGGAGTCCAGGGGGTGCTGAGTGGGCTGGCTGTCTGAGGCCCTGGGTTCAAGCCATAAAAGTGCACAAACCAAAGCACTGCCCTGGTCAGAGTCAGTCTCTGTGTGTGTGTGTGTGTGTGTGTGTGTGTGTGTGTGTGTGTGTCTGTATGTCTCTGTCTCTCTCTCAAAAAGAAACAAATCTCTAAAGGAATGTCAGTCAGCAGATCTGAAGGATCTTCCCAGTGTAACACGGCACAGGGAAACAGACAGGGTCGCTGTGAAAAAGTTGGCCATGGAGTTTTTAGTGTGAAACCTCAGTGACCATCCTGGGTAGGGGACCAGGCGGTGGTACATCTGGTTGAGCCCACATATTACAGTGCTCAGGGGCCTGGGGTTCAAACCTCCTGGTCTCCACCTGCTGGAGGGGACAAGCTGACAAGCTTCAGGAGAGGTGCTGCTGGTGTCTCTCTCCCTTTCTATCTCTTCCTCCCCTATCAATTTTTTTTATCCTATGAACTAAAAAAAAAGGGGGGGAGAAGAAGAAGAAAGACAGCAAGAGAGAAAAAAGGATACCCCAGTGTTTAAGAGACAAAGAAAGATAATAAAAACCTCAGGGGACACCCAGCAGCACAAGGAGCCAAACGCCAGGAGCCTGTGCCCCAACAGCTGCCATCTCGGTCATTTTAGAAGGAGCCATTTTGTTTCAGCAAAGCAACATAGCACAACATGTTAATTTGACCTTGTTTTGAACTTGACTGGCTGTGCAGCCCTATTTGTTTGTTTTTCTTTTTCTTTCTTTTTTTTTGTTTTTGTTTTTGTTTTCAGGGTATTGCTGGCACTTGGTGCCTACACTATGAATCCACTGCTCCTGGAGGCTATTCTCTCCCTTTTTGTTGCCCTTGTTGTTTATTGTTGTTGTTATTATTATTGTTTTGCCTCCAGGGTTATTGCTGGGGCTCAGTGCCTGCACCATGAATTCACTGCTCCTGGAGTCCATTTTTCCCCCTTTTGTTGCCCTTGTTGTTGTAGCCTTGTTGTGGTTATTATTGTTGTTGTTGATGTGGTTCGTTGTTGGATAGGACAGAGAGAAATGGAGAGGGGAGGGGAAGACAGAGAGGGGGAGAGAAAGGTAGACACCTGCAGACCTGTTTCACCACCTGTTTCACGACTCCCCTGCAGGTGGGGAGCCGGGGGCTCGAACCGGGATCCTTACATTGGTCTTTGTGCTTTGTGCCATGTGAGTCCTATTTGTTTTGTATGTATAAATCCCCCTTGGTTTTGTGTCTGTTTAAAAGCAATGAGGAAATGGGAGTGTTGAGCTGTACCATCCTAAGCAGCATTTGAGTGAAAGGAAGGCAACAATGGGTCTGTCCTCAGGATCAGTAGAAGTCACACAGACACGCCGTGAATGAGCATCACAGGGGAAATGGCAGTGCTGGGGGCGGCCAGGGATGTGAGGCATGGGAGGAACTGTTTCTTAATGTAAACCTGGACCGGAAGAGTTTTTCCTGTTTTACTTCTGTTCCAATATACTAGACTTTAAGGATTTACAGATTCTATTCTGGCCAGCACTGGCTCATGGGATAGTGCATTTCCAAGGGAATCTTTAGTTTGATTTGTGATTCACTAGCAAAGCTGTAAGTGTTCCCCCCCCCTCCCCCAAGCCCACCAGAGCTTTAGGCCTATACAACTTTACCTCACTCAGTAGACTTTTCCTGTCTATCACAGGTAGAAACAGACAGTGGAGGGAAAGAGATTGAGAGGGAGAGACACAGAGAGAAGGAAAGACACCACAGCAGCACTTCTCTGCATGTGGCATCCCCATATAGTGCCAGGGGTTCAAGTCAGATCCCCGTTCGTGATGATTTCACAAGCAGTGCACCCTACCAGGTGAGCTGTCTCCTGGCCCTCTGCCACCCACATTTATAACAGCCGTGCAAGTCAAGTTTGCTCCTTTCTTAAAATTTAATAGGATGAAGAGAAATTGAGAAGAAAGGGGAAGATAGAGGAGAGAGACAGAGAGACACCTGCAGCACTAACTTCTTCTCCGCTTGTGAAGCTTCCCCCCAGCAGGTGGGGACCGGGAGCTTGAACCCAGGTCCATGAACACGGGGATGCCACATGCAGAGAAGTGCTGCTGTGGTGTCTTTCCTTCTCTCTGTGTCTCTCCCTCTCAATCTCTTTCCCTCCACTGTCTGTTTCTACCTGTGATAGACAGGAAAAGTCTACTGAGTGAGGTAAAGTTGTATAGGCCTAAAGCTCTGGTGGGCTTGGGGGAGGGGGGGGGAACACTTACAGCTTTGCTAGTGAATCACAAATCAAACTAATCCTTTGAATGAACTTAGCTGGGCAGTGGCACACCTGGTTGAGTGCACATATTACCGTGTTATTGGGAGTTGAATGGTAGCGCAGCGGGTTAAGCAGATGTGGTGCAAAGTGCAAGGACTGGCATAAGGATCCCGGTTCAAGCTCCCGGATCCCCACCTACAAGGGAGTCACTTCACAAGCGGTGAAGCAGGTCTGCAGCTGTCTTTCACTCCCCCTCTATGTCTTCCTCTCCTCTCTCCATTTCTCTCTGTCCTATCCAACAATGATGACAACAACAATAATAACTACAACAATAAAACAAGGGCAACAAAAGGAAATAAATGAATAAATAAATAAATACTTTTTTTAAAGGATCTGTTATTAATAGGAATACTGGGATGTAGCCATAGATTGTTATTCCTGGGAAAGCTGATATTAAATCGATGGGAATGTTTTAATTCTATGGTTTCTTAGGACATAAGAAAAAAAAAAAAACTGTCATGCTCACTCCCACTTTTCTCCATAGCACCTCCCTCCCCCAACTCGATCAGTTCTGTATTTCAGATACTTCCCCTGTAACCCAACTTCATACCTGTGCCCAGGCCTTTGTACATGCCCTGCCCACTACCTATCACCCCACACTCCATCAGGCCTCAAATCTCTCATCCACTCACTCCAATTCAAGCTTTAAGACCCAGGGGAAAATACGTAGTGTATGATTCTCAGTCATTCAAATGGAGTGAAACCCGTGCTGGGTTCACAGAAGCAGAGACACCAGCAGGGGAATGAGAAATTGTACCCATGTGTCAACAACTGTGCTGGAAGCCATTAACTCCCAACCCCCATAAAATAATAAAAGGGGGATCCGGACGGTGGCGCAGCAGGTTAAGCGCACATGGCGGAAAGCACATGGACCAGCATCAGGATCCCAGTTCGAACCCCCAGCTCCCCACCTGCAGGGGGTTTGCTTCACAGGCAGTGAAACAGGTCTGTAGGTGTCTGTCTTTCTCTCTCCCTCTCTGTCTTCCCCTCCTCTCTCGATTTTTCTCTATCTATCCAGCAACAACAGTGACAACAATAATAATAACAACAATGATAAACAAGAAGGGCAACAAACGGGAGTAATAACAAAATAAAAAAAAGAATAAAATAAATATTAAAATAATAATAATAGGAAAAGAAAAAAAGAATTCTCACTCGTTGTTAAAACCACTGGGTCTCAGACCAGAAAGCAGAATCATGTTACTTCTGCCCTCCACTATGACGTCTCCTTTCTGTCCCCAAATCCATAACTCGAAGTTACGTCACAAGTTGTCACAAGGAACCAAGCAGACGAGTCCAGACTGTGTGACACTCAGCACCTTGGTGACTGAACATGTCCAAAGTATCACATCACGAAAGGGAAGAAGCCAACCACATGAGAGACTGTCCTGGAACTGGGGACACGAATGAGGCGTGACAACAGTGGTAACAGGTGACACTTGAGTGGGTCCTACCTGGAGGAGCTGTCAAACACAGCCCTCAATGCAGCGGGAAATCTGCACGAGACAGAAGTGGGCCAAGCTGTGCTCACAGCCTTTCCCCAGTGTAGTTATCACACCGTGCTCACAGGGCAGGGTGCAGCACACCACAGACACCTGCTGAACCAGCAGCCTCCCCTCTACCTGTCGCCAGGCAGCCTTGAGCCCAGCATGGGTTTCGCTCCATTTGAATGACTGAGAATCAGACACTCCTCACGTACATTCACATATAAGATTTTCCAAGATTTTATATTTTATTTATTGGCTAAAGACAGATACTGAGAGGGAAGAAGAAGGGAGAGAGAGAAATCTGAAGCCCCGCTTCACCATGCATGAAGCTTCCCTGCCCCTGAAGGTAAGGCTTGAATTGAACCTGGGTCCTTGCAAATGGTAATGTGCACTCTGCCAGGTGTGTCACAGCCTGTTCCCTATGACTTTCAAATCTATCTGCAACTCGAGGTCCATCTGACATGACATAGCAGCAAGTCCCAGTGTTCCTGAGGCCAGGTGCAGCTTTTGCTTCCCAGGCCTGAGGCACTGGGCCCCACCCCTACCCTGGGCCCCAGGATAAAGAGGTGGGGGGGGGGAGCTGGGCGATAGCGTAGTGGGTTAAGCACAGGTGGCGCAAAGCGCAAGGACCAGCTTAAGGATCCCGGTTCGAGACCCCGGCTCCCCACCTGCAGGGGAGTCACTTCACAGGCGGTGAAGCAGGTCTGCAGGTGTCTATCTTTCTCTCCCCCTCTCTGTCTTCCCCTCCTCTCTCCATTTCTCTCTGTCCTATCCGACAACATCAAATAACAACAGTGATAATTACAATAACAATAAAAAGGCAACAAAAGGGAAAATAAATAAATAAATAAATAAGAGGTGTGGGGGAGCCTTGATGTCACTCTTACGACTATTCTACAGAGTTCAGTGTTTCCAGACAAGCTGCTAGAAATGAAACAGCAAGCGGGGCGGGTGGGGGGAAGCACCTGCTCAGGCGTGTATACACGCACGCACAACCCATCTCGGCTGCCCCCTGGCCCCTCCCCTGAGTGCCCTCAAGCTTGGTGAGACCTGCTCAGGCTTGTTGCCCCGTCCTCTGTCGACAGCCCCTCTGTGCAGGCACCTCGGGGCAACCGGAGGGTATGCCACCAGCTGCTGCACAAGCCATTCCACAGGATTTGGAAGAAATTTGCATCTCCCAAAGGAAACTGAGCTGGAAACATTGCAGGAGTTCCGCTGACAGGGAGGCTGGCCCACAGCAGGGCACAAACCCCACCAGCATCCTCTTAACAATCTGGAACTGGTCCCTAGAAGGGTTGTGCCTGGGCCTTTCCACAGTGGGTGGGATACCTGGGAGCTGAACAGGCACACCCACCCCAGGGGTGGCCAGATGGAGGCCCCCTTGTCCACATAAAGGTCACCATGGCCAGGTGCTCAGCAGTCCCCACCCCACTCGCTTCTGGTCCCCCTTACCTTCCTTCCTTCTCCCTCTCCCTCTCCCTCTCCCTCTCCCTCTATCTCTCTCAGTTTTATCACAGGGTCGTGTCCTGTTTTCTGGGACCCGCTGGGCTGCCCTAAACCCCTTCTGGCCCGAGACCAGGCTTAGAGACCTGTACTGACCTCCTTCCTGCCTCTTCACCCAAGCTCCTGGGCCTGCGGCCTCATCAGAGGGTAGCCCTTGTAGTGGGGGGAAGACCAGGAAAGGGACACAGTGTAGGGGTAAGCGTTGGTCCATCTAAACCTGGGTCCACAGAGAGATAGCTCACCCGAGGGGTGTGCTATGCTGGCTGGTGCCCATAGCCAGGTAGAAAAGCCAAGAAAGGATGAGGACAGGGATAAGGAGTGTAGCTTCTAGACAAGGTGACAAATGAATGCAGTTTATTTAGGATGTGAAGCTTCCAGCCCCAAATCAGAGCCATAGTTTGGCTCACCTCGGCCCCCTCTCCCACCACCCATCCCTCACCACATCATCTGAACAGAAGCTGCCCCAATCTTGCCTTGTCCCACTGAGCAACACAAGACACAGGTAGACACACACAGCCTACTTACTGTTCTTGATCACAAAGGTCAAGGCCATCATAAGGCCACTATAAGCAAGGAGGCAGGAGGACAGAGTTAGAACAAGACGAGGAGATGCAGCCCTGTTGGCTCTGAAGATAGAGAATGGGGCCAGAGGCCAAGGAATGCAGGCAGCCAAGAATCTGAAAAGGCTACAGAAATGGACTCTCGCCTAGGGGCCCAGCAAGAACTTAGTCCTGTGGGTTCTTTGACTGTGTGCTCCAAAGCAGATGGTGGGCGCAGGGGACAGGCATGTGAGCTTCATACTCCAGGGCCTCCTGTGCCCCAACCTGTTCCAGATCACAAAGCTGACAGTCACTTGCTTTAGAGAAACCCAAGTTTGCCCGGCCAGACCGACCCAAGATGGTAACTTATCCAAAGGGCAAGAAGAGGGTCCTAACAGCTCATCCCTGCCCAGGCCCTTAGATATTTCTCCCCTCCGATTTCCTCACAGACTTTTCCCATTAATCTCCTCTGGTGAGTATCTACTCATTCCTCAAGACCCATCTCCCATCTGCCAATTTGAAACTGAGTCCCCCTCACTCCATCCCTACAGTCTCGGCAGCAATATAATCACTGGCAATGTTCTGCCTCAGTCTACTTCGTGAGGAAGAGGCTGCCCTGTGCTCCCCCATCCATCCCAGCCCCGCTCATTGTAATCAGGCCACAAACACCATAAAAGGGAGCCAGCCTCCTGTGTACCCAGGGCTCCCTGACCATATGGGAGTTGCTGGTCTGTGAGGATGGACTGAGCTTGCACACATGCCCACATCTGGCCTAGAGTGTTCATTCACTGCTCCCCCTTGAGTTCCTCAGGACCGAACTTTTCCCCCAAAGATTGATTGATTGAAGAAAAAAAGAGAGGGAGAGGGCTGTGGAGACAGTATAATGCAAATAGATATGTTGCCTGAGGTTCTGAGGTTCTGAGGTTCTAGGTCCAATCCCCAACCCCACCATAAGCTAAAGCTGAGCAGTGCTCTGCTGTGTGTGTGTGTGTGTGTGTGTGTGTGTGTGTGTGTGTGTGTGTGTGTGTGTGATAAATAAGTATTTTAAAAAGACAAGAAAAAGAGAGAGAAAGAACCAGAACATCACTCTGGCATATGCAATGCTTGGGATCAAACTCAGGAAGGACCTCATGTTTGAGGACCCGAGGCTTTATCTACTACACCATCTCACAGGCTGCAAGGGAATTTCTTAAAGCTCCCTGATACAGTTCTCCCTTAAACCCAGGCCCTCCCTGCACCCTGACTCCAGGCCCACATCAAAATCCACCAGGTATCATGGCACACCTGTGGGTGGCAGGGTCATGTGACAACTCAGGTGAGGACCTGAGTCAGAGGAGCAGCAGCTTCTTGAGGGGCCTCAAGGGAGGGATGTGGGGTCTCCTGTCTAATAACTTCCTGCTGAGCAGCCAGATTGTCATTTCCTTTTATTGTTCACTTACTGATTTGCTTCTTTGCTGAGCTGGTAACCTCCTCCATGTAATTCACAACTCCTGGGTCAACTTGTTCATTCGGACAGAGAGACAGGGAAAGTGAGACAAACAGAAAGAGAGACATCCCAGCCTTAGAGTTTCCCTTAGTGCTGTAAGACCTCCTAAGTGAGTCTGGGGCTCAAACCCGGACCACACACATAGCAAAGCATGCCTCCTACCCAGTGAGCTGTGTTCTACCTGCCAGCAGGCAGACTCTTACATTAAACCAGCCCCCTTGCCGGCTCCCTCTCCCACTCACACATCAACCCACAGCAACTCAGCTTCTTCCTGTGCTGCCTGAGCCCAGTCGGCTCTCAGTGCTCAAGTTTCTCCCTCCAGCAACTCAGAACCTGCCATCCCTCCCCTTGCTGGGGTGTGGTCACCATTATTGTCCAATCTCCCCTCCCCATCACCTCCCACAGTTGCATAGATTTCCATGCTCAGGTCTCCCAGAGACCCAGACACCCCTCTGCACCCTGACTCTAGACTCACACCCACCAGTGCAGCTCTGCACAGCCACCCTAGACATAAGCTATAAGCAGGCACCTCAAGTTCAGCTCCCTCCCCCCTCAATCTGAACTTGCCTTTTCGGTTTTAAAACACCTGTCTCCCTTTCTCCTCACATTTTCGCAAATGTCCCCACAAACATATAAACCCACTGGATTCCTGTCTTCTTGGTGCAGCAACAAGCTGCCAGGAAACATGGCTCAGGATAATCTATAATCTCTTGGCTTCTAGAGCTCATAGTCACAGTACCCAGGCACACAGAGGGCTCCGTGCTTTCTGGGGCCCTAAGGGAGGGTCTGTTTCCATATCCTTTCTAGCTGCCTACATTCCTTGGCTCCTGGCCCCATGCTCTATCTTTAAGGCTAAGAGGGCTGCATCTCCCAGTCCAATTCTGACTCTGATTCTCCTGCTTCCTGGTTTATAATGGCATCAAGCTTGCCTCAAGTAATCCAAGAGAAGCTGCCCATCTCTAGATCCTTAACTCAATCTGTTCAGGTAACAAGCTCACAAGTATTAGCAGGAATTACAACACAGACATTGTTGGAGGCCATCATCTGGCCTGCTACACTTCCTCCTTCCATCTGTTCCAAACTGCTAAGGGGTTCCCTACAGTGACAGAGACAAGGCTGACACGTCTCCTCTCCAGACCCCAATGTGTTCTTTAGGTCTGTCTGCTCTGCACACTCACACTGCACCCCCAGAGTTCAGCTCTGAGACATGTACCCAGAGCCCATTGCTGTGTGAACATCACAGGGTGCAATCATACAAAGCTAGACGGTCTCTCCAGCCACACTCCTGGGCCTCTGGAACTGTAGACCAACACCCTCATGAAGGTAGTCCTTAAACCATGACTGGCCCTGGTACCAATTCCAGAGTGGGGGGTGGGGGCTCCCACACACCCACCAAGCACTTCCTGGACACCGGAACGGTAAGTAACAATTCAGCTCAGTCCTGACACCATGTACATCAACGTCCACAGAGCTCAATCCTACACGTAAGGATGCTCACTCCACCACCACGCACACACCATACCCACCTCCCACCCAGATGCCAGCCAAAGCCCAGCATGTTTTGCTGACCCATGGGTGACATATCAGAAGCTCCTAGTACACAGAACCTGAGGAACATTTTACTTTCAAGGTCACCACTTTGTTATGAAGGGATATAATTCAGAGAAAGTCAGGTAGAAAGAGGCTTGGGTAGGATGGTCTGGGATAGGACTCAGAGCTTGCTTACACACACACACACACACACACACACACACACACACACACACTTTGGAGGCACACTGACCACCTCAGATCTGTATGCTTGCAAACGCCATCCTCTTGGGTCTCTATGGAAACCTCATCATGAAGGCATGGCTGATGAATTCACTGGCCACTGGAGAACCAATGTCTCAGCCCTTCCCCCTCTCCCTGCAGGGCGGTGGGGTCTGAAACATGAAAATCTCCTCTGGCCCAGCAATATGACTTCTGGCCACAGACTCAAAGGACATGGAAGCACAAATGTGAAGGGGTCTGTGCAGTCCCATGTTCACAGCTGCTTCCTCCACCACAGCCAACATGTGTAGACAGCCTAAAAACCCAACAACAGGGGACTGGATGAAGAGGTTGTGGCACAGACACACAATGGAACAGGACTCTGCGATCAAAAAGAATGAGATTGTAGCAGCTGGAACAAAATGGATGGAATTGGAGGTGATTATAAAGAGGTGAAGGACAACGGCCAGATGGCAGAAGCAAAAAGTTCCAGTCCTTTTTTTTTTTTCCTTTTATGCATGAGGAAGACAGGAGAGAGAGAAAGAACCAGACATCACTCTGGTACATGTGCTGCCAGGGAGTGAACTCGGGACCTCACACTTGAGAGTCCAATGTTCCAGCCCTCTTATCACAGGGTTGGCTCCATCCTTAGGGGCTTTCCAAAAGCCAGCTTGTGAAGTTAACAAAAGAGACCTTTATCACTCTCTGCACTTAGGGAATTCCAATATGTTGGGTGGCCAAAGGCAGGAATTGTCAAGCCTCTAAATGCTTATCAATCACAATGCCACAGGTCTCCAAAGTCACCACAGGGCCTCTTACTCACTATGTAGCTCACAGCTCAGACCAGAAGCAGCTTGGCTGGGGAGACTGTCCTGGGCCTTCTATCATGCTTAGCAGCTCTTGGGCCCTGCTTTCCAAAGTAGAGTAACTCCATCCAGAACTGTGACAGCCAACTAAAAACTCCAGATATTGCTAAGTGAGTGGCCCAAGGGGTAAAGGGGGACAATTTGCCCCAGATTGAGAGCCACTTATGTCACCACTCTCTGATGGCTTCCCTGGCACTGAATCCAACAGACATAATCTCAGTCCTTCTCACCTGGGCTTGTTTCTCAGCAGAACTCACTGCTACTGACCGTTCTGGTTTTCGTGGTCTTTCAGGCCCCCCCCCCTTCCACTTCCCTGTTGGACCACTGGCCAACAGAGCTCCTCAAGGCTCAGTCCTAGTTCTTCTCACCTCTACTCAGGAGCACTTTCTGGAGACTACCCACCCCCCAACCCTGCTGGCCACCCTGAGCACACGTGACTCACAAAATGCCACCTCCCAGGCTTCTTTCCAACCTCCCAACACCCACGCTCAATTGCCTGGATATACGCCACTCTGAACCCTCCAAATAAAAAAACTACAGTTCTCCCTCTAACCCAGTGCCCCTCAAGACTTCCCCACTGCTCGGAAAAAGGCCCATCAATGGGAGGGGAAGACCACAGGACTTACTCTGGACATTCCCCTCCCCACAACTAGTCAGTGTACACCCAAGTCACAGCCCTCCTGGGTGGTGTGCACCTAACTGAACACATTTATCACTGTGTGCAAGGGTTTGGGTTCAAGCCTCTGGTCTCCACCTGCGGTGGGGGCAGGGGGAGAGAAAGCTTCTTGAGATATGTAATCTACCTCCTTCTCCTCTCTCAATTTCTCTCTGACCTATCAAACATGCAAATAAAATGGAGGGGGTCTTAAAAAACAAAAAAAGCCCTTCCTGGAAGAGTTAGCTAGTTAGCAGCCTACAAATTCACAGACTGGGTGTCATCTCAGGCTCTGCCCTCATTCAAGAATGACCCACTTTGAGAATGACCACAGTGCTCTTTCTAGTGTGTATCCTTGACCAGCCCGCACTCTCCATCAGTTTCCGGGCTGCAGTCATAGTTACCCTTTCAAAACATAAACAAAAGCTGCTGGGTGCTCTTAGCATAAAGATCAAAAGTTCCTGCTTGGCCCACTGGGTCATCTCTGACCAAGCATCCCATGGTTCCTGTGGGCCCCTGTACCCTCTGTGTGCCAAGCATACTCGCCTTCTTCCAGATGCTCAAAGGCTCCTGTTCTCTCGGGCCAAAGGGCTTTTGAGTATCCTGCTACCCCTATGTGGGGTCTCCCTCCATTCCTCATCTGGTGGGCATTTTCTTCTGTTAGTTACAGTTCAGTTTTCGAGATTCGTCCCTGACTTCTGGCCAGCGGGTTCTTCCTACTTGTTAATTTCTCTCCTAGCTTGTCTCCCGATCGTCTATCAGAGTCCTATTTCTTTTTTTAATGTAATTTTATTTATCGGTTTTACAGTCAGCAAGAAATTGAGAGGGAAAGGGGAAATAGAGTGAGAAACACCTGCAGCACTGTTTCACCACTCATGAAACGTTCTCTCCTGCAGGTGTGGACCAGGGCTTGAACCTGGGTCCTTGTATATGATATCATGTGAATTCAACTGAGAGTGCCACCACTCGCTCACCCGCCCCACCCTCCATTTTGTTTACAGGTGCTTATCTTATTCTGTCATTAGTTCCATCTCACTCACTGTAAACTCCATGAGAACGGGGTTTATATCTTACTCTGATCTACCAAGTGTATGTCTACAAGGGTTAGCCCAGTGCCGGGCACACAACAGAGCCCCCAGAAGTGTTTGTTTAATGACTAACGAGTGGCCTTCCTCCCCTCTACTTGGCTGCTTGGCTCCATTGTCCCAAGCTTCCCAGCTGTGTTCAGATCTGACTCCTGAGTGACCTCTGACAACCCTTCCCTCCTACCCTCTGAAGCTCCCTCTTCCTCACCTCCACCTCCCATCCAGCAATAGCCTTGCGGACACTCTCCTCAGAATCCCTCTCAAAGGTGTCTACCTAGCTCCTGAATTTAAAGGCACCAGCTTTTCTCACTTGAAGCCCTGCCCCAGTCTCCTGCAGGAGTCCAGGTCCTCCATCCTATACTCTGGCCCAGTGGCATCTCTTCCCACAGCTTCCCTGGCTCTCCTGGGCTGCAGGTGAGGGGCTCATGGGTCCTGACCTAGGAAACCAGCATGGCCGGGGCCCTGCCTCCCCTCTCCAGGCTATTCTTTGCCTCTCTGCTTCTCCTGATTGAGGCTGTCAATACACACTGTGGTGACAGTGGAAAAGCCACACACGGGGCTTTTCTGACAGAAAGCCCGAGTGAAGGCCATGGAATGCTTACTCCTTAGTGCGCATCCCAATCTTTACAGCCTGGGCTACTCCATCTGCACCATCAGCTTGCACAGAACAGGCACAGAAAGGGTTAGTGGCGCGCCTGAGGTCACACTGGGCAGCAAAGAGGAGATGGCCCCCGATTCCTGAACACCATGAACACCCTTATTCCTAGAGTGTCCCAGAGTCCTGCTTCAGCAGCAAAGAACAAAATAGCACACATGCATGGATATGTTGAGTGCCTACCCCTCCCCACACACCAGACAGTACACTTTGGAGGGGCAGGGTCCGGGCTTGTCTTGCAGAAGGTCCAGCACTGGGCATCACCCCAGGCTGCCAGCCCCAAGTCACCCCCTCCCCAGGAGGGCCTGGGTAAACCACTCCCAAATGCCACGGATGCCAGGCCAGTCACACACGAGCAGATTTATGAGCAATCGCCTCACCACCGATACTGCTAGCTGTTGCCAGCCCAACTCCCTAGCATGGCCTTCAGCCACCAAGCGTCACTGTTACTCAGCAGCGACATGGGGGACAACATGATTCATCCTTCACAACTGCTGAGGGAGCAAAGGCAGACAGCTCTGGGGCTGGCGCAGCACACGGCGCCCCCTGCTGGTTCCCTTCCAAGCTTCCATCAGTACTGCTGTCGCTACATCAGCCAGGGGGACACTCACCAGCCAGGAGAAGAAGCCAGCTGACTTGTCCTGTGTGGAAATCTGGCCCTCATAGGGGCCAAAGATATGGCCCTTGGGGATGACCTCGTTTATGCAACGCACGTCGCTCTCGCCGCTGGCCTCCTTGACCACCTCCACACCTTGCGGGATGGTGAGGGCTGCCCGGTCGGGGATGCCCACAGGCACCGGGGTGTCCGACACAAACACCGGGGGGCCGTGCTTTGGACACTCATCCACGAAGTACTCCTGGCATGACTCGCAGACTGCAGGGGTGGAAAGAGGGATAAGCACCCTGGGTGTTGAAGGCAGTACACACACACACACACACACACACACACACTTCTCCACACACACCCAGGCTAACCCTGACTCCATCCAGCCCAGCCTCTGGGGTCTCAGCGACAGGAACCCATCTTCCTCCCTGGGAGCTCAAGGGATAGATCCACCACAGGCCAGGCGAGGAAACTAGTCACTCCCTGTGATATATGTCTAAAAAGCAGAAGAGGGCCCCAGGAGGTGGTACAGGGGAGAAAGCACTGGACTCTCAAGCAAGAGGCTCTGCTTTTGGTCCCCAACATGCATCATGTCCCACAGTGATGCTCTGGTTCTCTCTCTCATAAATAAAATAAATGTTCAAAAAAAAAAAAAAAAGAAAGAAAGAAAAAAGAAAAAGCAAAGGAAAGAGCTCAGTGGTGCATTCAATTGGGCCTGGGTGTGAAAGGCACTGTGCTATTGCTCAAGGTGGGGTACTGAGCCCTCACCAAGCCTCATGCCTCCTCACCTGGAAAATGGGACAGTAATAGCGAATTAAGTATGGGCCGAGCCTGTGTCTGGTTCGGAGCAGGCAGGTGTGCTTTCCCAAATGATGCGTGTGAAAGAGCCCCAAACTCCACTTACACCAGAAGTCCACCTGCTGGAAGGTTTTGGGCACGATGAGCTCACGCTTCCCCTTCAGCTTCTTGGGCTCCACTTCCATGGTTGCCGGGTCTGGCCTCCTAGAGCTGCCCGCACAGGGGCCAGTGAAGAGAGCACATGTGTCACAGGACAGTCAGAGGTTGGCGGGAGGATGCAGAAAATGCAGCCAGGAGGCCATGGGCAGGCAAATAGCAAGGTGGGACTCCTAAGAACTGGGCCCAAGTCTCCTGCGGGTTTTTCTACAATCTGCTCACCTCTGCTCCCAGGTACTGTACTGCCCCCAAACAAGCTAAAGATAGGCCAGGAGGTGGGAATGTTCCCCCAGAGTATACCAACAGCCCAGTGCCCCCCCCCCCTGCCCTTTGTCCCCACAGGCGGGCCTCACCAGGTCTGGCCATACTCCTGGTCTCGGAGTGGTGAGCAGACCTCTGTCTTCACCACCGTCACCATGTCCCCCACCACCGGCTTGGTCTGCGCCAGGCACTCCTTCATGCTCTCAGTCATTCTGTCCTGGGGGGTGGGGGGCAGCACAGGAAAAGGATCAAAGAGAAGGGGAAGAGGGGTGAGTGGGGGAGAGGGCCAGCAGGAGGGGGTCTGTGGAGTCTGGTTACCCTCCCTGCCATCCCCAGAGGAAGCGCTTGAGAACACAGGCAACAAAAACAGCTGTAGCCTGGCCAAGAGGAAATGCCATTTCTATCCAGGACTGGTCCTGGGACGGCTGGAGGCACCAGCCCCATGGGGTTCCCTAGGGAGCTTGCAGGCCAGAGGCAGGCCTGGGAGCAGCCAGGGGGTCAAGGGCATGTGGAAACCATTGGCGGCTCCCCCCAAAACTCAATTATGGTAGTGGTGGTGGGGAGTCAAGGGAGGGCTCTATACAAGCCCAGAGGGGCAAAGGGGGGCTCAGCCCCTCACCTAGAGGTGGCCAGGGAATGCAGCCAGGCCTGCTCGCCCAGCTCAGAGCAGGTACAGGTTGGGCTGGGGGGGGGGGGTGGCCCAGTGGGGGCCTGCAGACCAGCCCTGACTCCAAACCCCACCCCACTTTCTCTAGGGGGGTCTCCCCAACCCCCTGCTTACCGCCCTCATCCACCACCGCGCTGGGCGTCAGCCCCTCCCTCGGCACCCCAGGGTCCTCATGCCCAGCCCCAGGACACTTCGGGCCAGGCAGCGCGACTCGGGCAGGGACCGCGCTCGCCCCGGGACTGGGACTGGGCGAGCAGGCGTGTGTGACTCACTACCCGGGGCCCCGCTGGCCACACCCCTGCTCCTCGGCTAATCAGCCCCCTGCTCCCCACCGGGGCCCCAGAGCCGCTGGCGGCGGGGAGGGGTGCGGGGGGACGTGGCGGCCTGCCCCCTCCCCCGAGCGCCGGGCCGGGGGCGCGCGGAGGGGGCGCGGGCTGTCCGGGCCGAGCTGGGGTTCCTCGCCGCGGTACCCGGGGCAGCGGGCCGTCCCGTCCGCGCGGCCGGCGGGAAAGTGCGAGGACCGGGCCGGGCCGGGCGGGCGCAGGGGCGCGGGGCGCGCTCCCCTCTCACCCACCTTCCCGGCGGGGCGCTCCCCGCCCGCCCGGCCCTGCCCAGCGCCCGCCCCCCGCCCGCCAGCCCGGCATTCCTTGCGGGGGCATGTGGCTTCTTGCCGGCCCCGGGGGCACGCAGTTGGCTGGCGGCCGGGAGGGGGCCCCGCCTGGGAGGAATTCCAGCCCCTCCCGCGGGGCTCAGCCCCCTTTCGCGGGCGGGGAGCGGTGGGGCGGGAGAGAGCACCCACCGCAAGGCTGTGCACAGGTCCGGTGGCCTGGCGGGGGACAGGTCTGCGGAAAGTTAGAGCACCTTCCCACCCCACCCTCCAGCTGCAGCGGCCTGGGCACCCGGGAGCTCGCCCCCCACCCCTCCGCACCTGCACAGCCCGCGTACCTGGTGAGCTCTGGGGGTTCCATCTGGGCTCCCGGCCAGCCTCGCCTTTCCTGGCACTGCCCCACCTAGCCGCAAGGGGGCAGGGTGAAGGGTCATGGAGGCAGGGACCTGGGTCCCTACAAAGTCAAGTGACTTACCCAGGGTCACACAGTCCCTTCCTGAAGGCACACTGGGACTTGGGGTGCATCTGAATACACTAGAAACAGGACTTTCTACCCACCCCAGCAACATTACGTTTCAGATCCAGCTCCCCTTCCAGCCAGAACCTTAGTCCCGTCCTCTTCCAAAAGAACCTGGATTACTGTCTGTTCGCACCACAGACCATAAAGTCCCTCGAGGTCAGGTGCTGCCCCCGGGCCCCTAGTGCAGTAGCTAGGTGTGGGGAAAGAGCACCTCCTGCCTGGAGGCACAGTGTTCATTGACAAGGACGGTTACACCAACAGGCTTAGGCAGAAAAGTGTCCTCCTTAAGAGCACTGCCTGAGATCAAATCCCACTGGTGGGCTATGTGACCCTGGGCAGGTGCTGTGGACTGAATGTTTGTGTTCATTCTCCCTTCCGTGCTAACGCTCGCACCCCCACTGTCACTGCATTTGGAGACAGAGCCTGTTTTGTGGGGTCATAAGGGTGGGGCGCTAAGCCAGAGTTGGTGTCCTTATAAAAGGAAGAGACACAGACCTTACCCAAAAATGCAACCTAGGTTCGAGTCTGGCCTCCACTGCACTGAGGGAAGCTGTGGAATCTTCCCTTCTCTATTTCTGTCTTTCTGAAAAAGTTCTGCAGGGATGATGAAGCCCTGCAGTCAGAGTTCTGGGCACACGAGGATAGCCAGCAGCAGAAGCCAGTGTGTAAGACAAACAAAAAATCCTCACCAGGAACAGAATTCATCAGCACCTTGAACTTAGACTTCCCAGCCTCCAGAACCTTGAGAAGGAACTGCCCATAACTGAAGTCACCTGATCTATGACATTTTGCTATGACAGCTTACAGTAGTTCCTGTGTGTGTGCACTGGCATGAAGGAGTGAAGTGAAAGGGAAGAAAGGGGGCACAGTGGGTTAAGCGCACATGGCGGAAAGCGCACGTACTAGCATAAGGATCCTGGTTCCAGTCCCGGTTCCCCACCTGCAGGGGGGTCGCTTCACAGGCGGTGAAGCAAGTCTGCAGGTGTTTATCTTTCTCTCCCCCTCTGTCTTCCCCTCCTCTCTCCACTTCTCTCTGTCCTATCCAACAACGACGACAGCAATGATGACAACAACAACAATAACAACAACAACAACAACGATAAACAAGGGCAACAAAAGGGAAAAAATAGCCTTCAGGAGCAGTGGATTCGTAGTCTCTCCTCCCCCTTTACCACATCTAGCAACAAGCAATGCTCAGATACTAGCGGGGTGTGGGAATTTCCAGCTCACTTCTGGCTACACCACCTGGAGACAGCATAAGATGGGCAGGTTAAGGACCCCGGCCACCACACTGCAACCCTCCTCCCTCTCCACCCCGGCCTCTTCACACTGGCTGTGCCTCTGACAAACCATGGGGTCCAGTCACTTCCAGTTGAGGACACCCAGGACAAATCCAGCAGTTCCCTGTGATTTCAGTCACTGGCTACCAATCAGTGTGGTTCCCCTGATCTCCTTCCTGGGGTTCAATTTATTTGCTAAGAAACACTACTTAATGGAGAGCAGGTTTATTATAAAAGTAACTCAGGCAAAGTCAGAGGGGAATGATTCACAGGGCAAGTTCTGTGGGAAGATGAGGAACGGAGGTACACCTCTCCCCTCAAATCTTCACTTGTGAAGCCTGTCTTTTGGGGTCTAAAGTGGGGGGAGCTTCCTTCTTTAAGTTCCCACTCAGGGACCACAGGTGGCCTGGAGCCTGGAGCCCTTCCTTCCCCAGAGGTCAGGGTGGGGTGAAAATGCTAGTCCTCCAATCACAAGGAGGGTTCCTGGAGTGCCAGCCTACACCTACTGGGGCCAGCCTGGGGTCAGTCATTAACATGACAAAAGACACTGGGATCTCACACTACACCTCAGGATTCTTTTTTTTCTAAAAAGATTAATTTATTTTTAATTTTTTATTTATAAAAAGGAAACAGTGACAAAACCATAAGATAAGAGGGGTACAACTCCACACAATTCCCACTACCAGAACTCCATATCCCACCCCCTCCCCTGATAGCTTCTTTATTCTTTATCGCTCTGAGAGTATGGACCCAAGGTCATTGTAGGGTGAAGAAGGTGGAAGGTCTGGCTTCAGTAATTGCTTCCCCCGCTGAACATGGGCTTTGACAGGTCGGTCCATACTCCCAGCCTGTCTCTCTCTTTCCCCAGTGGGGTGGAGCTCTGGGGAAGCAGGGTTCCAGGACATATTGGTGGGGTTGTCTGTCCAGGGAAGTCTGGTTAGCATCATGGTTGCATCTGGAACCTTACACCTCAGAATTCTAAGGCTTTGGGAGTTGGTGATCAAGCTTTTTTAGGGTTCTAGATGAGACTTCTTTCAGACTGGAAAAGAGAGACAGATAAAGAGAGGAAGATTCCACAGCACCTCACAGGAGCGTCCCTCAGTGCTGACATGCCCACATTGTATATCTGTAGGGGCCAGAAGCTGAGTCTGGCACATGGCAAAGCAGGAACCTTCCAAGCTGAGCTATTTCATATCAGGAGCTGTTAGCCAGAAGCTGTGGTAGAAGAATGAATCTCTCTCTCTCTCTCTCTTTTAAAACTATATTGCTCATTGATTGTATGAAAGAGAGAAGCTCCAAACATGCAGTGCTGGGGATGGGGTCTTAGCCATAGAAGGCATGCACAAGAGGCCTTAGGTTTGATTCCCAGCTCCACCAATAGCCAGAGCTAAATAGTGCTCTGGTCTCCTTACACATTTGCCAAATGAATGAATGACAGAGTGACCCCTGTCCTAACTCACCGCCCTCATGAATGTGTCCTGCTGACCATACAGAGACTCTCAACTCCAAGAGACCTCAGGAGTCAGGGGAGACAGGCTGGGGCAGTGGGCTGCCAGAATGTTACTTTGGGGTACTCTTCTCTATGGGGCTTTTTCCTAATAATCTCTACCCAGCAAGGGGATGGCAAAGGCAGATGAAGCTGGCACAAGAGGCTGTGCAGTGAGTGGTATGAACCTGAAATGGGAGCCGGCTCTAGGCCAGGCTCTGCACACATGGGGCATGTGAATGCTCTAGGCCTAGTGTCTTCCTTGGAAAAATGGAAGCAGGATGGCCTCAGGAGGAAGAAATTAGATAGGAGCTGGGTCAAGGCCTTGGAAAAGGGCAATTGCTACAGCTCGTGGGGATATTAACATTGAACTGGCTGCCAAGGGAAGGGGGCGGAGTGTTGAGTAGGGGGGTTAGAGGGGGTGGGGGATGGGAGAGGACAGTAGAGGAGCCCAGGCATAGAGGGTAGAGACAGAGGGAAGGGAGAAGGAAGGAAAAAGACAACAGCAAGAGAATAAAGGCTGCAGGGGGTGGCCTGGGAGGCAGCGCAGTGGATAAAGCATTGGGCTCTCAAGCCTGAAAGTCCCAAGTTTGATCCCCAGCATCATATGTGCCAGAGTGATACCCTGGTTCTTTCTCCCCCTCTCATTAATAAACAAATACATCTTAAAATAGATTTTAAAAGGGGGTGGGGCAGTGGCACACTTGGTTAAGCTCATGTTACCATGAACAAGGACCCAGGTTCATAACACCCCCTCCCCAGACCTGCAGGAAGGGGAAGCTTCAAGAGTGGTGAAGCAAGTACAGCAGGTGTCTCTCTCTATCTTTATCTCTCTCTTTCCTCTCTCAATTTCTCTCTGTCTTATCAAATAAAGAAAAAAAAAGGGAAAAAACAGCAGCAGTGGCTTAGTGTACAAGCTATTGAACCCCAGTAATAACCATGGTGGCAGAAATTAATTAATTAATTGGAGGGAGAGGAAGAAGAGAAGAGGCAGGCAAAGAATGCAGAGCAAGAAAGAGACACTGAGAAAGAGAAAGAGAGGGACAGAGACATTTCAATGGTCTCAGAAAGAAGAAGAAGGAGGAGGAGGAGGAGGAAGAGGAGAAGAAGGAAGAAAAAAAAGAAAGAAAGAAAGACATCTGTGAGAGAGGCATTTGCTGTATCTCAAAGAAGAGATGTTTCTGGGCCACATCCTTTCTTATCTCACGTTTCATTTACATTCACAGAAAAAAAAAATTGCCATGATTCACAGCACAAATACGTGTCCACCAGATGGCCAGAGCCTCATGGAGAAAGCATGACAGCAGTCAAGGCTGGCAGTGATGAGTTCTGGATGACAGACTCTCCCGTGAAGACAGTGAGTGAGTTAATTTTCATCTCCGTGATGAGGTCCCTGGCAGCAAAAGCTAAAAGGGAAACTGGATGGATGGATTAGACACTGCACATTATCTGACACCTATTCCCAGGCTGTACAGTTGGGTTCTTTCTACAGAACTACTAGGACACTCAGAATCTTACATGATATTTGTCTATGAATGAAAGGACTGAGTAGGGAGGGAAAAAGAGGCATCCTGCACTGGGTCTGACCAGCTGGCACTGTGATGCTGCACAGTGCTTTCTGCAGGCCATTCAGGGCCCACTTGCCTAGCTCAGGGCTCCCTCTGGGCCGGCTCCTCTGAGTCTGCACATGCAGAGATGAGCCCGAGGGGAGGGGACAGGAAACAGCTCAGGAGCCCCGGCTCTGTTTTCACCCCTGGCTTGCTGCCAGGGGACTGGAATGCCCGGCAGCCAATGTGGCCAGAAGCCTGTGCCCACTCAGTGTCCCCAGAGGCTGGCACCATGAGAGTCTAAGAGTCTGCTTGGGTCCCACCACCACAGCATCCTCTACTGTCCCTTCCGATAACAAAGGGACAGGAGGTGACAGGCTGGGCCAAGGCACACACAGACCTGGCTTGGGAATTCCGAACCCTGAGTTTCAGCAATGCTTGTTCTGGAAACATCCTTAGGAGGCTTAGCAATCTCCAAGAGTCCCAATTTCCCCTTCCTGAAAAAAAAAATAAAAGGTCTCACTACTGGTTCTTTATTTTATTTTTATTGACAGACACCAGGATTATTGCTGGGGTTGGGTGCCTGCACAGTGAATCCACTGCTCCTGGAAGCGTTATTCTCATTTAATTTTTTAAAATATATATAGAAACATAGGAATTGAGAGGGAACAGAGAAAGGGAGAGGAAAAGACACCTGTAGTTTTACCACTCATGAAGCTTTCTCCTGCAAGTGGGGACCAGGGGCTTGAACTTGACTTCTTGAACATGATAATGTGTGCATTTTACCAGCTACACCACCATCCAGGCTCCTTGTTAATGGTTCTTAATGATAACTCTTGAGTTTGGAAGGAGAGCATGGAATTATTGCAAGGAGCTGTGGAATATATATGTCTAGCAAGCATCGCCTAATGAGAGAATAAATCTAAGACTCTAACTTGTACGGAGGACAGATTTACATGTGTACCTGGCTATTTCTGTGCTAAGCAAAAGATACACTTATTAATAATGGAGAGAGTTTACAGAAGCTGCATGTCACCCTTGGTTAATAGACCAATCTTATTACTGCCACTCAGGAGCTATGTAAGCCCGAGAAAATGAATTAACTGTTCCCATCTTGGTCACGGTGATTATGCAAAATGATTTTCATGCCTGAGGTCCCAAAGTCCAAGGTTCAATCCCCCACACCAACTTAAGCCAGATCTGAGCACTGCGCTGGTGGAAAAGAAAACAAACAAACAAAAAACAAGGGAATATAACAGACAGCAGGTGGGCATGCAGATGTAACATTTATTTATTTATTTAATTATTTATTTAAACATATAAAGGACCTTCATAAGCAGTTAATGCTATTAGGAGAGAAACAGTTCTAGCAAACGTTCACTGCAAAGAAGCTCACCCCTGGAGAAAACATGGCAAAGAGTTTATGCAAAACCACAACACTTGAATACCCAAATTAATACAAATTAAAACCAATCAATATCACTTCTCCTCTGGTTAGTTGGCAAAGATGGAAAATCCTGATAACATTCAGTGCTGGCAAAAGTGGGAGAGAAGACCACACGTACCCTGCTGACAGGAACTAAATTGGTGTAAAATTTCCAGAGGGTGATTTGGCAGCACATATTAAAGGCTCTGAAATGAGCAAACCCTTTGGAGGCGTGATCCCACAGCTAGGAATTTATCCAAGGGACGTAATTAAGTTGTGTACAAAGGTTTACCCACAACACTCTCCTTAAGAACCCTAAAACATGGAGCCACTCAAACCTTGAAGACAGGAGGGAAATTAATAGTTCACAACTAAAATATTAGACAGCAATTAGCAATGCTTTCAAAGCATATAGAAATACAGACTCCGTGCCTTTATTTAAAGGGAAAGAAGGGGGGGGCGGGAATTCAGCCAATTGGAAAAAGCCTCTTAGAGTATGATTCTAAACATGAGATATTCTGGAATGGACAAAACTCTGGAGATAGTAAGAGATGCTGGGCATTGTCGGGGGTGGGGGGCAGCAGGAATGGACTTTCTAGGGCAGTGGCATTACTCTGTGTGATACTATAATAGCAAGTATGTGACATGAGACATTTGTCCAAACCATAGGCTGTACATGCCCTAGAGTGGACCTCCATGTAGATTATGAGTTGTGATGAGGGACGTCCCAAGTAGGGGAGGTCTTGGGGGACAAGGAGAGCTGGGGGTACATGGGGATTGTATTTTCTACTCAGCTTTTGCTGTTAATCTTAAACTGCTCTAAAAATGCATTTTCTCACAGGTTTTGTTTGTTGTTTTGGTCATCTCATGGGCTTCATTACTCTGGGCTGACTTTTTTTCAGATAGAGAAAAACAAAAACAAACTAACAAAAACATTACACTGAAGCTTCCCTTAGTGCTGTGGAGACCAGGGACTCGAACTGGGACTCACCTCACACCATGGCAAAGCAGACACTTTCTCTAGAGAGTTAGCTTGCCAGCCTAAAAGTGAATATTTTTTTAAAGAAAGCAAAGTAAGTGCATTCAGCAGGTAGGGAACCATATAGATTTGCGTGCACATAGGATAAGTTCTGGGGTATCACCACTGATGAGCTGAGAGACGGACTAAAGAGAGTTCTTGATGCCCCTCCCCCCACCTCCTCCAGAATTTCTGCTGGAGCTTCACTGTTCCCAGTGGCTATCATTTTTAATAAAGGTAGAAACTGAGGAGAGTAAGGTAAAGAGAGAGATGGGGGTGGTGGGAGAGAAGCTATGGTTTCTCTCTGTCAGATGGCAAAGTTCTTGATTTCTTTTTTGTTTGTTTGTTTTGTTCTGTTTTGTTTACCGGAGCCCTACTCAGTTCTAGTTTATGGCAAAAACTAGATGGTCCTAGGATTGAACCTGGGACCTTGGTGCCTCAGGCATGAGAGTATGTTTACTTAACTATTATGCTATAGTCCCCCTGCCTTGATTTCATACTTAATGAACAGGGAGAAAAGAAACGATCACCTAAGAACACACTTCTTTTTTGCCAGGCTTATTGCTGGCTGTCGGTGCCTGCACCACAAATTCACTATTCCTGGAGGCTATTTTTTCCCCTTTGGTTGCCCTTGTTGTTTTATTATTATTGTTATAGCTGTTGTTGTTGTTGGATAGGACAGAGAGAAATTGAGAGAGGAGGGGGAAGACAAAGGGGGAGAGAAAGATAGACACCTGCAGACCTTCTTCACGGCTTGTAAAGCGACTCCCCTGCTGGTGGGGAGCCGGGGATTCAAACCGGGATCCTTACTCTGGTCCTTGTGCTTCGTGCCATTGCTTAACCTGCTGCACTATTGCCTGACCCCCCCCCAAAAAACACTTTTATTTTCTTTTTTAAGTTTTAATTATTATTGGAGAAACAGAGAGAAATTGAGAGGGGGTGATAAAGAGAGAGACAGAAATACCTGCAGCCTGCTTCACCACTTGTGAAGCTTTCCCCCTGCAGGTGGGGACCAGAGGACTGAACACAGGCCCTTGTATCCTATAGTGTGTGCTCTTAACCAGGTGTACACTGCCTGTCCCTCCGCCTTTTTTTTTTTTTTTGCATCCCTGGTGCCTCACACATGGATGATTTCCCTACCCCTCTCTGGAAAGGATGTTGAGAGAGAGCTAGAGAGAGAGGAAGGAAGGAAGGAAGTTACACCACAGCACCTGTGTTTCCCTGGGGGGCTGTGGCACTTCTATACGGTGCCTACCAGGTGCTTTATCTCTCTAACACCCGCTTAAGACACTGCCCTCCACCTCCAGCAAAGACTATCGATTTATTGAGCAAAGGCACACACCAAAAGTTAGAGTGTGAACTTGATCTCCAGAAATGAGAAAAAGTCAAATTTCATTGGTAGAGGATGTACAGAGTAAAGGAAAGGGAAAGGTAGGGACTCTGGCCAGAGTGTGGGCTTGGCTGGCAGTGAACAAAAGCTACAGGTGAGCAGAGAGGCCACCTAAAGAGAGAGCACACCAGGACAAAGGGAGGCGGGCAGGAAGCAGTCTGCCTATTTAGAAATTTTTTTTTGCCTCCAGGGTTATTTCTGGGGCTCAGTACTGGTACTCTGCTCCTGGAGGCCATTTTGTCCCCATTTTATTGGATAGGACAGAGAGAAACTGAAAGAGGAGGGGAAGATAGAGAGGGGGAGAGAAAGATAGACACCTGCAGACCCGCTTCACTACTTGTGAAGCAACCCCCTGCAGGTGGGGAGCCAGGGGCTCGAACTAGGATCCTTGCATGGATCCTTGTGCTTTGTACTATGTGCGCTTAACCCAGTATACCACAGCTGGCCCCCTTCCATCTCAATTTCTCTCTGTCCCTATCCAAATTAAGAAATATCAAAAAGAAAAGAAAAGAAAGGAAAGGAAAAAAAAAGAAGAGAAATTTCTAGAGACATTTATATCCAAGCTCCTTCCATCTCTCCCATTTGGCATGAGACGCTGAGAACCCACTGATTAGCTGGGAGGACAAGAAGGCTCCAGATGTAAAAAAGAAAAAGAAAAAGAAGAAAAGAAAAGAAAAAGAAAAAAGGCTCCAGATATTGAATGCCAGGCATATAAGACTTACTCCATGCGTATTGAATGAATGAATGAATGAATGAATGAATGAATGAGTCAGTCACTGGATGGATAAGAGCTCCAATATTTCTTCCCTGCACCTGTGTTTTGTCTTTCTGATTTCCATTTGGAAAGACTTGTGTCTCAGACCGACCATGTGCCCTGTGCAAGAACTCATTCATTCTCCTCATTTGTCCCCCTACTCTTGTGGCATCCAGGCTTAACATACTGGTGATCTGCTCTCTTTCTGAGCAAGAGGAAAGAAATCCTGCAGCTTTTTTCACTTGCCCTGTTGACTGCAGAGACCACTACCATATCTTTGAAGCTTCCTTATGTTTTATCAAGAACTAGGTGGGTAGGACACCATGCAGGAAGGAGAATGAAAGAACTACATCTTCATGCTATTGAATGGAGGAATCAGGATGCCAAGAAAAGAAACAGGACTCTCAGGAATATGTACTGTGTGGTTTGATTTATATAAAGGTTTGCTAAAAATGGGCAAAATCATTGCCAAGTTGGTGGTTATCCCTGGGAATACCTAGAAAGGGGCTCTATTTCTTTCTCTTTCTTCATGATTTATTTATTCAATGAGAGAGAGGACTTTTAAATATTTATCCAGTGAGAGAGACAGAAAAATAAACACAGTGTCACTGGAGGACATTTGATGCTGGAGATCGAACTCAGAACCCCTGCCTGTAAATCCAGCACTCTAGCCTTTAGGTGCTCTATTTCTTGATCTGGGTGCTGGACCCATGGGCATGCTGAGCTTGTGAAAATACATTGAGTGGTGTGGACGTTCCTCTATGCATGTGTTAACAATAAAGCAAAGAATAAAAAAAAATGTTTTCAAGGACCCTGTGGGTAAGGAACTCCCACGTGGGGGGCTCCAGTCCCATCCAGCCTGTGATTTTGCAGCTGGAGAATCTGGGGTATAGCCAGCTGAGGCTCCTGCCGGGGTCACAGCAGCTGAGGTTTCAGGCCTTCATCTGTCTGGCTTTTCAGATCATCAGCAGTGCTCCTCCAAGCTGGGCCCCCAGAGTACTCACTCATGGTACTATGTTCACTCCATGGAACGAAGAATTCCAGGAGAAACAGAAAGGAGCGGTGTTAGGACTCGTGAGTGCAGAGTGAAGAAGGTAGGTGCCAGGCGTGCATTTGGAATGTATTGGTTTCTCCCAGGTAGCTCACCCTCTCCCTTCTTCCCCATGGGAAGCAATGAAGCAATCAAGCAATGAAGCAATGAAGCAATGAAGCAATGAAGCAGGCACTGCCTCACAAGGAAGGCTGTGGTGATGAGATGCAGGAGGCCAGGAGGCTCTGTCAGCATCAGGAGTGGGCCTGCAAGAGATCAAAGCCACCTGTGGCATTGCCCCTCTCCTCCCTGAGTATGGGCTACATCGAGAATCTGCTCTTTAACTGGTGAACCTGGCATGCCTCTCTGAGGTCAGACACTCAGCCCTCACGGGCTCATCTAAGGGCAGGATGGGACTTTATTTCCTGACACAGACAGTGTTGCAAAGGGTAGCTGTGTCCTGCACATGACCCCTAGCAGGAAGCCCCTTGGTATGAAGCTAGCACATCGGGGCAGAGGAAAGGTGTGTGCGTGACAGGGGGATCAGGAGTCACAGTCTGGTAAGCGGCTCCTAAAACCCTGGGCATCCTCCAATCTATGCAAATGTCATTTCCCCCCCTTCTATTTGGGGCGGGGGTTGAATGGCTTATAGTACAGTTGTTGACACATGGGTAAAAGTTCTCATCCCTTCATGATCAGTATCTGCAAAACTTTTACCTCAACCAAAGTCCTTTTCCATAATCATGTACCAGGACGCCAAAGCAGTTTGGCATCGAGAGCCTTTCAGAAATGCACAGGGTTGGGAGTGGGGCGGTAGCACAGATGGTTAAGCACACATGGCACGAAGCTCAAGGACAGGCTTAAGGATCCTGATTTGAGCCAGCCTTGGCTCCCCACCTGCAGGGGAGTCGTTTCACAGGCTGTGAAGCAGGTCTGTAGGTGTCTATCTTTCTCTCCCCCTCTGTCTTCCCCTCCTGTCTCCATTTCTCTACTATCCAATAACGACAACATCAACAACAATAACAATAATAAAAAAGGGCAACAAAAGGGAAAACAAATGATTAAAAAAACGCACAGGGTTTTCAATCCTGCACTTCTGCATGTAGGAATTCCTCTGTGACTCATGTGTAAGATTATTTTATAGTGCTGTCAGAAATCAAGAGAGACTAGAAACACCCAACATGCCCATCTGGAGGCTGGTTAAATAAATGACAGCGCGTGCACACACACGCACACACACACACACACACACACACACACACACACACACACGGCTCCAGGGAGGGCACTAAAGCAGAGCTCCAACCTGGTCCTCAGTCAACCAGATTCTCCTTGCCTCCACTGTCCCTTCTGTACAACCCCCCAAGTGAGAAATGACCTGTGGAGCAGGGTGGGAGTGCACCTGGATGAGTATACACAGTATAGTGCAAAAGTACCTGGGTTCAAGTCCCTGGTCCCCACCTACAGTGAGGAAGCTTTGCAAGCAGTGAAGTGGTGCTGCAGGTTTCTCTTATTCTCTCTCTCCATCTTGCCCTTCCCCTCGCAATTTCTCTCTGTCTCTATCAAAGACATAAATAAGTAAGTAAAGAAAACCAAACAGATTTTTCAAAAAGTTTGAAAAAATGAAAGAATCTGCTACAAGTCCCATATAATCAGCCCCTGGCTCCAGAGCCCCCAAGCCACTGAATCTCATGCAGGGTCAACAGCAAAGCTCATCTGTGACTGCCAACTGGACTTGTGCCCCCACCCCTGAGTCTTCATTTCCACCCCCCACTTCCAGCACAGGGCTGCCTTGCTCAAAAGATGCTCTCTCTCTCTCTCTTTCTCTCTCTCTCTGTATATATATATATATTTGCCTCTCGGGTTACCGCTGGGGCTCGGTGCCTGCACTACGAATCCACTGCTCATGGAGGCTATCTTTTCCATTGTTGTTGTTGTCGTCGCTGTTAATTGTTGTTGTTGTTGTTGCTGCTGCTGTTGGATAGGACAGAAAGAAACCCAGAGAGGGGGAGAGAAAGATAAGACACCTGCAGACCTGCTTCCCCACTTGTGAAGCAACCTCTCTGCAGGTGGGGAGCTGGGGGCTCGAATAGGGATCCTTGAGCTTCGCGCTTAACCCTGTGCGCCACGGCCCGGCCCCACACCCAGGTCTCCTGACCTGAGTTCACTTCCCTCCTACCAGCTCCCGTTGTTCTCCTTCAAGGCAGGACAAGAACTCCTTAAAGAGACTTCACTTCCTCTAACATCCCACTTAGAAAAGTAGAAGTCATGAGGTGCGTTCTTTATTTTCTTTCTTTTTTTTAATATTTATTTTTTATTTATTTATTCCCTTTTGTTACCCTTGTTGTTTTATTGTTGTAGTTATTATTGTTGTTGTCGTTGTTGGATAGGACAGAGAGAAATGGAGAGAGGAGGGGAAGACAGAGAGGAGGAGAGAAAGATAGACACCTGCAGACCTGCTTCACCACTTGTGAAGTGACTCCCCTGCAGGTGGGGAGCCGGGGTTCGAACCGGGATCCTTATGCCGGTCCTTGTGCTTTGTGCCACCTGCGCTTAACCCGCTGCGCTACAGCCCGACTCCCGCGTTCTTTATTTTCTAAGACTTTTTTTTTTAATATCATTTGTTTGTTTTGAATAGAGACAGAGAGAAATTGAGAGAGAAGGGGAGTCAGAGAAGGAGAAAGAGAGAAAGAGAGAGAGAGAGAAGGAGGGGGAGAGAGAGAGAGACATACAAACCTGCTTTATTTACTCTTGTGACGTTTACCCCCTACAGGTGGGCAGCAGGAGCTTGAACCCTTATCCTTGCACCACGTGTGCCTGAATATATATATAATCTTCCAGGGTATATCCTTGCACCATGTATGCCTGAATATATATATAATCTTCCAGGGTATATCCTTGCACCATGTGTGCCTGAATATATATATAATCTTCCAGGGTATATCCTCGCACCATGTGTGCCTGAATATATATATATATATGATCTTCCAGGGTTATCACCGGGGCTTGGTATCAGCACTATCAATTCACTGCTCCTGGTGGCCATTTTTTCCATTTTAGTGCAAAGGACAGAGATAAATTGAGAGAGGAGGAGGAGATAGAGAGGGTGAGAGATAAACACCTGCAGACCTATTTGCCACCTGTGAAACCTCCCCCCTGCAGGTGGAGAGTTCAGGACTCAAACCCGGGTCCTTGCACAGGTCCTTGAATTTAGTACTGTGTATGCTTAACCAGATGCACCATCACCCAGCGCACGACTTTTTTTCTTTTTAAAGTTGTATTTGTTTGGATGGAGCATGAAGAAATCATGTTAAGTGAAATAAGTCCGAAACAGAAGGATGAATATGGGATGATCTCACTCTCAGGCAGAAGTTGAAAAACAAGATCAGAAGAGAAAACACAAGTAGACCCTGAACTGGAGTTGGCGTATTGCACCAATATAAAAGGCTCTGGGGTGGGGGGGTGGGGGAAGAGTACCGGTCCAAAAAGGATGACAGAGGACCTAGTGGGGGTTGTATTGTTATGTGGAAACTGAGAAATGTTATGCATGTATAAACTATTGTGTTCACTGTCAAATGTAAAACATTAGTCCCCCAATAAAGAAAATTTTTTTAAAAAGTTGTATTTGTGAGGTAGAGAACCAATGCCACTCTGGCCTATGGGATAGCAGGGATGGAACCTGGGACCTCACGCTTGTAAGCCTGGTGGTGCTCTTCCCGTGGCCCACTTCCCAAGCAGCATGAGAAGAAGTGGCCTGCTCCAGTGTGAGGCAACCCCTCCCCCATCGTCCTTCCCTTTCAGGATGTTCTGTGCTTTCAACATGGCCGCCCTCCACAGAGCTAAGAGAAAGGGAGGAAAGAAGAAAGAGAGAAGGAAAGAGGAAGAAAGAGAGAAAGGAAGAAAAGAGAATAGAAGGGGGCCAATAATAACGTGCACAAAGACCTAGGTTTAAGTCCTCTCTCCCCACTGCCGGGGGGGATGCTTCCTGAGCAGGGAAGTGGGTCTGCAGCTCTCGCTCTCTCTCTCTCTCTCTCTCTCTCTCTCTCTCTTCCTCTCCCTCTCCCTCCCCCTCTCCCTCTCCCTCCCCCTCTCCCTCTCCCTCCCCCTCTCCCTCTCCCCCTCCTCTCTTAATTTTTTCTCTGTCCTATCCAATAAAAACAGAAAGAGAAAAGAAAAGAAATCTAGGAATACAGAATCCTGACTTCTACCCCAAACTTTGGTCACAGCCTGCCCCCTCCAAAAGGAGCTCCCCTCCCTTCCCCCATGGTCAGTAAGGATGCTCAAGTTTGAGGTGCACTCTGTCTAAACACAGGATGCTGGCTCAAAGTCAGGTGACTGTAAGCATGATCACCAAGCATGGCTCTAACAAGGACATCACTACCAAGCAGGGAGGCCACCATCCCCCTCAGGGCAAGGAAGGGGTGTGTGTGTGTGTGTGTGTCCACCATGTATCCTTACAATCCCTTCACATCTTCAAATTTCTAACTGTGAAGCCCCCCATCCTCAGTCCTCAGCCATCTCTGCAGCTGGCTGTGTAGATAACTAAGTAGGTCAAGGCAAGCACAGCACAAATGAATGCTGTGCAGCTGCTCATCCCCAGAGAGGAGGCATGCCTGACTCACAGACTTCTGGCTACATTAGTCGCTGAGTCCTTGGACCCGAGTTCCTCAAGAGCAAGACCACCCTCTGTCTACAAAGCCACCCTCTGGGATTGTCAAGTCCCATGGGACTTGGAGAAGGGCTCCCCACAGGGACATGCTGGTAGAACTGTTGCCTGTTGAGCAATAAGACACTGTCCTTCGAGGGACTGAGGAGTGGCTCTCCCGGGAAAGAGCATGCTACCGGGCAGGAGGACCCAGGATCAAGACCCTGGTCCCTACCTGTAGGGCAGGGAGCTTCATGAGCAGTGGAACAGTACTGCAGGTGTGTCTCTCTCCCTCTCTATCACTCCCCATCCCTCACTCACTATAAGAAAAGAATCAATGGGGGGAAGGAGTTGGGCGGTAGCACAGTGGGTTAAGCGTACATGGCGTGAAGCGCAAGGATCCTGGTTTGAGCCCCTGGCTCCCCACAAAAACAAACAAAAAAAGAATTAATTAATTAACTAAAGGAAGGAAATACAAAGGAAAGGCAGTGGCTGCCAGGAACAGTGGAATCATGCCAGCAACTGGACTTCAGTTAATAATCCTGATGGCTGGAGAGAGAGAGGGAAGTTTTGGCTGTCATCAGCACCTGAGCCATGTCAGTGAGCTCTGTCCTACCCAAGTGTATGCCTGTCTGCGGCCATGAGTGTTCCTGGACTAAGTGTGAACTTGCCCCCACAGGCCTGTGGAGAGGCTCCTTCACGAGACTCATGGCAGACCTTGATTTGAAGGGACTCAGAGGGCCCTTGGCCTTCCTCCCGTGAGTGCCTGCTTGGGGACCAGCCCTGGGCCTGGTGTCTCATGTTTTCATCATCCTCCATGATCCTTCCTACCAGCCTGTGACAGGGGGTGAGTGGGTGGGTGGGTGTATGTCAATCCTTCCCCTTTTTCCCACTGGGTAATGTGGGAACCCTGACTCTAGAGGGAGCCCCAAAGAGGGACAAGCTGGGGGTCTGGGTGTGGGCAATAAAGAAGTAAAGGATGGAATGACTTTGGAGAATGGTGCTTGGGAGGACAAGCTGACATGATTAGGTCACCATCATCGCCTGTCTGCAGGCCTGGTGGAACACATGGGCATCTGGGCACTCACTCCTGAGTGAATAGGCATGGCCCACAGTGTAGTACCTGGCATGGCCCATAGACCCTCTTGCCTCCTTCCTGGCTGCCAGGCTCACCTTCCCAGTGGCATGCACTGTGCTCTGTGCCTCCTCAGTGTCCAGCCTGTCTGTCCACTAGGAGCACCCAGCTAAAGCAGGAGCTCACCAGCAAAGCCCCTGATTCCAAGTTCCTTCAGACTTGACCCAGGTGCTATCCCCAACACCTACTGTGACCTCTGACCCCACCTCACAGCCCAGAGTCAGGGGAGGTGGCTGGAAGGTGCCAGTGCTTTGAGGATGCTGGAGGGCGGGGTTTGCTGGGTGCCCCTGTCCTGGGGGAGGGGGGTCCCTTTAGAGAACAGGAAAGCCAGGGTCCCCAAGAGCATTTCCCTGTGGCTAATGGCTGGCATCCAGTGGGCAGAGCCCTTTCCATTTCTCCTACTTGCCCCTCATGGGAAATGATTCATGAAAACTGAGAAGGTAAAATTAGCCCTGAGGCTGCCAAGTAATGAATATGGCCAGCAGCCCCGGGAGGGTGGGCAGCCCACGCTGCTGGTCCTGGCCTCTGCTCTGGGGTCTTCTATTTCTGGACTGGGCCTCCTGGGCTGTTGGCAAGGCTTCCAGAACTTTCCTTGACTTTCCTTGCTCCTCCCCACACTGGGTGACCCCAGGGACAGGCTGTGCATTAGCTCAGCTCCACCTCACCCCAGCCTAGGGGCCCAGGGTTACTCCCTTCCCCAGGGTTACCCCCTTCCCCAGGGTCACCCCTTCCTTGTGGGTGAGGGCATGTAGGCACCCAGGTAAGCAGCAGAGGGCCAGTTCCGCTCAGCTCTAGGGAGAACTCCATAAGCTGTGCTCCCGCCACCCCTGTGCTGGGCCTGTCCGCCCAAACTAGAATTTTCAGGGTGCAGGGAGTGGAGGGGAACCATCAAAAACCCCACCACCTCCTGCCTCCTGTTTCCCACAGTCTGAGGATGGGATGGGAGCACCACTCAGCTCTGGCTGTGGTAGACTGGCCTGAAAGCCCTGTGTATGGCCACTGTGCCAGCTCCCTGGCCTCTTAAGACTAGCACCAGAGCCTGCCCTCGACCCCAACTTTAGTCAGCCTGACCGGTAGGGTGGAGCATCACCAGTGTTTCAACAGTATTATTATTATTAGTAGTAGTAGCAGTAGTAGTAATAGTATTACTGTTATTATTATATTGCCACTAGGGTTATCTCTGGGGCTTGACACCTGCATGACAAATCCACTGCTCTTGGAGGCTCTCCCTTTCCCCTTCCTCCTCCTCCTCCTCCTCTTCTTCTTCCCCTTTTCCTTTATTTGATAGGATGGAGAGAAACCAAGAGGGGAGGAAGAGATAGAGTTGTAGATAGACAGACAGATGCCTGCAGTACTTGCTTTACGTCTTGTGAAACTCCCCCCTCTCCACCCCCACCCCTCACACAGCTGGTGAGCAGGGGCTTGAACCCAGCTCCTTGCACATAGTAATGTGTGTGCTTAACCAGTACCTTAAAAGCATTGAGGAAGTGGCCCAAGTTCCAGCCCCAGGACCTGCTATGACCTTGACCCCAGGTCACAGCCCAGAGGCATAAAGTCTCTCTCTTCTGGAAGGATTCTCTACTTTGGAGGCCCTTCTGAGGCATAAAGCAGACCCCACAAGGGTGGGGTGAAAGAGCAGGCATCGGCAAGCCTTCTGGACATACGTGCTGGGGTCAAACTTTAAGACCCAGAGGAGGACAAGGACTGACTGCAGCCCACATGCAATAGACTATGTCCCCTAGCACCACGGAAAGCCCACTGGCAGCCTCCCTAGTCCAAAACATGCAGGCAGATGCTGCCATCCATCCCGGGCTGCAAGGCAGACCCCAGCCTGGACCGAGAGTGGGCAGAGAGGCCCCAAGGCTCCCCAGGGAGAGGGGGCCCACTGGCCTCAGCCGCTGTCTTCTCCTGCCCACTCTGCAGGCCGAGGGAGATCAAATCCTCAGCCACAACGGGCCCATTGAGAGCCGAGAAGTCTGCCCGTGGTGTGGGGTTACAGTGCCAGGCTCCTGGCCAGACTGACCTCTTTCCTTCCCCAGCAGCCCCAGCCAACTGGAGGCTTTCTCCAGGCATTCTGACTCCAGAGTCTAAGGCAGTCACATGCCTTTGGAATCAGAGCTGCAAAGCCCAGTGCGAAGGGGAGAAGGTGCTCAGGGCAACTGTCCCCAGCTCTCTAGGGACCAGCAGGGACCAGGGCAGTAGAGGTTCTCTGACTCTGAAGAAGAGACACGGGGATAGCAGGTCAGCTCTGGGGGACACCCAGCTTTGTGGACAATCCTCGGGGACAGCTTTCAAATAACGTACAACGGTTTTCTTAATCAAAACAGACAATGGACTCCCCTAACTCCAAGGCAGCTAGATGGGCCGATGGGTAAAATCAGAATCTACTGAAGTTTTCAACAGTAGAAGACTATGAAAAAACAAAGATAAACTTACCTAAACACTACTGTGTATCAGTAAAGAATAAGTTTGATAATTATGGCCATTCCCTATGTTAAACCATGACTTGATCTCCTAGATAGAGTATCGTTTTTATTTTTTAACAATATGTCATTTAATATTTCATTTAATGAGAGAGAAACAGAGAGAGATAGAGATAGATAGATAGATAGATAGATAGATAGATAGATATACCAGAGCACTGCTCAGCTCTGGCTTATTGTGGTGCTGGGGATTGAACCTGCAACACTGGAGCCTCAGGCATAAATGTTTTTACAAGACCATTATGCTATCTCCCCAGCTATCCAAGATCCAATATTAAAAGAGAAAAGCAATTTGAGGAATGATCCACACCACACGAAACCTTATACACCCTTACACACACACACACACACATACACACACATACATACACACACACACACACACACACACACACACACACACACACACTGGACATGTTCCAGGCTGGTGAATAGCTCCCTTGGATAGTGTGCTGCTTTGCCTCATGCACGACCCAGGTTCAAGTCTGGCCCCCACTGCATTGAAGGAACCTTTGGGTTTGTGGTCTCGTTCATACTCTCTCTGCCTCTATAAAAATAAACAAGCAAACAACCTATGGCAAGCTATGTGTCAGTGTTATAGTCAAATATCTAGAAGGATCGCTCTATATCCAAGTGCTATCAGTGTTATGGTGACCAAGGAAGACAGGCTTTTAAAGTAATATTGAACTTGTGGGAATCAAAAATGTATTTGTGTACTCACACAGTCAAAACTTAGGGAAAGCATAAAAAGACTCAGTGAACTGCCTGGGGGGCCAGAGTCTCTGTCCCTGGAAGGTGCCCTAGCCTCTGTGTTGTGGGGGGGGGGGGGTAGCTCCAGAGAAGGTGAACAGAACCAGGCCTGTGGGTAGAAGGGCCAGTCTGGCCAGCTCTCAATTCTGGAGGATAGCAGGAGGACTCAGGACACTGCGCCTTCTGCCCACTTCCTCCTCCCGGCCTCACACCAGATGCCAAACCACAGACCAGGACCCTCTCCCACCACCATCTCATCACCCCAGTGCACCTGCTAGTCCCTGAGCCACGTGAAGCCTTACTTTCCTGCTTTTTCAGATGCTGTTACCTGTGCCTGCATGCCCTTCCCTCTTCCCACACTGTCTGCCTTGCCCTCCATACCCCCCATCCCATGGCAGAGGCTGTGTCTCCCGCTCCAGCCCACCCCCAGCAAGGCGGACCCTGCCTGCCACGAATCAGGGGGTGATCTGGGCCAGAGCTGCTCAAACACAAAGTGTCTTTTGGTAAAGACACTTTGTGTGTTTTTTCAGTTTTCTAATGCTGTTGTATAAACATAAAAAAAGGGGCTGGACAGTGGCATACCTGGTTGAGTGGACATATTACAGTGTGGAAGGACCTGGGTTCAAGCTCCTGGTCCCTACCGGCAGGGGAAAGCCTCATGAGTGGTCTACAGGTGTCTCTCTCTCTCTCTCTTCTTCTTCTTCTTCCTCCTCCTCTCCCTTCTCCTCCTCCGTCTCCCTCTTCCCTCTCAACTTCTCTCTGTCTCTATCCAATAAAAAAATAAGTAGGTAAAAATATTTTTAGGGACCAGGTACTAGATTACCCAGTTGAGACTTGTTACCATGTACAAAGACTCAAATTCAAAGCCCTAGTCCTCACTTGCAGAGGGGAAGTTTCATGAGCAGTGAAACAGTGCTACAGGGCTCTCTCTCTCCCTCTCTCTCTCTCTCCTCTCTTCATATATATCTTCTTCCCCTATTTCTGACTCTAATAAGTAATTAAGTTAAAGATAAATAAAAATCTGTGTTTCATATTACTTTAAAAATAAATAATAACTTTTAAAAATATTTACTAAAAGATCTAAGTGGCATAGTCGAGCTGGCTGGAGTTTCCAGCTCACTGCCAAGGTCCCCACCTGTGTTGCTGCAGGTGGCCAGGTGCTCAGGGAAGCACTTACTCTGGGGCACCCACAAAACAGCAAGGAACCTGGGGCAGGGTTCACCCCATTAAGGAATGATGTTTGGGCCTCCTCAGGCCCAAAGACGCTAACCCAAACAAAGGGCAGAAGGGTCCCATCCACCTTGCAACCTTGACTGGGCAGCCCAGCTGAGCACAGAGAGGGAGACCGACCAGACATGACAGTTGGCACCTGCTGTACTTCCTCCACATGGCCTTGTATCACGGCACTGAATGCCTGGAAGCAGCAAGTCCTGCACTCCACCTTCCACCCTGCAAAGGCTCCTGCCAGCACTTGCTCCTACAGTAAGAATGAGCTGCTCCCAGGCAATAAGTGAAGAGTCTGGACTTTGAAACCAGACAGACCAGGGTTCAAATCTTGATTCAGCCTTTCTGAGCCTTTATTAGCTGTGTAAGCTCAGGTAAATCACTTCACTCGTCTGAGCCTCAGTTTCCTTTCTGTAAACTGAGACTAATCAAACTGCCCAGGTCTGCAAGTTGTGGCTATTTTTCAAATATTTTATTTATGTATTGGGTAGGGACAGAGAGAAATTGAAAGAGATGGAGAAGATAGCAAGGAAGAGAGACAGAGAGACACCTGCAGCACTGCTTCATCAATCTTGAAGCTTTCCCCCTGCAGGTGGGGATCTGGGCTTGAACCTTGGTCCTTGAGCACTGTAACGTGTGCTCAATCAGGTGTGCCACCACCCAGCCCCCAAGTTGGGACTATTTATAAAAATCCCAAGATCACAAAGCTTGAATTCTGCTGCCCAACCTCCTTCAAGAGCTAATGTCTGTCTATCTTTCTTGCTCTCCCCGGGGCCTAGCAAATGCGTGAGTTGACAGTTCCAGGACTGCTATTTTCATTCAGATGGGGAAGGAGCTTCCCCCTACCTGTCATGGTACTTCCATGTCATGCTGGGGCTTAGCCCTGGGTCTCTGGAATGGCCAGGCACAAGGCTACCCAGTGAGCTATCTTTCCAGACCCCAGTGTCTTTCTCCTTTACAAGTAGATTCTTCCCTGGCTGCTGGGTGTACCAGGTTCCTTTAACAACTAGCTCCCTGCCTGGCCCTATCCTGTGCTAAAGGGCTTCTCATTCCTCCCTTTCTGCCTGGAGCGGGCCACCCTGACCCTCTGATCCTCTTCACCTCCTCTCTGAATATCAGCTGGCTCTGGCTGCTCCTGTTTGCCACCCTGGAATATGCCACAGTGTTTGATCTGGGGACTGAAGGGCTGGGTTGTGCGGGTCAAGGGTGCATCCCAGCCAGCATGTCCCCTCCCCCCACTCACACACACATACACTCTGCAGACACACACCCTGGGGCTGGGCAAAGCTGAGTCCACCCGGGACTTCTCCCAGCGGGCTGCCCCCATGACAGGCTCTCTTCTGGCTGGGGCTGAGGGTCTGCTATTCTGCTCACCATGGCCCCCAGACTCCCCCCCACCCCAGACCAGCCATCTCTGTCCCCAGGATCTGTCCCGGCTTCACCCCTTTCTCATGGTGGGGGTGGGGGGTGCTCAGAGCACAGCCGCCAGGGGAAGCTGACACTGGGGGGGGGGGTTCCAGATTTACTTGCTCAGTGACGTCCAAATTCCCAGTGCCCGCCTTGAGTCAGGCTGTGCCCCCCAGCCCCACCTGGTAGCCCACACACAGGTCACATGATCCCTGGGTACCCCACTCCTTCGTGCTCACTTCAGAGGCTGCTGCCCTGACCCCTTGAGATGGTGGAGACCCCCCTCACTCAAACAGCAGCTGGGTCACCTCTCCTTTTGGGGATGCAGGGCCCAGAGATCAGGCCTAGCACCCACAGAAGCCCCCAGGCTGCTCTGACTCCAGGAGGCACAGGACAGGGGTTCAGAGGAAGGGGCAAATGCTTATAGTCACCCCACTTTGCAGATGAGGAAATGGGTAACCCCCAAAGGGCAGCCCCTCACCCAGGCATCCCACAAAGAGAAGCCAGGTACATGCAAGGAGACCTGTGCCCCCACACACCCACTCCCTCTTCTTTGTCCCAGCCCACCAGCTCTGAGCCCCAGTGCACAGGCCGAAAGCCTCTACTAGAAAGTATGTTCTAGGCCTCAGTCTCTCCCTCTCCTGCATCATCAGGGAGTGCAACTTGGAGAAGTGGGCCTCCCTGCCTCCAGCCTCTACAAGCTGCTGCTGCTGCTCCAAGCTGCTGCTCCTACAAGCTGCTGCTGCTGCCAGTCTGTGTGGGACCAGACTCAGGGCAGCTGGGAGGGCTCAGAGACCAGGCAGCCTGAGTTCAAATCCTAGCTGTTCAGCCTAACAACTGGGAAACCCCAGGACAATTAGCCCAGTTCTGAGCTCTGTTTATTGTTGTTGTTATTATTATTATTAACTTTATTTATTCGATAGAGACAGCCAGAAATCAAAAGGGTATAGGGGGAGATAGAAAGGGAAAGAGACGGCTATAGCACTGCGTCACCACTTGTGAAGCTTTCCCCCTGTAGTTGGGGACCAGGGACTTGAACCCAGGTCCTTGTGCATTGTAACATGTGCACTCAACCAGGTGTGCCACCACCTGGTGCCTCTGAGCTCAGTTTCTTAAAGAGCAGTGGAGAGGTACTAGAAGCAGTGCCTGGATGCCACTGGAAGATTAAAGCAGCCAATTCCACAGGTACCAGAGACCCTACGACTAGCCTCCACACAGCCTCAGACGAAACAAACAGGAACTCCAGCTCTCTGGGAACTCAAATTAAAAATAGGGAGGCAGTTCCAACCACGGTAAGAAAGCAAATCACAGGAGGAGAAAGACAGGAACTGGAGAGGTGGGCAGGAATTGCAATATTAGTTTAGTTTAATGTTTTTAGCAGAGCACTGCTCAGCTCTGGCTTATGATGGTGCTGGGGATTGAACCTGGGACCTTAAAGCCTCAGTCATGAGTCTCTTTGTATCAGCACTATGCTGTCTCCCCAGCACTCAGTTGCAACTTTAAAAAGAAGAAATTGGGAGTCGGGAGGTAGCACAGCGGGTTAAGTGCACGTGGAGCGAAGCGCAAGGACCAGCGAAACGATCCCGGTTTGAGTCCCCGGCTCCCTACCTGCAGGGGAGTTGCTTCACAGGCGGTGAAGCAGGTCTGCAGGTGTCTATCTTTCTCTCCCCCTATCTGTCTTCCCCTCCTCTCTCTATTTCTATTTGTCCTATCTAACAATGACAACATCAATAATAACAACAATAATAACTACAGCAACAACAAAAAAAAACCAACAAAAGCAACTTAAGGGAAAATAAATAAATATAAATTTTCTTTAAAAAATCACTAATAATAATTAAAAAGAGGAAACTGCCAATGAGATGGTAACATTAGAGCAAATCCTGATGAGCTCAATCTGCCATAGAGAGAATAGGAAAGGATGTTCCAGGGAGGGGGAATAGCCAATGCAAAGGCTCTGAGGCAAGGTCAGACCTGGGGTGTTACTGTTATTACAATTATCTTTCCAGCTTCCACTTTCTCCACTTCCTGTTCCATACATAACTCTCCAGCCAAATGAATTACCAAGGCTTCTCCCAACCCTGCTGTGTTCTAAGGCTTTCTGAATGCCTCTTCCCTATCCCTCACCCTCCACATCCTCCTTTCTTTCAAGACCCAGCTGAATAGCTTCCTCCTCCAGGAAGCTTTCCTTGCTTCAGAGACAGCTATAACCTGTAACTACCTGCCTACTTGATAGTCCCCCTAATCCTCCACACCTCTGTGAGCTCTGCTTGGGCAACCCTTGTGCTCCACACTGCACCCCCAAGCCCTGCACATGGATCTTGTGATGCTTGAATAGAGAGATGAAGGCACCCCATCTCACAGAGCCTGAACCCAGGACACCCCCAGGAGCTCGGCCATGTGCGTGGACACTGGCCTTTCTGGCAGATACAAATCAGTAATTGAAAACGGGCTTTTAAAAAATAACAACACATTTTTCTTTTTTCTTCATTTCCCCCATCTCTTTCTGCATGGCTTATTTCTCCCGCACTGGCCCCTGAGCCAGCTGTGAGGAAGCCCATCCTGGCTTCACTCTGAGAACACAGAAGTGTGGGGCCTCCTGGGTCTCTGCAGCCCCAGCTGCAGGGCAGATGCACCAGAGGGTTCTTAGACAGCCTTGGCACCAAGGCTACCAGGCATCTCTGAGCCTGAACCTCTCCCACCAAAACCCCAGTGTTAAGGGAGTGCTAGTGACCAGGAATGCACCCCACACTGAGGACCTTGTAGTCCCCTGTGATGATTTCAGAGGGGCTGCTCCTAAGCAGGCCTGGCTCCCTCTGTCCTCAGTGAAAGAGGTGGCACCAGACTGGCAAGGATATGACATAGTTTAACCCTAGGTCCTCACCTCAACTGTTAGAGCCTCAGTTTTTCCTTCTATTAAAAGGAGATACTATCTAGATTGCAGAGCCATTGTCTGCAGAGGGTGTGTAATGCCCTCGTTTGCCACAAAGTAAGCCTTCAAGAAACACGAGCTGCTCTCACCATCCTCATCTCCACCACCATCATCTTCACCACCAGGACTCTCCTACTCTCCCATCATCATCTCCAGCATCATCATCACCATCATCTCCATCATCCCCCACGTCTCCACCATCATCTCCCACCATCATCTCCATCATCGGACTCTCCTAATCTCCCACCATCATCTCCATTATCATTCATCATCATATTCTTCTTCACCACCCAGGCTCTCCTACTCTCCCATCACCTTCACCATCATCATCTCCATCATCTCCCACAGCTCCATCATCATCTCTGCCACTCTGGACTCTCCTACTCTTCCACCATCATTTCCCATTTCTCCACCATCATTCATCATCATCTCCATCATCTAACTCTCCTTTCCCACCATCATCTCCATGATCATCCCCCATCACCATCATCACCCAGACTCTCCTACTCCTCCATCATCACCCCCCTCATCATAATCATTATCATCACCATCATCATTTCCATCACCTCCCACATCTCCATCATCATCTCCACCACTCTGGACTCCCCTACTCTTCCATTATCATCATCATCTCCATCACCTCCCACATCTCCATCATCATCTCCACCACTCTGAACTCCCCTACTCTACCATCATCATCTCCATTATCACCATCATCTCCATCACCTCCCACATCTCCATCATCATCTCCACCACTCTGAACTCCCCTACTCTACCATCATCATCTCCATTATCACCATCATCTCCATCACCTCCCACATCTCCATCATCATCTCCACCACTCTGGACTCCCCTACTCTTCCATTATCATCATCATTTCCATCATCTCCCACATCTCCATCATCATCTCCACCACTCTGGACTCCCCTACTCTTCCATTATCATCATCATTTCCATCATCTCCCACATCTCCATCATCATCTCCACCACTCTGGACTCTTCTACTCTCCCATCGTCATCTTCAACATCATCTCCACCACCCCCAGACCCTCCCACTGTCCCTCAACTCTCCTCTCTCCCTTCACTCACTCCTACACTCTCCAGATTAGCAGAGGCCTCAATGTCTGTTAAATCTCACGCTACTTCACTCCTGGAATTTCTTCTCGCACACCCCTGAAACAGGCCTCCTGGGGCATGGACATACATCAGTGTGGGGAGCCTGGACCCTGAAACCTATCCTGCCTGCCCACTCCCAAAAGCTGTTCCCAGCTGTCCAAGCTGCCCAGAGAAGCAGTGTTTGCTAGTCCCATCGTTGGCCCAGCACACTGTGTGCCGCCCACAGTCTGGGGAGCCCATAGACATCATCCAAAAGAGTTGACCAAGAGTTCCTAGGTGCAGACATGAAATTCATCAGGACATGCACCTGGTTGGCTCTGTCCTTGAGGAGCATGACCTGACAGCAAGATGCCAAAAAAGTGGGAAATTCCTGCAGAGACAGCGCTATAAAGCACAGATACCTGGAGGTATAGGAGGTTGCCCCAGTCAGGGAGGGCTTCCCAGAAGAGGTGATGTAGAAGCTGAGAGAAGACTGAGAAGGCCTGAGCAGGAGAAGAGGAGCACACAGAGCAGAGAGGCCAACAAGTGGAAAGCAGCATGCTAGGGGGAGTGTGACAAGCAGGAACAACGGTGTCCCCTTGGAGCCCTAGCATAGCTGAAGGACCTGTGCCTTTCTCCTAATGGCAGGGGGAGGCTGTGCAGGGTTTGCAGGTAGGAGCTGACAGTCTCAGAAGGATTTGTCCCAAAGGTCACCTTGGCTGCTGAGAATGAGCCTCCCTAGGCCTCCATGTGTGTTCCTGTTTCAGCCTACAAGGTTCCTCTAAAAACTGTATCTGTCAGGACAGGCTAGGTTATGCTGCAGCAACAAACATGCCCCAAATCCCAGGGTTCCAAAGAACCAAGTTTCAGTTACTCCTCATGCGCCATCAAGGCACATCATGAGCCATCAAGGGAGGGTTAACTGAGGTAGGAACATAAGGACCAGAAATTGTCACCATCCCACAGTCTGCCAGTCTCCAGGGCTTTGGACAAGGTCCTCTGGAGTATGTCACACCAGCAGCCGAGTGCTTGGACCAAGTAGCATGCATGGCTTGCTACGCAGTTCCCACATGGCCGTTAGAGCTGGGCTTGCACTGAGGACCACCAGACACCGTCCCACTGGTCATGCCTTTCTGGACCTTTGCTCATTCATAGCTTCCGGAAGTCCCTGGACCTTGGCTCATTCATAACCGTGTCTCCGGAAGTTCCTGGATCTCCGTCCATTCATGAGGTGGAGCTGCTCATGGGTGGGACCGGCAGGTGGAAGAGAGAAGCAGTGGGCATTCTGAGAGATTTGGAAGGCTGGGAACTGAGGCCAGGAGAGGGGCAGTGGCGGGGCCACCAAGCAGCTGGCTATTGGGTCCTGGTAACAACTAGGTTCTCTATCCAGAGAGCACTAAAGACTCTTTTGGGTTTTAAATTGGAAACTGAAGCTCAATGTGAAGGCTTAGGAGTAGACAGATAACCTTAACCCCTGAGCTTAGAATGGCCAGGAGGAAATGTCCCGGGGAGCCAAGAGAACCTGGGCTCCTGTTCTGGGGTTAGAGAGCAGTGGCTTCACTCAGGATGGAGGAGATAGTGAGAAACATGTGGACCCCACTTAGGCGCTAAAGTTCTTTTGTTCTGAAGATGGAGTGATCTGGGGACCAGAGTCATCTTTCCTTCTTTTCAGATAAAGACAGAGAAGTAGAGAGACAGAGTGTGAGAGAGAACACAGCACTGAAGCTCCCTTCAGTGCAGCAGGGGCTGGGCTCAAACCTGGGTCACACACGCATGGCAGGGAGTGCACTATCCAGGTGAGCTATTTCCTCCATGGGAGCCACCTTTCTGCCTTTGAGGTAGTGAGTTGCTGCTGAACTCAACCAAGGTCAGAGTCCCAGAAGAGGTATAGCCTCAAATCCTATGTGTCCCTAATGGCTATGAGCAAGTGGAGCACAGGGCCAGCTGGCCAATGAGGCAGCAGAATACCAGGTCTGACTCCTGGCACCTCATCTGAGAGTGTCACCAGGAAAAGGGACCCGATTCTGCCCCCACCGTCCACTCCCTCCTGGGGGCCTCTGTCAGTCTGGGCCTAGGGGGACTTGGGTGGGGGGTCTGTCTGGCAACTCTGATACTCCTGGGAGAGTATACTCTCCACTGGGTTGCACTTAATCTCACAATTGCCTTGCCAGGCTGGCTGGGTTGGCAAGGGGGTGGAGAAGCCAGCTGCAGGGAGGTCAAAGGTCATCGCACCAAGTCCAAAGTCACAGTTTTTATGAGGAGGAGAAAGGGTTCCAGAGCAGGAGTCCTTCCAACTAAATCAAAGCCAACCGCCTAGGCTCTAGTCCTGGTAGGGAAGATTTTCAAACACTTCCCCTAGAGAACTCTGCTTGCTCAGCCGGGGGCGGGGGAGGGAGAGGGAGTGAGAGAGAGAGGCAAGGGTGGTGAGGCAATGCCCTCCCTGCCCAGAGGGCACTACAGCCTGCTACTTCTGGCTCCTGAACCCCCTGCCTCTGTCTCCCCCCCCCCCCCCCCCAACCAACACACATCCTTCCTGTCAAGGAGAAATGTGAGCAAAGGGTGTCACAGCCATCAGGCGCCATGGAAAATTCTTTTGCCCCAGCACAAACAAAAAACCCCCAAAGTTTATGGTGTTTCCAAGCCTGAAGAGCAATCTCTCATTATTGCCTCTGGTCCCGCGCACAAAGACCTGGGTGTGTTTCCATTCCTCCGCTCTAAATTATACACTCCAGCCCTTCCCCACCCGAAGCACATGCCCAAGAAGAAAGAAGGCAGGCTTGATATTTTTCGCCCTGGAATCTCCGCCCATCCTTGGGGGAAAGGGGTGTGTGTTGGGGGTCCGAACCCCCACCCCCAATCCAGCCTGATCCAAGAAGCAAGCAACTTTGCCTCCTTTGAGACATGTGCATCCTTCCTGCAAGCTGCAAGCCCAGGGCGCCCTGGCCTTGACCGAGAAAGGTCATTCATGAACTGCTAAGTTCCCGCAGCTTCTGCAGAAGGGAGCGCCTCTGGGATGGCAAGTCGGGGGTGAAGGCTGCAGTCCAGAGCGAGCGATTCCCCTAAGAGGCTACACCGCAAGTGAGGTTTCAGATGTATTAGAGAAGGCTACCTTTTGGGGGGAGGAGGGGCAGAGTGTGAACTGTGCACGGGGTTGGAACAGACCCACCGCACTCCCCAGGCCCCGAGCCCCGCCCCCCACTCGCCATCACCGGCAGAGGAAGCTGTCCCCGCACCCTCAGTACCACCAACCCCCCCACCCCCCGCCGCCGCCGCCCCCAGAACTAGGCCAGCAGCTGCCGGGAGCCCTCAGGCTGTGCACGCCCCGCCCCTCCCGTGTCACCGCGTTCTCATTGCCTAGGCCCAGCCGGGGTGCTGCGCCCATTGGTCCGCGGCCATGTCCGTCAGCGGGCGCAGCGCGGCGCCGAGAAAAGGCTACATTACAACAAGGCGAGCGGGGAGCGGGGAGCGGGGAGCGGGGAGCGGGGAGCGGGGAGCGGGGAGCGGGGAGCGGGGAGCGGGGAGCGGGGAGCGGGGAGCGGGGAGCGGGGAGCGGGGAGCGGGGAGCGGGGAGCGGGGAGCGGGGAGCGGGGAGCGGGGAGCGGGGAGCGGGGAGGCAGAGGGCCGGCCCCCGAACCCGCGGCGGCGACTACCTGCCGAAGGAGAACCCACCGCCGGGGCCCCGCGGGGACCCCACTCCCCACCGCCCGGCCTCTGGGGCGGCCCCCGATCGCCCGGCAGCCCCGCGCTCGCTGGCAAAGTGCCGAGCGCTCTCCGAAGCCATTTTCAATGGCCACAGTGGCTACCGGGCTGACTCACCTTCCCGGGGACGCTGCGGCAACCGCGGGCCCCGGGCGGCGCGGGTGGCCCGGCGGGCGGCTCGGTGGAGGCGGCGCGGCCCGGGCGGGCGGGCGGCCCCGCGGCGGGAGCGGCCGGGCGGGCGGCGGGGCGGGCGCGGGTCCCGGGAGGCAAAGTTTCAGCGCCAGCCTCGGCGCGGCGGCGGCGGCGGCGGCGGCGGCGGCGACTCGCTGCTGCTCTCCTCCCCTGCTTTGACCACCATCTTATTAGTACAGGAAATGACATGGAAAACGGAAGAAAGCGGCGTTTGGGGCAGACGCGGACCCCCCAATTCAGGGGCCGGAGCCGGGACTCGGCAGCCGCGGCCCAGCTCGGACCCGGATCCGGTTCCCGAGGGGCCCCGAGGCCCCCGCCCGGCGCCCTCTCGGGAGGGGGGAGACCCGGCTCCTCCGGCCCCTAAAAGGAGAGGGCGAGCTGTGTAGCCCAACCCGCGGAGAAAGCCAGGGGATGAATTGATAAAATGGTTTTTTTAAGGAAGAAAAAAAAAGGTTTTTAAAAAAACTTTAGAACTGGGACACTTTTTTTGGGTCTAAATTAAAAGTTCTAGAATTAAAAAAAAAGTCACCCCAGGCTGGTTGGGGTCCCCGGGCCGACCCAGTAACCTGCGGCAGCCGCACGTTCGGAACCGGAGGAACAAATGCAGCAAAGCGTAGGCATTTTTAACCCTTTGGGGCACGGCGGACTCTCGCCCAGGCCACCTGAGAGCCTTAACCCTTTGCCTGCCCAGCAGTTTACAGACACAAACGGAATTAAAATAATGGGGAGCCCGCAGGCAAGCGCCCCCTAAGGGCCCCGGGGGTCCCTTGGTTAACTACTTAAATGGGGCTCAGTCTTCGAGTGGCATATGGCACGCACTCTTCAAATGAAAAAAATCTGACATTTCAGGGAGACAGAGGGAGATCCTGAGGTTCCCCCCCCCCCGCCCCCGTCAAAGGGCTGGGGCACCCCGACTGCCTTGAAGATGATGGAGAAGCAGTACTCACTGGCTTGCTTGCTGCCTCAGTTTCTCCATCTGTGAAATGGGGGTCTTGGTTGCAGACAGGAGGGAGGAGGGGAAGAGACTTAGGAGGGGTCGTTTTCCTGAGAACAAATTGCTCAAAAGTCTGAAAGGTCTCCTAGGAAAGTAGTGGGCCTGTGAAGTGGCTGAGGACACCACCCCGCGCAGTGGCTGACCCTGGGACAGCGCAAAATGTCCCCAGGGTGCAGCTGAGCTGCTGGGTAGGCTTCTGTCCCAAGACTCCAGCTTTAAAAGGGACACAATTCCCACTGCAGGTCGCCTGGAGAACTTCCTTTAAAGTGGGGTGCCTGAAAAGAGTCCACCTACCATTCCCCTCCCCCAAACATGGCTACACTCCCTGGGAGAGAGGCCCCAGGCAGCAGATCTGCACCCTCTCCACCCCTCCTTACCCCACTCACCCCTCTTCCCAATTCTCCAGTTCAGTCTGGCCCCCCAGATGCTGTGGTTTTTGGAGCCTGGATGTTGGCAAGTGGGGGGCAGGAGCCCCATCTCTTTCCCTTGACACACAGCTTCTTGGAACCTCACACCTTCTTACTTACTGTGTGAGCTGGAGGAAACAGCTTGCTGTCTCTGAGCTTTGGTCTTAACTGCAGAGTGGGGCACACTAGCCCACTGTGGCTCTATGGTGGAAGAGTGGGAGTGTGAAGCACCCAGCCTCAGCTACACACGATGTGTCCTCGAATCCCAGGAGCCAACACCATTGCTCCACAGCACTAGGTACTATGTGTCTCTGGACTGGGCAGGGTACTGGCTACTAGGTACTGGGTGCTAGATACTGGGTGCTGGGCAGCACTGGGGTGGTTAAATGTGGTCCTTCTCAGCAGTCTTCAGCCCTCCAGGAACTGGGGGGTACTCACAGCTCTCTCCCACCAGCTCAGAATAAAAGCACCCTCCCACCACCCCCACCACCCACATTGTTCCAAGGAGATGCTGTTGAAGAGAGAGAGAGAGAGGGAAATTTCCATCTGCAGGAAGGTGGACTTCCCCGGGACAGGACAGCATGAACAAAGACTAGAGGTAGCTGGGACCAGCAGGGGCTGGGGAGCAGAAACTCCAGGGATGAAGCCAGAAAGCCCAAGGGAGAAAGTGAGTATGAGGCCATCAGCTTCCAGAAGGCAAACTGGTCTCCATGAGATTGAGCCTGGAGGGCTTTTCTCCCTGGAGCTGGGGCTCTGTCCCCCTTTCCTGGTCAGCTCTACCAGGCCTGGCTCCCCTCTGCCTGTGGAGTGCTGTGGCTGGGCCCCAGTGTGCAGCAGACAAACAGGAGAGTCTGCATTTGGGGGCCTCACACCCACAGAGACTGAATGGAAGTATGCTGGGCACATGGCCTGAGCAAGACAGGCCATATGAGGTTGCCCTCAGTGGACTGAGTTGAGTGCAGAGAAGTAGGGAGGAAATGAGGACTCCTGTGGAATCCCCTTGGAACTAACTGTGGAGGCGGGGGCAGTGAAGTCCTTAGCCCATGGCACATCCCTGTGGGGACATGACCCCCTGACCTTGAATAATCCCAGGCAGTATCATTTTTCCAGGTTTCAGAGACAGGGAAACCTGCTCAGAGAGGCTAAGAAACTCACCTGGTGTCACACAGCTGAAAGTAGGGTGGGTGGCCTGGGCAGTTGTGCACCGTGTTAAGCACACACATTACCAAGCACAAGGACCTGGGTTTGAGCCCTTGCTCTCCACCTGCAGGGGGTCCATTTCAGAAGCAGTGAAGCAGGACTGCAGGTGTCTATCTTTCTCTTCCTATCAATCTCCCTGTCCTCTCTCAATTTCTCTGTATCCTATCTAATAAAAATTAGAAAGAAAAGAATAAATGGCCGCTGGGTGCAGTGGATTCATAGTGCAGGCACCGAATCCTGGAGGCAATTAAAAAAGAGGGATAATCCTGGAGGCATACAAAAAACACGGCGGGGGAGTGGTAAGGGAGGATTTGAACCTAGGTCTATCCAACTCCATTGCTCAGTGTTTTCTGCACTTGGACATTGCTGGTTCATTGTCATTTTTCACAGCACAGTGTTTTAGCCTAATGGCAGATCAAGCTTTGCCCTGATCTGTTCCTGGGGCAGGTCACATGCAAAGTACCCTGCAGAACTTTGAAATGTGAGGCTGGCTGTCTCATGACCTCCTGTAAGAAACACACTGACAGCCCTGGGGGCCTCTGAGGCCTGTGAGGGGACATATATTGGAGGGAAGTGAAACGTAAGTTCTTCAGAAGCAGAAGTCCATGAGACCTTCCTTGCCTCCAAAAAATAATGATTCCCAAGCAAAACACACAATTTAGACACACCCTAGAAGCACTTCCACAATTGCTGTAAAATCAACATGTGACTTATTACATCAATAAACAACCTCCCAGTGGCATACCTGGTGGAGCACACACATTATCATGCACAAGGACCCAGATTTAAGCCCCCAGCCCCCACCTGCAGTGAGAGACATTCCATGAGTGGTGGAGAAATGTTGCAGGCTTCTCTCTCTTGTGCTCTGTCTCACCTTCCTCCCTCAATTTCTCTCTGTCCTCTCAAAATAAGAGAAAGACAGAAAGACGGGGGTAGGGGGGATGACCACCAGGAGGAGTGGATTCACTGTGCAGGCACCAAGCCCCATCGATAACCCTGGCAGCAAATAAAATAAAATGAATAATATCCTCTAAAGCCTTCAGGGAGATGTTTCATTTAGGACTGAGAATCTGGAGACAAACAGCATTGAAAACCAACTGCATTTAGAGAGACGGGCAAGCATCTCCCTTGCTAATGAGAGCTCTGGAACTCATCTGGTTTCCCTTTGTGCACAGGTTGCCAGGAAGCTCAAAGCCAAACTCCACCCCTCTACCACCACCACTACCACCATTCTGTCAGTCTCTTCCTCCTCATTCCTGTGCTCCCACTTCTAATCCTACTGACTCAGCCTTGTTTTCTCTACTATGGGAGAAAAATGGCCCTCTTCCTGATGGCAGGAAATAAAGAAAATAAATCCACATTGAGAAGACTTGCTGAAAGGCCCTGGATCCCATGGCCCCTGTGTTAAGCCAGGCACAGCTCTGCTCTGGTCTTGCCCACTTGCCCAGCAGCAGAAGGAGCCTTCTCTCTTGGAAGGAAGAAGGGACTGGCAGAGGACCAAAGGATTCCACACCAGCTGCTGGGGATGGCTCAGATCAAATGTCCTGGGGCATGTCCTGAGTGTTATTTTCTGCCCTTTTGGCAAGCAGCTCCCTTCTTTCCTGCCAGTTCCCCAAGAAGTGCAAGCTGCTGTCTCCCACTCATGCCCCCCACAAAGTGCCCCTCCCACAGTTAATTCCTCCAGTTCTGGTGGGGCAGGAGATATCATCATCATCATCATCATCATCATCTTCTTCTTCTTCTTCTTCTTCTTCTTCTTCAATATTTCTTTATTTATTCCCCTTTTTTGTTGCCCTTTTTTTTTTACTGTTGTTGTAGTTATTATTGTTGTTGTTACTGATGTTGTTGTTGGATAGGACAGAGAGAAATGGAGAAGAGGGGAGAGAAATGGAGAAGAGGGGAAAAAATGGAGAACAGGAGGGGAAGACAGACAGGGGAAGAGAAAGATAGACACCTGCAGACCTGCTTCACTGCCTCTGAAGCGACTCTCCTGCAGGCGGGGAGCCAGGATCTCCAACTGGGATCCTTATGCTGGTCCTTGTGCTTTGTGTCACCTGTGCTTAACCCTCTGCGCTACTGCCGGACTCCTGAGATATCCTCTTCTCAAAAAGCTTCCACTACTCACAGACTGAGTACCATGTATCTAGAGAGGTGAGGGGATGGACCTGAGAGGAAGGACCATCAGTGAGGTGGGAGAAAAGTGGCTTAAGACCAGGTAGAATATCAGCCAGATGGTGGCACACCCTGTTGAGCACACATGTTACCCTGCACAAGGACCTGGGTTCAGATCCCCTGTCCCCATCTATGTGTGGGGATGAGCTACACAAGCGGTGAAGCAAGTCGGTAGGTGTTACTCCTCCTCCCTATCTCTCCTCCCTCTCAATTTCTCTCCTAGGAAAGAAGAGAAAAGAAAGGAAAAGAAAGAGACCAGGTTGAGTGTTAGAGTGATGGGGGTAGATAGCATAATGGTTATGCAAACAGGCTTTCATCCCTGAGGCTCCGAAGTCCTAGGTTCAATCCTCTGCACCACCATAAGCAGGAGCTGATTAGTGCTCTGATGAAAAAAAGAGTGTTAAAAGTGTGCCCTTGGGAGTCAGGCTATAGTGCAGCGGGCTAAGTGTAGGTGGCGCAAAGCACAAGGACCAGCATAAGGATCCTGGTTCAAACCCCGGCTCCCCACCTGCAGGGGAGTCCCTTCACAGGCGGTGAAGCAGGTCTGCAGGTGTCTATCTTTCTCTCCCCCTCTCTGTCTTCCCCTCCTCTCTCCATTTCTCTCTGTCCTATCCAACAACGACAACAACAATAATGACTACAACAATAAAACAACAAGGGCAACAAAAGGGAATAAATAAATAAAATAAATATAAAAAAATTTTTTAAAAAAGAAGTGAAATAGTTCTGCAGCTCTCTTTCTTTTTCCTTATCTACTCCACCCCCTCAATTCTTAATTTCTCTGTTTTTTTTTCCTTTCAGGGTTATATTGGGGCTCCATGCAGACACTACCAATCCACCAATTCTAGTGGCTATTTTTTCCATTTTATTGGATAGGACAGAGAGAAATTGAGAGAGGAGGAGGAGGAGGAGATAAAGAGGGAAAGATAAAGATAGACACCTGCAGACCTGCTTCACTGCTTGTGAAGCATACTCCCTGTAGGTGGGGAGTAGAGGGCTCGAACCTGGATCCTTGTGCAGGTCCTTGTGCTTAGTACTACGTGCACTGAACTGGGCATGCCATCACCCACCCAACCCCCCTCTCTGTTCTATCTAATGAAAAGAAGAAGGAGGAGGAGAAAAAGAAGAAGAGGAAAAATGACCACCTATTGTGCAGGTGTGTAGCCCCAGCAATAACCCTGGTGAGATAAAAAAAAAATATATATATATATATATATATAATAAGAAAGTCCATTATATATAAATAATGGCCAGACCTTTGTGCTGAGTGTTTTTCAGAAACCAGTCTTCAGCAGCTGGTTTTCAGGATCAAGAGCCCCAGGGCAGGGTTCATCATTGTTGAGGGCTGATGGTGCATATTCTGGTACACCTTGGCTATTGTTGATGCAGATCCTCACTGTGCTGGTTCTGTGCGTGCCCTTGGCTGTGACTGTGGCTCTGTGCACCATGTATCTGGCTCTCAGGTCTCCCAGAGGGTTTTGCAAGCCCTGGAGTCCTCTCATTGTGTTCCTCTCCTGCCTCAATCAATGTATCAACTATGCATTGCTGCATAACAAATAGCCCCAACACGTAGCAGCTGCATGCGTATCTGCTCACAGTTTCTTGGAAGAAGCGTATCTTGGTGATTCCTGGGTGGTGACAGTCAAGCTGTCATCCAGGGCAGCCATTAGCTGAAGGCTTTCCTGAAACTAGAGAAGCCATTTCTAAATGTGTCTAGAGGTCACGTGTAGACAAGGAACTATCCAGTTTACTCAAGACTGAGAAGGGTTGCCCAAGTCATTCATGAGCGGTGAAGCAGGCCTGCAGCTGTCTTTCTCTTCCCCTCTCTATATTCCCCTTCCCTTTTGATTTCTCTCTGTCTCTATCAAATAAATATACATTTTTATTGATTTAATAATGATTGACAAGATTATAGGATAAGAGGGGTACAATTCCATACAATTTCCACAACCAGAGTTCCATATCCCATCCCCTCCATTAGAAGTTCCCTATTCTGGGAGTCAGGTGGTAGTGCAGCGGGTTAAGCGCACATGGTGTGAAGCACAAGGACCAGCATAAGGGTCCTGGTTCAAGGCCCCGGCTACTCACCTGCAGAGGAGTCGCTTCACAGGCGGTGAAGCAGGTCTGCAGGTGTCTGTCTTTCTCTCCTCCTCTGTGTCTTCCCCTCCTCTCTCCATTTCTCTCTGTCCTATCCAACAATGAGGACATCAGTAACAACAATAATAACTACAACAACAATAAAAAACAACAAGGGCAACAAAAGGGAAAATAAATAAATATAAAAAATTTAATTAAAAAAAAGTATGGTATAAAAAAAAAGTTCCCTATTCTTTATCCCTATGGGATTATGGATCCAGGACCATTATGTGGTGCAGAAAGTGGGAGGTCTGGCTTCTCTGCTGGACAAAGAAAGTAAATAAAGTGTGGGAGAAGATTAGGTTTGCTTCCAGTCAGGAGACGAAAGCCCACAGAGATGGTGAGGCAGAAAAGGAACATGAGGGATTTGTGGGGTGTGGGTAGGAGTGTGCAACACATCCCAGGCTGTTCTCCTCAGAGCTCCTGGTGTCTCTCTGTGCTTAGCCTTTGCTGCCTCAGGCTGACTTCAGAAACAGGAAGGGGGAGGGGGAGGAGGGGACACTGCCTGAGGATTTCTAGAGCAGCCTCTGCTACTGCCCTCAATGCTTCTCCCTTGTCAGCTGGGTTACAGGGAAACTCCCCTCTCAATCTCTCTCTCTCTCTCTCTCTTTCTCTCTCTCTTTCTCTTTCTTATATAGAAGGTGATAACAAAACTCTTAGAAGTCTTACTCGGGCCATGTAGTGGTGCACCAGGCTAAGTACACACATTACAGTGCTCAAGGACCCGGGTTCAAGCCCCTGGTCCCCACCTACAGGGGAAAGCTTCATGAGCAGTGAAGCAGGTATGCAGGTACCTCTCTTTCTCTCTCCCTATCTCCCCCTACCCTCTTGATTACTGACAGTCTCTATCCAACAAAGAAAAATAATAAATTTTCTTTTTTTTTAATTTTAGCCAGAGCACTGCTCAGCCCTGGCTTATGGTGGTCCGGGGGATTGAACCTGGGACTATGGAGCCTTAGGCATGAGAGTTTGTTTGCATAACCATTATGCAATTTACCCCTGCTCAATAAAATTTTTTTAATTAAAAAAATAAACAAGTAAATTTTAAAAATTATTTTAAATATTTAAATATAAAGGTACTCAATCTGTTTCCTAGTGAGATTATCTTGATTTCTTATTTTATTTCAATGGTTGCCTAATAACTAGTTATTGAATATTACTATTTGATTATTTATCATGGTTTAATCATTGAAGTTCTAATTAAACTGTAGTACTTTACCTATCTAGAGATTTAGTTTCATTCATGTCCCAAGACAGACAGAAGAAAGTGAAATTCGAGTAGCACTACCCTATGCAGATGGAACCTGCATTTAGGACATCATGCTTGCAAATCCAAATGTCTGCCACAACACTACCTCCCCAGCCACAGCACCACTTTAAAGTGTTATTTATGGGGCTGAGTGGTGGCTCCGCTGGTTGAGTGCATACATCACCATGGGCAAGGACACGGGTTCAAGCCCCTGGTCCTCACCTGCAGGGGACAAGAAGCCTCGAGAGCCGTAAAGCAAATACTACAGATGTCTCTCTTTCTCTCTTCTTCCCTACTTCTCCCTTTCATCTCAGTTTCTCACTGTATCTAATAAATAAATAAAAACTTTCAAAATGTCATTTCTGTCTTTATCTATTTACAAAAGTAACAAGCAGTCCGTGAAAATAACCGAAGAGATGGCACTAACTGAACCCATAGTCTAGTTACGTTGAAGTGAGTTTGCTGTCCTGATTCAGAGCTTGGCTAATCTGTTCACTGGCAGTGTGGTGAGTGGCTTACCTAGCCTGTGACAGTTTCTCCCTGTTTCCCTCACTCCTCCTCTTGGCTGGAGAAGCTCTGCTTATGCTGCACCCCTCAACACAACAGTCTCCTCATGGGTACAGGCTCAGGACAAGCAAGCAGCACAGCCCTGGGGAATCCGGTTTGACTTCCTGGCATCTTACTTGGGATTTTTGCATTTATATGTATGCAAGATATTGGCCTTTCTTGTACTGTGTAATGCTAAAAATGTCAGAGTTTGTTCTCAGCCTTATGGTGTCTTGGAAATGTTTTCTTCTCTGTTTTCAGAAAGAATTTAATATTGACATTTTTTCCTTTTAGATATTTGGAAGAATTCACCAGTGAAGATATCTAGCCCTGGGGTGTTTCTTTGTCAGGATTTTTTTAAAAAAAATTTTATTTATTTATTTTCCCTTTTGTTGCCCTTGTTTTATTGTTGTAGTTATTTTTGTTGTTGTTATTGATGTCATTTTGGATAGGACAGAGAGAAATGGAGAGAGGAGGGGAAGACAGAGAGGGGTAGAGATCCCTCAGGATATTTTTTTACTTAAAGATTCATTTTTAGCCGGGGTCAGGGGGTAGGTAGCACAGCAGGTTAAGCACACATGGCGCAAAGCAAAAGGACCTCCATAAGGATCCCTGTTCAAGCCCCCTGGCTTCCTACCTGCAGGGAAGTCGGTTCACAAGCGGTGAATCAGGTCTATAGGTGTCTATCTTTCTTTCCCCCTCTCTGACTTTCCCTCCTCTCTCCATTTCTCTCTGTCCTATCCAACAACAATAATAATAGTAACCACAACAATGATTTTTTTTAAAAAAAAAGGTCAACAAAAGGGGGAAAAAAGAGATTCATTTTTAGAGGGTCCAGGCGCATCCAGTTAAGCACACATACTACCAAGCCCTGGTTCGAGCCCCCACTCCCTACCTGTAGGGGGTGTCCACTTCATAAGCCATGAAGCAGGTCTGCAGGTATTTATCTTTCTCTGCCTCTCTCAATTTTTCTCTATTCTATCTAATAAAAATTAGAAAGAAAAAAAAAAGGAAATAATGACTGCTGGAAGCAGTAGATTCATAGTGCTGGCAAGAAGTAAATAAATAAAATACTGTTTAAAATGAGTGTCCAGTGGATTTTTCACTTCTTCCTTAGTAAATTATGTTTACAAGGTATTTAGTCGAATGTAAGCTGCCAAGTGTATTTGCGTAAAGCCACCTTCTGTCACTACCTCAAAATGTTTATAGAATCCATGGTGATGACATGTTAGTTGAAATAATCTATGTTTTTTTTTTCCTGTTATATTTTATTAAGCTTTATCTATAAATAAGAGGGGGGGCGGGAGAACCAGAGCATCACTTGGGCACATGTGAAGCTGGGGATGGAACTCAGACAGCATGATGGTTATGGAAAAAGACTCTCATGCCTGAGGTTCCAAAGTCTCAGGTTCAGTCTGCCACACCACCATAAGCCAGAGCTGAGCTATGCTTTGGTATCTCTCTCTCTCTCTCCTTCTCTTTCAGACTTTTTCCCCTTTATCTTTCCTTTCCTATTTGCTTTTCCTTTTTTCCCCTTGATTTGTCTTGCTAGGTAGAAGCTTACACATTTCACTTGCTCCTTTAAAAGTTTGACACTTATATTTAAAAATTTCTATCATCATTTTTTTAATTTGATTTCTGATTTCTCTTTTACTGCCTCTTCTGTTTTCATTAGGTTTGCTTTGCAGTTGTTTAGCTTGCTGAGGTAGAAGCTTGGAATCATTGATTTTCCATATGTCTTCTTCTCTAGCAGTTTGATTCCAGGCTATAAATATTTCTATATTCACTACTCATGGATGAATCTCTGAGGCTTTCATTAACCGTTAGCGCAAAACATTTCCTAAGTGTTACTGTGATTCCTCTATAGGAGAGCAGCGGGCCATTTAACAATATGCCGCTTCATTTCCAAACACTTGGAAATGTTCTAGTTATCTTATTATATAAATTTCTAATTTTACTCTACTCCAGTAGAAATCACATGCTGTATAATTTTAGTCTTCTGAATATCTTTAAATATATTTTGTTTTATTTGGATGAGAGCGATACAAAGATACACATGTACACACACACACACAGAGGGACAGAGAGACAGAGAGAGACACCGGAACACTGCTCAGCTCTGTCTTATGGTGGTGGAGGGGATTGAAGCTGGGACCTTGAAGCTACAGGCCCGACAGTCTCCCCTGCAGTCCTCAGACTATTATTATTACAGGTGATTACTTAATGACATGTTATATAGTCGATTTTGGTAAGTTTTCTACATACATTTAAGAAGAATATTCACTCTGCTCTTAATGAATAGATCATATATGTGTTAACTGGAAGATTGGCTGGTGGTGCTATTTGTTCATTTATTTATGGAATACAGGCCTCCTGCATGTGGGATTTCCCTGCTCCAGGACACTCCTCTTTGCTGCTGTTGTTCAAATAGAAAAACAGAGTGAGATGCCACAGCACCAGAACTTCCCCCATCGCTGTGACACCTACCATGTGCTGCTAGGTGCACCCAGGTCTCTCCTGAGGCAGTGCAGCTGCTCTCCCAGGCGAGCTCTCTTTCCAACCTTAACTATGCTCTGTAGACATCCAATATTTTGCTAGTATGCTCTTTTGAGTCTTTCCATTTCTTTTTAAAATTATGTTTATTTTTTTAATGAGAGAGACATAGAAAGATACAGAGAGACAGAAAGACAGAGAGAGACAGAGATAGAGACAGAGAGAGAGAGAGAGATGAGACCAGAGCACTGCTCATCTCTGCCTTATGGCGGTGTTGGTGATTGAATCTGGGACCTTGTAGCCTCTGGCATTAAGGTCTTTTGCAGAACCATTATGCTCTCTCCCCAGCCCCACGTTTTTCCATTATTCAACAATTTTCTTTTCTTTTAAAATATATTTATTTATTCATTCTTTTAAAATTTTTTATATTTATTTATTTTTCCTTTTGTTGCCCTTGTTTTTTATTGTTGTTATAGTTATTTTTGTTGTTGTTATTGATGATCTTTTAAAATTTTTTTATACTTATTTTCCCTTTTGTTGCCCTTATTGTTTTTCACTGTTGTTGCAGTTATTTTTGTTGTTATTTATTCATGCTTTGGATAGAGACAGAGAGAAATTCAGAGAGTAAGTAACTAATTTAAAAAAAAAACTTTAAAAAAGAAACTAGTAGAATATGGACATACATAGATACACACATAATAAATAAAAAGAAAATACACATCACTAGAACAGTGTTTGCTCCCATTATTCATCACCAGGCCATAGTTGATTTATTATTATTATTATTATTATTCATTTTTTACAAGAGCACTGCTGAACTCTGGCTTATGGTGGTGTGGGGGAGATTAAGCGTAGAACTTTTGAGGTTCAGGCACCAAAGTCTCTTTGTGTAACCATAGTGTTATCCCTCCTAACCTCCACAGTTGAATTTTATAATTCCTTTCTTCTACAGCTATGCTGTGTTCCACTTTCCCTCTGTCAAAACCTTACTTGCTGTGGCAACCCCAATCACCATGCCCTGAAAGTTTGAAATTTGGGTAGCCTCTTCTCTTATACTGGCTGTAATTTTTTTTTTTTGCCTCCAGGGTTATTGTTGGGGTTTGCATTATGAATCCACTGCTCCTGGAGGGCATTTTTTCCCATTTTGTTGCCCTTGTTGTTACCCTTGTTGTTGTTGGATAAGACAGAGAGAAATCGAGAGAGGAGGGGAAGACAAAGAGAGGGAAAGACAGATACCTACAGACCTGCTTCACTGCTCGTGAAGTGACCCCCCCCCCCACAGGTGAGGAGCTGGGGGCTTGAACCAGGATCCTTACTCTGGTCCTTGAGCTTAACGCCATGTGTGCTTAACCAGCTGCACTACTGCCTGACCTCTGCCGACTATAATTTTATAGTAACTTGAAAAAGAAAATGTTTCAAAAGGAGACCACCTGGGACCTCAACAAGGTAGGACTAGAACAATTTCAGGAACCCAGCAGATCACCAGTGAGTGCAAATACGTGTGGCTCGTGGACAGGGAGGAGCCCAAGGAGAGATTGAGCAGCTGGTAATAGTCCAGCAGTTTGCCAGTTGAGGCACCACCTCCAGTCTGCTTTACCAACAAAAAGACTGCTGAAGGGAGGAGAGGACTCCCCTAAGACTCAGCAAATGCAACTATGAGTCTCCATTGCTATTGCCTTCTGAGGCTGGAGCAGGAAGGAGGCCCCATGCTGACACCGGGGGACAGAGAACTGACCAGGAAACTCAGGAGAAGAGCTACACCTCAGTGGAGTGGGCTGTATAGTGGGAGCCTTTCCACATTGTTCTCCTGATGAGAACATGGTGAATAATTGCCTCAGAACCTACAGACTATAAACGGTACTTGTTTAGAATCTCACAGGGCCCAGCAGTGCTGCCCGGCTTGGCAGAGAAGCAGAATTGAGCCTGGAGCTTTGGATTCTTGGAGTGTGAGAGTCTCTTTGAATAGCCACAGTGTGATATGTCCCTCACACTGCTTTATCTCTTGGTCAGGAGTGAGGGATTAAGCTAAGAAGCCTACCTATAGTTTAAAAGCCCTCAGGCTACCATTGCCTACAGGGCAGAAAAAGAACAAAAGAGGCTTTTAACAGCCTCTGTGCTCCAAATCAGGGATTGAAATAATATTGAAACAACTGTTAATTTCCACAACTGTGAACTCTTTAAGTACCTTACTTAGACACAAGTCAGTCCAGGCAAGAGGGATCAGTAATTTGAAAAGTACTGAGAGAGGGACCTCATAACATACTATATAGACTGATTAAACCAACAAGAAGAAATATTGGAGAAATGAACCAGGACAAGATTTCAGCTAGAAGCCCCCCACAGGTTGAACCACAAAATACTGAGGTCAACATACAAATGCTTGTTAAGGAAATAGCAACAGGAGTGAGTAAAGAGTTTGAAAGAATTGTCAACAGAAATGCAGAAACAACAAATGAGACTGGAAGAAAACATTATCTCAAGGTTATTAGAGAGCTGAAAGCTGAAATAGCTGAGCTAAGAACACAACTAGCTGAACAAGCTAAAATAGTATCAGAACAGGGTAACAAAACAGATGAACTCCAGAAAATAGTAGAGGGGAGAGAGAATAGAATAAACTAGGCTGAAGACAGAATTAGCAAGATTGAGGACAAATCAGAGACAACTAAAAAAGAAGTAAGAGATCTCCAAAAGAGATTAAGAGGTACTGAAAACAACAACAGAGACATATGGGATGACTTCAAAAGAAATAATATACACATTATTGGCTTACCAGAGGAAGAAAGAGAGGGAGGGGAAGAAAGCATTCTTCAGGACATAATAGCTGAGAACTTCTCTAGTCTAGACAATAACAAAGACATAAAGGTTCAAGAAGCCCAGAGGGTCCCAAACAGAATTAACCAAAATTAAAGACACCAAGACACATCCTATTTAGAATGGAAAGGAATAAGGATAAAGAAAGGATCCTGAAGGCTGCAAGAGAGAAACAAAGAGACACCTACAGAGGAAAACCCATAAGGTTAGCAGCAGACTTCTCCACACAAACACTACAGGCCAGAAGAGAATGGCAAGATATCTATCGAGTGCTCAATGAGAAAGGCTTCCAACCAAGACTACTGTATCCTGCCTGACTGTCATTCAGACTAGATGGAGGCATAAAAACCTTCTCAGACAAGAAACAGTTGTTGAAAGAATCAACTATCACCAAGCCTGCCCTAAAAGAAGTTCTCAATGGTCTCCTATAAACAGTCAGACCACCATCAATATGCCATGTATCAGAACACTCTAAAAACTACAATAATGGAGTTAAAATATCTTTAGTCTATGCTATCAATAAATGTCAATGGCCTGAATTCACCTATTAAAAGGCACAGAGTAGGAAGGTGGATCAGAAAACACAACCCAACAATATGTTGTCTACAGGAAACACACCTAACTCAACAAGACAAACACAGACTCAAAGTGAAAGTATGGAAAACTATCATACAAGCCAATGACCCACAAAAAAGGGCAGGAACAGCTATTCTCATATCTAATACAACAGACTTTAAAATAAATAAAATTAAAAAAGATAGAGGTGGACATTAATGCTCAGAGGATCAGTCAATCAAGAGGATTTAACAATTATTAACATCTGTGCATCCAATGAGAAGCCATCTAAATAGATGAAACATCTACTGAAAGAGCTACAGCAATATATTAACTGCAACACAGTCATAGTAGTGGACTTCAACACCCCACTCTCTCAACTTGACAGATCATCCAGGCAGAAAATCAATAAAGACATGAGGGAGTTAAATGAAGAAATAGATAAACTAGAACTATTGGACATTTTCAGAATAATTCATCTCAAGAAACTGGAATACACATTTTACTCAAGTCCTCATGGGTCTCAAGGATAGACCATATGTTAGGCCAAAAGACAACATTAGCAAATTCAAGAGCATTGAAATCATCCCAAGCATCTTCTCAGACCACAGTGGAATTAAACTAACACTTAACAATCAACAAAAGATTAGTACTAGTCCCAAGATGTGGAAGGTCAACAGTGAACTACTTAACAACTTCTGGGTCAAAGAGGAAAAAAGGAAGAAATCAAAATGTTTTGAGAGTTCAATGAAAATAAAGACACAAGCTATCAAAATATTTGGGATACAACTAAGGCAGTACTGAGAGGGAAGTTCATAGCTATACAAGCACACATTAGGGAACAAGAAAAAGCACAAATAAACAACCTGATTGCACATCTTAAAGACCTAGAAGAAGAAGAACAAAGGAACCCTAAAGCAACCAGAAGGACAGAAGTCACTAAAGTGAGTGTAGAAATCAATAACGTTGAAAATAAGAAAACCATACAAAAGATCAATGAGGGTAAATGTTGGTTCTTTGGCAGAGTGAACAAATCAACAAATCTTTAGCCAGACTCACAAAACAAAAAAGGGAAAAGACCCAGATAAATAGGATCATAAATGAAAGAGGAGATATCACAACAGACATCACAGAAATTCAACATATCATGCAAGGCTTCCATGAACAACTATATGCCACCAAGCTAGAGAACCTGGAAGAAATGGATGATTTCCTAGACACCTAAGAACTTTCCAAAATTAGATAAAGAGGAACTAGATAATATGAACAGGCCCATCACAGCCACCGAAATTGAAACTTATCAAAAACCTTCCCAAGAATAAAAGTCCTGGACCAGATGGTTTTACAAATGAATTCTACAAAACCTTCAAGGAAGAGTTAATAACGCTACTTAAAATTTTTTTAATTATATTTATTTACCTTCCCTTTTGTTGCCCTTGTTTTTATTGTTGTTTTTATTGATGTCGTCATTGTTGGATAAGACAGAGAGAAATGGAGAGGGGAGGGGAAGACAGAGATGGGGAGAGAAAGATAGACAAGTGCAGACCTGCTTCACTGCCTGTGAAGTGACTCCTCTGCTGGTGGGGAGCCGGAGCTCCAACCAGGATCCTTATGCTGGTCCTTGTGCTTTGCACCACGTGCACTTAACCACTGCGCTACTGCCCGACTCCCCCCAATAACTCTACTTTTCAAAGTCTTCCAAACTTTTAAAAGTTTTTCCAAACATTTGTCTTCCAAGACAAATGATTTGCAAAAATAGCCTCCAAAATTAATGTATCAGGAAAAAAGAGAATTAAGAAATTCGCCACCACTTTTTGGATCAAAGTGATGGAGAATTGCATGGTTTTGGGTTTTTCGTTTATTGCTGTGGTGGACGATGACCTAGGTGGGGGGGGGGTTAGAGTGTTTTGTAGAAAACAGAAATTTTACATATGTACTAACAACTGTATTTACTATTTACTGTGAACTATTAATTCTATTCCCCCCCCAAAAAGAAAAAACAAACAAACAAACAACTCTGACTCAGAGATTTGAGCCTGGAGGGCAATTACTTCCAGGATTCCTGAAGCTTTAGGAGCCTAGATAGCTTTCTGTGCAAATTAGGGAGAGGCATCTTTTCTTTGGGGCGCTTGACTGCCCTCTGCTGGACAACTGAGGCAGGCTATGAACAGGGAGCAGAGGGGAGGTGGAGGGAGCTGGGCCGGGTTGTGCAGTGGCCTGCATAAAGGAGCAGAGCGCCTGGGGCTGGGGGTCTGGACCCCATAGTCTGCGAGGCACCGCTCCTGGATGTCCATACAGCTGTAAGGAGACAGGCCTGAGGGCTTCAGGGTGGCTGTGCTCCCCCAGGTCTGCAGTGCGGCGGTGCAGAGGCAGGGGTACCCCGGAAATCTTTAACCCCAGAAACTCCAGATACCAACCAGGTGAAAAGACTCCGGCCTGGTGCCTGAGCAGAATCGCTGGGTGACTCGGGGGTCCCCAGGAGGGGGGCAGTCAGAGAAGTGGAACAGCAGCTACACACCAACTGGCTGGACGTGCTTGAATCATCGGGGCAGCTCGCGTGTGAAAGGAGCCTCCTTCACGCGTCCAATCAGGCAAGTCGGGGACTCAAGCCCAGCTCGCTCTACTGAGCGCCTGCCCCGTGCCAGGCAGAGTGCTGGGTCTGAGCCTCTGTCATGGCGGTGTCAGGCTTAGTTGTCCCAAGAAGACCTCAGTTTCGTGGAGGATTACAGGAAGAGGGAAGAGAGAAGAGGTGGAATCTCGTCCCTGCTCCTCTAGGGGATGGCCATTATCTTTGTTCTTTCATATATATATGACAGATAGGGAAAAATCGAAAGAGAAGAGGGAGATAGAGAAGAAAAGAGATACCTACAGCACTGCTTCACAGCTCTTAGAGCTTCCTCCTTGACAGGATTGTACCCAGGACCTTTGAGCATGGTAGATTTTCTTTTTCTTTTTTTAAAAATTTATTTATTGGATAGAGGCAGACAGAACTTAGGAGGTAAGGGGGTGACAGAGAGGGAGAGAGACAGAGAGACACCTGCAGAAGGTGGAAGAAGAATCAGGTTCCTCCAGAGCAGGCAATGAGCTCCCTGTCACTAGGGGTATACAAGCACGAGCTGATGGTAGGGGAAGGGGAGAGGACTGAAGCTTTAGGTGTGTGTGTGTGTGTGTGTGTGTGCGCGCGCGGGTGGGTTTTGCTTATTTTGGTTGCCTTTGTCCTGTTTGCAGAGGCCCCTCAATGTCTGAGTACCATCAGCCTCCAGATATGATCAGAGAAGCTGTCAGGTGACCCCTGCTTCCCAGACTTCCTGCAGTGACTCCAGGCACTCTGTAGCAGGGGTTAAGGACTCCACAGTGACCATCCCAATTTCTAACCCACAGAACCTGCCATCGCCACTAAGTGACAGTCACATGCACTCAGCTTCAGCTTGGCTTGTAACACTGCAATGACTGGAAAGGGGACAGAAGCCACACAGGAAAGGGAAACTGGCCAGAGGTGGCAGGTCCAGAGGGCAGTGGAAGCCAGCCCCTGCTCCTGGAGCCTCTGAGTTGCTGGTGGTTGTGGGGTGTCATTCTAAGGAGACAGCCCCGAGATGGTCTGACAGCCCAGGCAGAGACTCCTGAACCCAGAAGGGCACAGAAGCATGGGGCCACCTACCTCCAAAGACTAGAGATAACTCCCAGAAGACTCCCTTCCCACAATTGCGGGGTGGGGTTGCAAACACCTCTGTACTGTGTGATTGTGGCTGGGGCCCCATGCAAGAGCAGATCCAGTGGGCATCTGAGGAGACGGACACAAGTGGAATATAGGGATTCTTACACACCTGTACCTGTGAAGGTGGTCCTGCCCCCAGCTGGGTTCCATGCTGCCCCAAGCGCACATTAGCAACTTCTGGTTAAAGCCAACCTCACCTTATTGTATGTCTCAGAGGTGGCTGGCCCTGGCCCCAGGAAAGTCCTCTATCCTGGCCACCTTGGGGGCACTGGGGTTCCCTGACAGGCATTTTATAGAGGGCTCAGATGCTGCCCACTAAGGGCTGCAGGCAGAAGTGGGCACAGGCCTGCAGGGCAAAACAGGTTAAATGACCAGATGGGCTCTCCCCTGCAATTCTGATCTTGGCCAGTAGATGGCGGGCGCGGCACACAGTGAACGGACTGGCCAGGCAGTCTTAGGACAGAGAAGCCCTTTCTTCTTCCTCCCTTCTTTTTTTTTTTTTCCCTTCCTTCCCCGCCTCCTTTTGCCTCCTCCTTCTCTTCCCTTTCTCCCTCTTTTTTTTTTTTGAATTTATTTCTTTAATAGGACAGAGAGACATTGAGAGGGAAGGGGGAGAGAGAAAGAGAGAGAGGAAGAGAGACACCTGCAGCTGTGCTTCAGCAGCTGTGGAACTTCCTCCCTGCAGGTGAGGACCCAGGATTGGAACTGTTGTCCTTGTGTATGGTCAGGTGTTTGCTCAACTGGGTGCACCACCACCTGCCCCCATATTTTCCTTTCTCTTTTTTCTTTCTTCTTTTCTTTATCTCCCTTCCTCCTTCCCCATTGACTTAAATCACAATTCGTCCACAATATTTTAGGTACATAGTTTCACGCCTATAAATCTACACATGAGTAGCTATACCCATCCCATTAGGAGTTCTGGGTGAGAAACTTGTCCTGTCAAGTAGCAGAACTGGAGGTGGGTCCACATCTGCTTCAGCCCTCCCCTCCGCCTCTCTGCATGAGAGTGTCCCCTCTCGTGCCTGTGTCCTGGGCACCCGTGGCCAGTACCTGGACCCAATGTCGGCAGGATGCAGTGGACCGAGAGCTGACAGCCGGCCCTGTTCAGCCGTCAGAGCCCCGAGGTGGGGTTAGCCCTGCTGGAGCACTCTCTGGCGGAGTCTTAGCCCTGCCACTCTGAAACTAAGTCAACTCCAGGGATGGCCGACATGCAGGAGGCGTGGCTGTTTGAGGGGCTAGGTGACCACCTCAGTGACGTCACCTGGGTCTGTCTGTGCTGCCAGGCTCTGTGCTACGCCCCTTCCCTGCAATGTCTCAGTCCTCGCAAAGCCCTGTGAGGTCCTTATTATCAGTATTAGTTTTCATGTTCCATGGAGGGGGCATGTACAGTAAAGAAACAGGACTGGAGGGAACCACTCAGTGACCCTGACATCTGTCCCCCCAGCACCTGCAAAAACCCCTCAAGCCTCACAGTCAGCATGTCAACCAAAATGATGCTGCAGGCTGAGTGCCATCCTATGAGTGCATGTCACAGGTAATATGACATATGGAACATCTGCTAATGCAACATATGAGAAATAATCTATTACTTTAGCATATCATAGATGACCTAGCAATGCAATGCACAGCACATATATTATCAGCTCACACTATAACATTAACATATTGTACATAATATATGATCCATATTGATATATTAACAAATCAATATCATACCTGATTTCACATATTGTAACAATTTTATCAAGAGTTTACAGGCAAATATATAAATATGTTATTGAGGGTCGAGTGGTAGCACAGCAGGTTAAGTGCACATGGCATGAAGTGCAAGGGCCGGCCAAGGATCCCAGTTTGAGTCCCCGGCTCCCCCACCTGCAGGGGGACCACTTCACGGGTGGGGAAGCAGGTCTGCAGGTATCTATCTTTCTCTCCCCCTCTCTGTCTCTCCTTCTCTCTCCTTTTCTCTCTATCCTATCCAACAACAACAGCTATGACAACAAGAATAATAGTAGTAATGACTACAGAAGGGTAACAACAAGGGCAACAAAATGGGAAAATGGCCTCCAGGAGCAGTGGATTTGTAGTGCAGGCACCGAGCCCCAGCAATAACCCTGGAGGCAAAATAGAAATAAAAATGATGTTATTGTGTTAATATATTATTAAAATCTACACCAATGACATATGATTGATATGATCTATGAATAACATAATTGACAATAATGTATATTATAAAATACAGTTTATGCATTGATATGTGTAGTATGTGTTATTTACATATTCTATCATGTGAACAGACTGCATCTACAATGTAACATGAATTATCTTTACTGCCATCACAGTTATCACTGGGGCTCAGTATCTGCACAATGAATCCACTGTTGCTGTTGGCGATTTTTTCTTTTAAAAATTTTTAATTTAATTTTTAAAAATCAGATGGGACAGATAGAAATTGAAAGGGAAGAGGGAGATTGAGAGTGAAAACGAGAGACACCCGTAGGCCTGATTCATCAGTCACAAAGCAGCTCCCCTTCCGTCTGGGGAGCAGGGGCTCCAATCCGGGTCCTCGTGCATGGTAATGTGTGTGCAGCCACTGCACTGCCCGGCCTCCATGAATATTTCAAGTAGCTGTTTATGGAGATGTCACTGACTAAAGCATAACAGAGCTCAACTGAACAGCAACAGGGTTTGACATCTGTAGACATTACAGCATGATCGCTACCAAAATCTGGCTTCTACCTACCCCCTTTTGAATAATTGACCAAGGGAGGATGATTTATATCCATGTAACAGGTAGGCTAGGGATGGACTGTGCATCACCACTATGGACTAGGGCTGAGATGAGTCTGTCTCTAATCTGGCCCAGGGGCATGCACACAGAATAGTCAATTCTTCCTCTTTTCACCTTTGCTCTTTCATTACTTCCCTGGGCCTGTCACCTGTTGTCATTCCACATTACGACCACTAGGGAGCGGAAAAGGATCAATTACAGATCTGAAGCTGGGTTCTGAGGACCTGGGGGCTTGGGTCTGGTTAATGGTTAAGGCAGAAGAGGCTGGTGGTCAACGCGGACGTCCTAAGTGGTCAAGGCAGAGGTTACCCTGTGCCAGGCCCCAACTCACTGATGCCCAGACAGATCAGGATGCATACTGAGATGAACACAGGAGTGGCAGCAAAGGAACTCAGGGTCCCTGTTCCTCTGCCTCACTCTCTGAGTCTTCCTTGCTTGCAAAGTGAAATCCCCCCCCCCCCCATTTCCTGTTTCTTTGCATTTGTTCCTCCCTTCACTTATTAGGTCCTCCCCTCCACAGCCAGCCCAAGTCATCAGCCAGTCTAAGAAGACTGGCTTCATTGCCATCACCCCCAGGAAGCCTTCCCAGATTCTTTAGTCTTCTGGAAAGGAGTGGCTGGGCTGCAGAAGATAGTGAGTCTGATCCCCACGAGGGGGAGGGGGGAGGTGGCGTTTCACTTTATGCCAGCCCAAGGTGGTGCTATGAGGCTGGGCTTGTATCACCCGTCATCTCCCCCCCCACACCCACGCCCACACCCATGCCCCAGGACATCAGCTCTGCAGTGACCTGGCCAGGCTGAGCCCTCTGGGCTCATTAATCCTACAGAGACATCGGTGACCCAGCACCTAGGCAACACAGCTGTGATCAGTCCTTCCTAGACCTCCAGCTCAGGGCTCCCACTTGCCCCACAGGGTGTCTCTCAGTCCCACCCCTTCATCTTCTGATGGAGCAGACTTGGGGGGACCCCCCTCCTGCAGCAGATGATGCACTCACCTGATGCCTCCCCCCAATCTAACCTGCTTCAATATGTTTACTTAGCATAGAAACAGAATTTGAGCAGGATAGAGATAGAGAGGGAGAGAGACAGAGAGACACTTGCAGCACTGCTTCACCACTCATGAAGCTTTCCCCTGCAGGTGGGAGCTGGGGGCTTTAACTTGGGTCTGTGTACATGGTAACATGCTCTCAACTAGGTATGCCACCACCTGGCCCCTAAAAATATTATTATTTATTAGATCGAGACAGAGAGAAATTGAGAGGGAAGGGGGAAACAGAGAAGGAGAGAGAGAGAGAGAGAGAGTACTGTAGCACTGCTTCATCACTTGTGAAGCTCTTGCTCTGTAGAGGGGACCAGGGACTTGAACCCAGCTCCCTGCAAACTGTAATGTGTGCACTCAACCACGTGTGTCACCCTCAGGCCCCCGTGGCAGTGCTTTAAATTCTTCTTCTTCTTCTAGTGCTTGCCCTTCTTCTGTAGCCAGTCAACAGCGTCAGGTTGAGCCTGATGTAAAGTTTTGAGACCTCCTTTGAATCTGGAGAGGTGGCAGTCGTTGACTCTGTGGGTCATAGTCTGTCTGGAGCCGCAGGGGCAGTTCGGGTCGTCTCTGGCTCCCCAGCGATGGAACATAGCGGCGCACCGGCCATGGCCTGTTCGATAGCGATTGAGGAGGGCCCAATCATAACGTGCTAGGTCAAAGCCGGATTGACGCTTGCAGGGGTCTGTGATGAGGTGTTTGTTCTTTACCTCAGCTGACTGCCAACTCTGTTTCCAAGAGTCTGGAACAGAGAAGTTCAGTGCTTTAAATCAGAGTCCAGAGCGCAAACACCTGCTCTCCAGTTGTTTGACCCCTGGCATGTCACTGGGTCCAGCTTCCCTACCCACACATTGTACATGTCATGTACAATGTCACCATGTGTCAAACTCCCAAAGCTATGCCTGGCACCATGCCAGCCCCCAATTAGTGCAAGCCAGAGCACAGGTCCGTCTTGTCATCATCGGTTTCCAATCTCCCCTGCTTTCCTTGGGCGGGCAGGCATGGCTTTAATCACCACCTCCTCATTTTTTATACAGAACCAGGCACACAGCTGCTAAGCAGTAATAACCAAAAAGCATGAATGGAAGTCAAGCCTGACTTTGGCCAGGAAGGATCTGCGTTGCCCTGGCTCGCCTCCTTCCTCCCTTCCCTTTCCAGACAGCAGTGAGGGGGGCCTAGGATGTGCGGCCTCTCAGGCCTGCATCGGTGTCTGTGGGTGGGGGTGGGGGTGAACCTTGGTTTCTGTCCATGGTCCTGACGTGGGCTGCCAAGTGACTAACCCCTGCCTGGCGTGGAGGGTGGGGAGTGGAGAGGTTTGCTGCGGGCCAGCCCGGAATGAGTGTTCCTAACTCCCCATCTCGGCCAGCACATTTTGTTCTGACATTTCTCTGGTTCCTTAGCAATGACGTGATGATGGTGCCTGAGCAGCTATTTCTCCTGCCTGTTTTCCGCATTTCTTGGAGGGCTATCATTTCCCACCAGGCCCGCCTACCCGCTCCTCAACGCACCGCCCAGCTCAGCTCCACCTAGACCAACCCCGCCCCGCCCAGCCACGCCCAACTCAGCCCAGCCCCACCCTGCCCGGGTTAGCCCCGCCCCTCCCTGCCCCTCCCACTTCTGCAGGCACCTGCATTTGGACGCCTCACGCAGAGACCTTGTGCAAAGACAGGGGACCCAGCAGGTCAAGTCTATTCCCAGTGGTGCCGTTTCCCACGGTTGGATGTTCGGTCAGTGTTGACCCTTTTTGTTATGGGCTTGGTTCTGGTAAGCCTCTAGGTCTCCCATGTCTTTAGAAAACAAAGTCCGGCCTGTCTTCAGGAGTGAACTTTAGGAAATTATGGAAGCTGTGTTCTGTTGAATGGAATCGGAAATTACCTCCGATTCCTTAGCATAGTAACTTTACAGATTTTTTTTTTTTCTTCAAGAGTTTGGCATATTGAAAATTCTGGGGAGTCGGGCTGTAGTGCAGCGGGCTAAGCGCAGGTGGCGCAAAGCACAAGGACTGGCATAAAGATCCCAGTTCGAACCCCGGCTCCCCACCTGCAGGGGACTCGCTTCACAGGCGGTGAAGCAGGTCTGCAGGTGTCTATCTTTCTCTCCTCCTCTCTGTCTTCCCCTCCTCTCTCCATTTCTCTCTGTCCTATCCAACAATGACAACAACAATAATAACTACAACAATAAAACAACAAGGGCAACAAAAGGGAATAAATAAAATAAATATAAAAAAAAAAAAAGAAAATTCTGGGGGGTTTCTGCCATCACTCACTTGTCTCATCTACAGGGGACCCCAGCTGCATTCCATCAGTTCTGAAATCAGGGACAAAGCAGGAAACTGGAAATACATTAAAAACGTTGGCCATGCCACGGAGTGGGATAGTTCACTTTTGGGGTGGATGCTAGAGCTGGCACCTCACTACTCTGTGTGACTTTGGTGGTTTCTTTCCTCCTCAGCCGGTTTACTCCTCTGTTAAATGTAAATAGTGATCCTATTGCCCAAGGCTGCTGTGAGGACAAAATTTGATGATGCAGGCAAGTGTGCAGACAGTTGTGCCCAGCATGTAATAAATGCTCACTGAATGGTAGCCATGATCACCTAGACTGACCTTTGATAAAGTCCTAAGCTTTCAGAGCTGGGAGAGAACCTGGTATATATACTTTCAGTTTATATACAAGGAAACAACCCACTCCCCATATACTCCACAGAGAACAGCAAAGTCATGCTCAGCACTGAGTAATGAGAGTCCTTAGTTATCGAGGAGACGATGTTTCTATAAAACCCTTAAATGTGCTCAAGATAAGAAGCAGGCCCTACACCCCCAGAGAGGTGTTTTGGGGAGTGGGGGCAGGGGGTGCAGCCCCTTCTCCAGTGGCCCCCCAGCCCTGCCCCCACACACACTGCTCCCTGTGGACTTCCCCAGCCAGCACAAGCTCACACCATGTAGGGTTTCTTTTTTCTTTTCTTTCTCTCTTTTTAAAATTTTTTATTATTGGATAGAGGCAGAGAAAATGGAGAGGAGTGGGAGAGATCAAGAAGGAAAGAGACAGAGAGACACCTGCAGCCCTGCTTCACCACTCACAAAGCTTTTCCTCTTGCAGGCAGAGACCAGGGGCTTGAACCTGGGTCCTAGTGCGCTATTACATGTGTGCTCAAAGGGACTCTGGAGCCAGTGTCAGAGGCTGCCAGGTCCGAGCTCTCCTCAACCAGTTGATGAGGCCTATTGTGAGCATCCCAGAGTGGTTTCTGAAGCACATTCAGGCCAGACACAGCTGAACCCAAAAGAACTGAACCCAAAGAATCTGCCAGCTTTTCTTCAGTGGAGCTTTATGTCTCTTTCTTAGGCATCAGCCTTCGTTTCTGAACTCCACACCTTTCTGGACCTGATGAAACCAAGCCATTTCTTTCCCCATAAAAAAAAAACAAAAGCTGGTTAGAACAGTCTCCTCTTGGTCAATGAGAAACTTCATGCCTAGCTAGGAGGTCATTCTCTGTCTTCTTGGGTTTTTCAGTGTCAAGACGAGCAGCACCAGATTTGGGCATTAAATAAGGAATCTTCTGAGACGTTTGTCCTTGGATTAACAGCCTGCCCATGTCTCCCTGTGTGTGGAAGGGATGCCCCATGCTCCTAGGGCTCAGTCTGAGCTTTCCTGGGCGCGGGGCAGCAGCCCTGAAAGACCTTCCTTCTTACGCACCTGCCTTTTGTGCTCCTAACCCATTAAAAAATCTCTAAGTTCCCCACCCACGTCTGCCCTGCACGCTCTACTTCCTGCTCCTTTGCCCACACTGTGCCCTCTGCTAAGCTCTCTCACCCTCTCTGCCCACACACTCGCCAGCCTCATGGCATCACTGCCATGCCATTTCTTCCAGGAAGACTTACTGATACTCCAGAGGGAGGGAGGGAGTCATACACACCTCTCTCTTTGACCAGGTCAAACGCTTCCCTGTGTCCTCTCTCTTAACACTCATACTGCCTACAGCTCCTTGCCCGTCTCTTGCACTGGGACTGTATGCTCCATGGGGCCAGACTGTCTGCTCAGGACAGGCCTTATCATGGCACCAGGGGAAATGGGTGGAACTTGATGGGTGTCAGTAGGACTCACTGGTGCCATGTTATGTATTAATAGTTCCTGGAGAGCTTCCTCTAAGTCATTCACTCGGTTACTAACTCCAGCCAGTTACTCATTCAGCTGCAGAGAGCAGAAGCCCCCCTCCCTCACTCCCTCCCTAGTGGTCTTCAAGGAAACCTCCTTCTGGTCCATTACCTCTTCTAATAATGGTTCAATCAGACTCAAATTTCAGGGTTAAAATGCTCTGAGGTCATTGCAGACTCAGGATTACAAAGGTAGATGGAAAGAAAACACAACCTGTGTCCAATCAGAGAAATCTGGGGGATGAGAAGGCTGGAAGACTGCAGGGAGGAGGTGACATTTGAACTGGAGCATCTGGAGCAGTGGGATTGAGGTACATGAGAACAAGAATGTGGGTCAAGCATTGCAGAAGGAAGGAGAGAGAGAGAGAGAGAGAGAGAGAGAGAGAGAGAGAGAGATTAGTCTTTCTGCCAAGACCATAGGAGTAGAAACCTCAGAGGAGCTGTCACTCCTGAGCCTGCTGAGAGATCATTGATGGTGGGAGGAGAAGGCCATCCCCGAGGGCCAACAGGCTTGGACCTGCAGGGGCAGGAAGAGTGATCCCCAAAGGCTGGTGGCTGGTGCTCCACCAGCTACCATGCAGGGACCAGGGAGAAGGGTCAGCGCTGGGGGTCAATGCTGGGGGTGGGGGTGGGGCTCAGCTACAGAGTCTGAGCTGCAAGTGATCCAGACAGAAGCCCAACACCTTAATCACTCAGCCAACAGTACTGCCTCCCGCCAGCACCCAGCTCCCACCTCCTCAGCGCTAGGATGCAGCTTTATCTCATCCACAGGGAATTGGAGGATGGGGGGCTACTGAGGGCCCCAGGAGCTCTCACCAAGACAGGTAAGGATAGAGACACTGAACACCAGCCTAAAGCTGGAGATGTTCTCTGTCAGCTCCTCCTACTTCTGCTTCTGCTTCTTTTTCTTCTTTAAGTTAAAAAACTTTTTTTTTTTGCCACCAGGGTCATTATTAGGGATCAGTGCCTGCACAACTCTACTGCTCCTAGCAGCACCCCCTTTTTAAAATAATAAGTTGTTTATTTATTCAGGCTGATGACTAAAGGCAATGGGGCAGGTAATCATGGAGTCTAAGGTGTCAAACACACATAAGCAACTATTTTATACAGATTTATTATTGTCTATGAAATAATGATATTTACTTGAAATGTAAAACATTGGGTGTTTTAAGATAGCCCAAATATACTAAAAACTACATGGCAATGTAATTTCTCTATGATTAAGTTTCTTAAATTGGTCATGACATAAGAAGTACTATATACATACATACATACATACACACATACATACATACATATATATATCTTTATCATATAAACAGTAGAATCTGCTAAACATAGCTAGGCTTTCTAAATACCTGAGCTCTGTCTCAAGAGAAAAGCAATAACCATGGTCAATGCAAATTTATATCTACTTGGTGAAAATAATTTTCACTAGTCTCATTCAGGATACAAAGGAATGATTCAGGGGGGTCTGGGTGGTGGTGCACCTGGTTGAACACACATGCTACAATGCACAAGGAGCCAGGTTCAAGCCCCCGGTCCCCACCTGCAGGGGGAAAGCTTTGTGAGTGATAAGGCAGGGCTGCAGGTGTCTCTCTGTCTCTCTATCACCCTCTTCCCTCTCGATTTCTGGCTGTCTTTATGTAATTAATGAATAAAGATGATAACTTTTTAAAAAAATGAATGATTTAGGATAAACTTGAAACCAATACATATTATTTTCTTAAATGAAACTTTTTAATATTATCCTTTTTTTGCTGAATCATAAGATTTATTAATTTCTTTATTGGGGGATTAATTTCTTTCTTTATTGGGGGATTAATGTTTTACAGTCGACAGTAAGTACAATGGTTTGTACACACATAACATTTCTCAGTTTTCCACACAACAATACAACCCCCACTAGGTCCTCTGTCATCCTTTTCCAGGACCTGTGCTCTCCCCCCACTCCCACCCCCAGAGTCTTTTACTTTGGTGCAATACCCCACCTCCCAGCATTCTTCTTTTTCTCCCCATTTTTAGTGGTAGAGGGTGAGAGGCAGAGAGACACCTGCAGCACTGCTCCACCACTCAGGAAGCTGCCCCCCCCCCACAGCTGGGAACTTGAGGGCTTGAACCCAAGTCCTTGCATGAGGTAACATGTACACTCTACCAACTGTGCCACCATCCTATCCCAGCCTCATCTTCTGGCTCAGACCTCTCACCTTACTCCCAAACCCCCCCCCCCCCCGCAACTCTCATCATTGCCATCCAAACCTACAGAACTGTTTATTGACTCCACTAAGGTCTCTGCCTTTGCTCTGCCTCAAATGCCAACCTACTTCAGGCTCCAGTTTTTACAGTAGGTCTTCATTCCACGAAGCCCAGTATCACTTCCTCTGTGAAGCCCACCAGGATTCTTTCCCAACAGAGTTCATCACTGTCTTCTCTGGTCTGCTTTTTTTTTTCTTTCTGTGTAAGTTATGGAAAGATATTATGTGTATGTCTGTGCCAGTTTCTTTTTCCTGCAGTCTGCAAACTTCTTTGAGACTAAGGAGACTAGACTAGACTAGACTTCTTTATTTCCAAAGCCCAACCCAGGTTAGCTGTTGGAGGATGCCTGATTTCTTGATAGACTCCTAGATTATAATGAATCAGACATGTCAGAAATTCTTTACTTTCTCTGTAGTTCTGTCTGCAGCCTGCAGGGAGTGTTTAGCTAATATGAGGATAAGTACAGTAACAGGTCAAAAGGCCTTCAGGCTATCAGAGGCCTGATCCGATCTCCTGAATTATGCCTACATTCTTGGGGTAAGGTCAGGATTTGCAGAGTAAATATAGAATCTGATATAATTGCTAAAACTGGAGATAACAAGTCTGATATAGAGTGTTCTGCACGCTAGGAGAGAGATCATTCAATTTTGCATGGTCTTGAGATGTGTACGAAGACCCTTCACATGTTTATTTTTATGTTTTTCCACAAAAATGTTTATGTTTGGGGGGCCAGGCAATAGCACACTGGGTTACGTGCACATGGCACAAAGCGCAAGGACCCACATAAGGGTCCCAGTTTGAGCCCCTGGCTCCCCACTTGCAGGGGGGTCGCTTTACAAGTGGTGAAGCAGGCCTGCAGGTGACTGTCTTTCTCTACCTCCATCTGACTTCCTCTCCTCTCTCGATTTATCTCTGTCCTATCCAACAACAAAAGCAATAACAATAACAACAACAATAACAACAACTAGGGCTACCAGGGAAACAAAAATGGGGAAAATGGCATCCAGGAGCAGTGGCTTTGTAGGGCAGGTACCAAGCCCCAGAGATAACCATGGAGACAAAAAAATGTTTATGTTTACCCTTAAAATGTTTATACTTGATCGAGCTGCTTGCACACACCCAATAAGCAGGGCAGCAGTGAATCTATGAGATTAGGCAGAGAACCTCCAGGAGAGAGATTCACAGGACCTCGGTGTGAGATGTACACTGTGTGTCTGCCAGTCCATGAAATCTCCTATATTTCACTGCTAATGGTGTAATGAAGTTTATCTCTCTTTTTGTTTTTCTTCCAAGGTTATTGCTGGGGCTTGGTGCCTGCACTATGAATTCACTGCTCTTAGAGGCATATATATATATATATATATATATATATATATATATATATATATATGATGAGAGATATTGAGAGAGGAGGGGAGATAGAAAGACACCTGCAGACCTGCTTCACCACTTATGAAGCAAACACCCCCCTCCCCCGCAAGTGGGGAGCCAAGGGCTTGAACTAGTGCTCTTAACCTGGTGTGCCACCACCTGGCCCCATGAAGTTTATTTCTCTATCCTGAGACGTGAATGAACTCTGCTCCCCAGCACCAAGAGAACCCCAGTAAGATTTTTCAGTAGCTAGCACACAGTGAGTACACCCCCAAAGTTCTCTTCTTTTTTAATCTATATTAACACCATTCCTGCCACCAAAGGTCTGTGTGCCCACCCCCACCCCCCTATAGTGAAGCTAAACTTCTACCCCTCCCCCCACCCGGAGTTTTTTACTTTGGTGAGATACTCCAAACTCTACTTTGTTTTTCCCTTTCTGTTCTTCTTTCTCACTTCCTGTTTATGAGTGGGATCATCCCATACTCATCTTTGTCTTTCTGACTTACTCCTCTTTTTTATGTGATGTCTGGGAATGAACCCAGGATCTTATGCATGTGAGAAACTACCACTTAACAGCCTCCCTGGCCTAATTCTTCATTCTTTATTTCTTCTGGAAGAGAAAGAGAGAGGAAAGTCAATAAAGAAGAGAGAGAGAAGAGAGAAGAGCATGTCTGCCATTCATGACGCTCCCCCAGTTCAGCCCCTGCTGCTCTCATGTGACATCTGGGCTCAGACCCAGGGCCTCAGGCATAGAAGCTATGACCTCTACCTGGTGGGTCATTTTCCAGTTCCTCTCCCTCCCTTTCCTCCCTCTCCCCTTCACCGTCCCCCCCCCCAACTCCTCTTGTTTCTCTTCTCTCAATTTCTTGTCTTTACTTTTTAAACCAGAGCCCTACTTAGCTCTGGCTTATAGTGGCATAGAGGACTGAACCTGGGACTGCAGGGCCTCAGGCATGAAACTCTCTTGCAGAACCATTGTGCTGTCTCCCCTACCCAATCTCCTCTTCTCATTTCCAACCAGGAGATCCCACAGCATCACTTTGGAAAAAAAAGATTTGCTTTATGTTCCGGGAGAAGAGAACCCAGAGCTCCACTCAGATCTGGCATCTGTGGTGCTGGAGATCAAACCCGGAGCCTCAGGCTTGCAAGACCTGTGCTTTGCCCACGGAGCCACCTCCTTGGCTCCTTGTTAATTTTTAAAATTTATTTTGGATAGAGATAGAAAGAAATTGAGAGGGGAGGACGACATTAAGAGAGATAGAGAGACAGAGAGATACCTACAGCACAATTGCACTGCTTGTGAAGCTTCCCCTCTACAGGTGGGGACTGGGGTCTTTACTCTGAGTCCTTATGCATTGTAGTGTGTGCACTCAATCAGCTGTGCCACCACCTGGCCCCTCTCTTTGGTGTTTTTTTTTTCCTTTTAATGTGGTGCCTGAGATCCAACCCTAGGTTTTACAACCATGCTCTGCTATTAAGCCACTTCCAGTCATTTTTTGATGATGATGGGTGGGGGGAGACAAAGCCCTGCCCCTCCCTCAATTTTAGGCTCCCACTTGCTCAGTCTTTTTGCTTATTTCAAGTAGAGTCAGGGATCAAGCCCAGGACCTCACTCATAGCAGGCAGGAGTCCTTTCTACTACTAAGCTGCCTCTCAAAATAGTTCTCGAATGGGTTGATCATGGCAGCGGAAGCCTCTGGCTTTCTGTGTCCATTTCTGCCACTAGACCAGGCATCCTAGGAAAGGGCTGGGTCCTGTGCTCTTACCCCAGCCTGGCGCACTAGTGGGGAAGGAATGCAGGCAGCGTGGGGTTCCTGCATGGTGCTGAGCATTGGACCCTGCAGGCAGCCTGGGTGTGGATGGCTGCGTGCCTGTGTTTGGGGCAGGCTGTGCCCGTGGGTGTGAGTGTACACAGGCTCCTCTGCAAGTGTGCTGGGGCCTGGGGGTGGGGAAAGAGGTAGGAGGGAGAACAAACTGTGTGGTTTCTAGACAGAGAGAGTGACACCCCCGGGCCCAGTGCCCCATCCATGCTCATACGTGGCCCCTGGCTGAGGCCTCAGGGCTGACTCTGCTGTGGCCCCTGCTAACTGCTGGGACCAGCCCCTTCTCCCTCCCAGAATGTCCAATTTCTGAGGGAATGCACTCAGCAGACCAGATGGGCTCTAGGACAGAAGGGGGAGGACCTGGTGGTGGCATACCTGGTTGAGTGCACAAGCTATCATGTTTAAGCTCCCGGATTCAAGCTCCCCTGTCCTCACCTGTAGGGGGGTTAAGACTTCAGAAATGGTGGAGCAGTGCTACAGGTGTCTCTTCCCCTCTCTTACTCCATTTCTCTCCTTGCTTCTCTCTGTATCTGTCAAAATTAAATATATATATTTCAAAAATAATATATATAGGAGACCAGGTGGTGACACACCCAGTTAAGCTTATCAAGAGTGAGGGCCCAGGTTTGAGTCCCTGCCCCCAACCTGTGCCTGGGGCAGCGGGGAAGGGGGGGGAGCTTCCTGAGCTGTGAAGCAGGTCTCTAGTTGTCTCTCTTTTTCCCTCTCTATTTAAATTTGTACCTGTCCTATTAAATTAAAAAGAAAAAAGAGGAAAATTTGCCACTAGAAGTGGTGGATTCATTGTGCAGGCACTGAGCCCCAGAGATAACCCTGGTGGTAATCACACACACACACACACACACACACACACACACACACACACCGGTGGGGGGGCTCTGTGGATGCATAGAGGGACTGCTAATACAGCTGGGATGAGAGGAGGAACTATGCTATGAAGTCCTAGAACTGAGGTCTTATCTAGAGTGGCTTCCCAGGGCTAAGGCTACCTTTGATCATCTTCCCAAGACTCCTCCTGCCTTATGCACCTATCCTACCCCCCCATCTCCTTTCCAGAGCCCCCATCCCCAGCCAGGCCCTGCCAAGAAGACTGTCCCTACAAGAGTTGTCCCTCTACAAAAGTAGAGGATAAGACTCCTGGGAGTCTGCTGAGACCTGCTCCCTGGCCCCATGTAGCTGGATCGTGGTGGTGGGGTGTGTTGGGGGTGGGGAACAGCTGTGCACACAGGTTGTGTCTGAGTCTGTGTGCACCCAGCCAGCCAGTGAGCTGGCACCCTCTGCTGGGCTGAAGGATGCTCTTCACAGCTTCGTCTCAAGGCCCAGGAGGTATGGGCCAGGGGACATGGGCAGGGGCGGGGGGAGTGGGATGTCCCAGTGTCTGGACTAACCCACAGCTGTTTCCGCCACAGCCACAGTGGATGAACAAGTCCCACCTGGACGACAAGGCTCTGGGAGGACTGTGTTCCTGAGCCCAGTGTGATGTAAATCCTTATGTTTAGGCGGGGCCAGGATTCTTTCTGTTGTTGTCTAAATAAAATGAGATGGCAAATGAGGCAGGACATGGAGGAGGACTTCAGCGCCATCTGGTGCCTGTGTCTTACTGAGCACCTTCTATGCACCAGGGTGAGGGGGTTCCAGCCTGGTGCTTCTGAAGACACCGTGTTTTGTTTGGGTGGAGGAGATTCTGCCAGAGGCAACCTCTGGGACACACTGTGAGGAGACATGTTCCCAGAGAAGCAAGCAGCATGTGTAAAGGCCCAAGGATGGGGCCAGGCAGTGTGTTTCTGTTTGTTTGCTTGTATATTGTGCCTTTTGGCTTTGCCCTTCACCCCCACCCCCATCCCCAGGGCCTCAGTGACTCAGCAAAGCTGGGTTCTCTGCTTCCTAAGGCTGAGACCAGAGCTTGTGGGAAACAGCAAGTTAAGGCAGACAAATAGTGGTAGAGTGAAGACCTTGAATGCCTGAGGCTCTGGGTTCAACCCTCAGCAGTACAAGTACCAGAGTGGTGCTCTGGTCTCGGTCTCTCTCTCTCTCTCTCTCTCTCTCTCTCTCTCTCTCTCATCTGCAATGAATCTTGGAAAAACAAAAACCACCAAGGAATGGGGGTTTGCTCACAGAAGAAGGCGATCAGTGCTGAGATGGAAACTTCTGGAACTTTAGTCTCCTGTTCACAAAGCAGCTGCATAGCTCCAGGCTCATAGCCTCACCCACCCCTGGTTCTGCCCACTGTGACCAGCACCTACAGGGCTGGCCTAGGGGACTCAGCATGGGGGGTGGGGGAATGGCCAGTACACGTCTCTCGGGTGTGGTCTCCCCTCTGACAGGGACTTAGAGCATCCTGGATCCCTGCTGCAGTCTCCTCCCTGTGTCCTCCTCCCCCAACTTTCTTCTGTCCCTTCTCAGCAGCCCAGGCTCCAAGGGAAGAATGTATGATCTGCCTTCTCTGACCCAGGAGGGACTCAAAGACCACTTGTCACTTGGGTGGCATGGCCCTCTCTCTTGCTCTGGGCAGGGAGGGGGAAGGTCCCTGGAGACTTCCTGGATTGAACTAACTGAATTGTCATAACCCCCTGGAAGAACCCCACATGCCCCAGGGGACTCGAAGGACAGCAGAGGCAGGGACCTCTGAGCACCGGAACACCTCTCTGCCACCTGTACCCCTCCCTCAGGAGGGCCCTGAGGAGCCAGCCTGCCCCAGCACCATGGAGCCCAGCCTGCTCTCCCCCCACTGCCCACACTGCTCACACATACCCCGCAATTTCTAAATTCAAACCAGGGCAGTGTGAGCTGCATGCCAGCTCCCTCCCTGGGCACCGTGCCTGGGGAGCCTGCCCACTGTGGAGGGGCCTGGGCTCTTGGGCAGGACAGGGCAGTGGTGCCCCAGACAAAGGGGGAAGGGCAGCACCCCACGGGGCATGGGCTTGGGGCTGGCTGTATTTGGCTTTCTGGGCACAGACTGGCACTCCTGGCTCCTGTTTCCCACAGCGCCCACAGGCTCACCTGCAAGGGGCCACCTCCTGGGTGTGGACACCCTGCCTCCTGCAGATGGTTCCCCAGCTTCACTGTTCCCCAAGCCTACCCTGAACACCTGCGGCTGGTGGTGCTGGGTGCTAGTGGGGGCTGGGGGGAGGGAAAGGGTGAAGAACTGTTTAGGGGTGTGGAAAGAAATAGAAGACTGGGGGCGTGGAACAGCCCACACACTGGTTTAGAACAATTACCAAGCAGCACAGCAGGCGAGCAAATACTCGTCTAAATCCAGGCTGCGGGCCTGTTCAGCCACCCCCCCCCCACCCCGTACCTCAGAGGTGTGGGGTGTGGGGGGGATGGGGGCAAAGAGGACCTGAGCTTTTGTCCTAAGACCAAGGCAGGTGTGCTGTGTGCCCTTGGGCAAGTCACTTGGCCTCTCTGAGTCTCAATCCTCTGCCTTCCCCTTGCTGCTCCCATCTATACATGTTGGAAGAAACATGTCAGGCTGAAGATAACTCTGCCTGACACCCACCAAGTGGCTCCTTGGTCATCTGAGGAGGGAGACCGTCAGCTGGAGGTCTGCTGACACCACACCAGGAAAGCTGGCCAGTGCTTAGAGAGTCTGAGATTTGGGGTCACAGCCCTCTATCAATGGTCACAGGATTTGATAAGATCATCCAGGTGCCCAGATGGGTGTTCAGAGTGGCGTGGTGGTGGGGGTGTCCTTCCTAAAAGATGCACTGCTTTCCCCTTTTGCTTTCAACCTTTACAATTCATTCCTTTATTTATTTCATTAGAGCAGGGGCAGAGGAGAGTAGAACATCTTTTAAAAAATATTTTTATTTTATTTAATTTTTAGTCTTTGTAGAACAAGATTAATTTTTTTTACTATATTTATTTATTGGATAGATACAGCCAGAAATTGAGAGGGCAGGGGGAGATAGAGAGGGAGAGAGATAGAGAGTTACCTGCAGCCCTGCTTTACCACTCATAGAACTTTTCCCCTTGCAGGTGGGGACCAGGAGTTCAAACCTCCATCCTTGCACATTATCACACGTGTACTCAACCAGGTGAGCCACCACCCGGCCTCAAGAGTAGAATATCTTTCTGGAATATTCTGGCATCTTCCATTTCAAGGATGAAACTGGGACCATGCTTTGGCAAGTCCTGTGCTCGCTGAGCCACTAGCCTGGCACTGCTTTCATTTTCTGCTAACACCAATATTACTTTGGGGGTGGGGGGGGCAGGGATCACTTCACACAGCGCAGGGTACAAACACTGCGGAGAAGCAGGGGATAGGAAGAGTCAGTGGACAGTGCTAGAGAGGGACTCAGAGGAAGAGCCTGGCTTCTGAGCTCCAGAAACGAGATCCTGGAGGCTGCCAGTAGACCGCAGACCCCAGGCCTCCTGCCTCATCTCACAGATGGAAAGCTCTCTGCCTTGGGACTGTGTGACTTGACCCCTGCCAATACCCCCTAAAGTAATATTGCAGAAAGATGTTCTGTCCATCAGGCAACTTGGAATCACTCAGTCTCAAAACCCCCGAGAAGCCCTCATAGAAACCAACCAAACTCACAAACCAGAGACCTGTGTTCCAATCCAGTGTTGCTATTCGCAGGCTGTGTGATGTTGAACAGTTGTCCAGCATCTTTGGGCTGCAGGGTCCACTTCCATAAGCGACCCATCCTGAGGGGGCTCTTTCAAAGAAGAACAGAAGAAGCACCCGGGGAGCCTGGCAGGCACGGATCGCTCAGCGGGCTGCGGCCCTTGGCTGCCTCCTGCTGGCTGAGCTCTGGAGGTGCCGCCTCACCATAGTGACTGCAAGGGGTGGGAACACGAGCTGCAGGGGTGGGGTGAGTGTGTGCTCAGAGCCAAGTTTCTGTGGAAAAGTGGGAGGAGGCTGGTGTGTGTGCTGGGGGGGGGGGGCGGGCTGTCTGAGTGCTGGGATGGGCCCTCAGGCTGGCCTAGGATGATGTGCCTGGAATGGGGTGCCTGGGGTAGGGTGCAGACGATGCCAAGCTGCCCTCGGCACCAGATACGATCAGCAGGGGGCAGCACTGAGTCAAGAAGCACCAGTGATCCGCAGGTGCTGAACCCAGTGGGAAACCTTGAAGCACCACCTGAGTTGGGTCAAGTTGGTCTCCAGCCAGAGAGAGAGGAGGGGCTCAGCGGACCAGAGCAAAGCAAAGAGAGCACTGCAGGGTGAAAATTCTCCCCCTCTTCCCTGTTCTTCCTCCCTCTGCCTCCCACTTCCTTCTCCTCCTCCCTCCTCTTTGCCCCCACTCTTCCTCTTCCCTTCCCTGCTTCTCTTCTTCCTTTTTCTTCCTCCTCCCCTCTCTTCCTCCCTTTTTCCTTGATCCCCTCTTCCCTCTCCTCCTCCCCTCCTCTCTCTCCTCCCCCATACCCACTCAGAAAAGTGACCAAGCAGAAAAGAAAATTCAGTGCGCTAACATTTCACTTAAATGTCTTGGAGAGCTGTTAACATTCAAGAGAGCAAAAGAAAGACACTTTCATCCACTTCAGGAGTCCTTTGGAAGGAGGACTAAACTAAACTCATGCACACATGGCCAGAAAGGAACATGCTGATCTGGGAGCTGGCCAGGCACGGGCATACCATTTAGGGGTATTTGTGGCCAGGATCTGGAGGCTGGGAACCAGGGAGCTAGTGTGCTGGGAAGACAAAACCTTGCTTTGATTTTTTTTTGCCTCCAGGGTTATTACTGGGGCTCAGTGCCTGCACTATGAATCCACTGCTCCTGGAGATCATTTTTCCCATTTTGTTGCCCTTGTTGTTACACTTGTTATCATTATTGTTGTCATTGCTATTGTTGTTGAATAGGATAGAGAGAAATTGAGAGAGGAAGGGAGACAGAGACCTGCTTCACCGCCTGTGAAGTGACCCCCTTACATGTGGGGAGTTGGGACTTGAACCAGGATCCTCATGCCAGTTCTTACGCTTTGTGCCATGTGCACTTAGCCTGCTGCACAACAGCCTGACCCCTAAGCTCATAACAAGAGAACTTGGAAACAAGGTTCAGGGAGGCCCCCTGGGGCACCCCAAGAACTCAGCCTGCATTCCTCAGAAATCTACCCTAATAGCAACTTCAGCCCACAGAGCTCAGAACCACTGTCCTGGGGGCGTCAACCAGTCCCAGTTAATGGGAATAATGGTTCTTCTGAGTGGGTGCGTGTCTTTCATTGCAGGAGGATTTGGGGCTACATTTAGACAGACTTATGGGACTCAAAACTGTAGAATGAGATTTTCTGTTGTTATATGCTTACTTGTCGTGCTAAGATAATTTGACCTATTGAATCGAGAGTCTAATCATTCCCATTTAAAATGTAATTGAGTAATTAACTTAGATGTGTGAGTGCAATTTGAAGTCTTCTAAGCTTACGCTCACCAGCAGAATATTTAAGAGAATTTTAGGTTTGTCACATACACACATTTAATTTACTAGATGTCAAAGAATTGGCTAATTAGAGAATTTTTGCTAAAAGCAGGCAGACCTATTAGACAGGAAATCAAATACATGGTTTTGAGCCCCCTCAAACCCCCTGGGTAGAGCTGGAAGAGAGCTTTCCAGCTAAGAGTCATATATTTGCCATGCACACGACCCAAGTTTGAGCCCCAGCACCACAAAGAGTTTCAAAACACCAGGGAAAGCTCAGGTGCTGAGCCCGAACCCCTGGCTTTCTCTAGATCTTAAATTACTAGAATGAAAAAAAAAAGTTGAGGGGGTGGGGGCAGACAGTGATACCCAGTAGAGTGCACATGTTATTATGCACAAGAAGCCGGGTTTAAGCCCCTGGTCCTCTCCTGCAAGGAGGAAGTTTCATGAGGGGGTGAGCAGTGTGACAAGTATGTGTGTGTGTCTTGTCCTCCCTCCTCCCATTTCTTTCTGTATTAAGAAAAAAAAAAGGAAAGAAAGAAAATAGGGAAATAAACGGCCACTGGGAGCTATGGAGTCATTGTGAAGGCACCAAGCTCCACTGATACGCTGGTGGCAAAAACAAACAAACAAACAAACAAAAACCACTAACGAATCCTAAAAAACATAGGGGGGTGGATAGGCGTTGGTACACCTGGTCAAGCACACACATTATAGTGTGCAAGGACCCAGGTTCAAGACCCTGGTCCCACCTGTAGGAGGAAAGTTTCATGAGCAGTGAAACAAGGCTGCAGGTGTCTCTATATCTCTTTCCCTCTCTATCTCCCCCTCACCTCTCAATTTCTTTCTGTCTCTATCCAATAATAAGTAAATAAAAATATAGGAAAAAAAGAAGAAAACATCGGCATAGGAGTGGTGAAATCACAGATGTTCAAGGCCTCAAGAGCACCACCAGAAGATAAAAAGAAAAAAGCATTAAATCCTCATTATTTTTGCAGATATACTGGGCACTCAGGAAAGGCCCCAGCTTGTGAGTGCCAGTGCCCGGTCAGGAGACAGACTGTGGCTGGAATCATAGAAGATCCACTCCACAGCCCTTTGTCTCCTCCAGTCACCCTCTCCACCCTACCAACCCCATTTACTCAAAACATCACATTTACTAAGACAGTCTAAACTGTTTGGGCCATGTGGAATCAATGACTTAAGTTTGTAAATGGGAACAGATATCCTCCCAAAAAAAAAGAAAGAAAGAAAGACCTCTTAGAAGCAGCTGCTAAAGTCTTCTTAATGTAAACAGAAAGGGATTTGTTAGCAGACTTAAGAGCTTAAGGGAGGGACAAGGGCTGCAGTCTGTCAGCTCAAGAAACGGAACTCCATCATTTTAGATTCAGAGGGAACCTCTGGGCCAGACATACCCAACCCTAGTAACTTCTCCAGAACACTGGCATGAACGTGCATGGAGTTGGTCCACTGTCATAGCTCTATGTCCTGAAGGAAGTTCAGATATATGAGACCAAAAAGAAGTGAAAGAGAGGGGAAGACAGAAAGAGAGACACTTGAAATGCCACTGGTGCAGCTTCTCCACTGCAGGTGGGGACCCGGGCTTTGGACCCGAGTCCTTGTGCATTGTACTGTGAGCACTCTACTGGTTACACAGTTGCCCAGTCTCAGGTTCCTTTCTATTTTCCTGAGCAGGAGGACACACTCCAAGGCTGGTTCCCAAGACATGGTATTTTCCAGTCGCTTTTATTTATTTAAACAAGACAAAATTGTCTATGAGTTCCTTCAAAAGACTCCAGGTAGGGGGCTGGATAATGGCACACCTGGTTGAGCACACACATAACCATGTGCAAGGACCCGGGTTCAAGCCCCAGCCCCTCACCTGCAGAGGGGAAGCTTCACAAGTGGAGAAGCAGTACTGTGGCGATCTCTCTTTCTGTCTCCCTCTCTGTCTCACCTTTCCCTCTCAATTTCTCTTTGTCCTGCTTTAATAAAAGCGGGGGTGGAAGGAAGGAAGGAAGGAAGGAAGGGAGGGAGGGAAAGGAAAATGGCCACCAGGAATGGTGGACTTGTCCCAGCGATAACCACAGTGACAATAAAAAAATAAAACAAATCAAACAAAAACTTCAGATAGACATGCAACGTATCTCTTTTACCTTCAGTCTACACTGCAAATGTCAGTGCACATCGACAAAAGCACATACTCTAGGGACAGGCAGTAACTCTTTAAGATACTAATTCAGAAGCCTGGGATTCATAGGGGGTAGCCCCAATGAGCCAGTGCCAGAGGGCAGGCTCATTTGTATAAAAGATTCTCATTTGTAAAATGGTGGATGCTGGGATGTAAGTGCGGCACAGATTGGCTGGAGAAGTGGCGCTTGGAACTGCCCCTCCCACTAGGACCGGGTCTCAGTATCCAGTGGACCTAATGACCCTCAGAAAGGGCTGAAATTCCCACCTGCTCCTGTGCATGGCCTTTCACTAGAGAATCTTTCTGTCTCCTTCTAGGAACTCGGCTTCATTTGGCACTAGATTATGACTGTGTGCAGCTTGAGTCCATCTTTGTTGCAATGAACACCTCCCAGAGATTTGAGCCTCCTGTTTGGGGCCAGGCTTGCAGAGTCCTGTATTATCTTCATGTCTATCTGTCTGGTAATTGGAGTCACAATACCAGCCTTTGGTGACTGAGGAAAACAGCCAGTGCAGATGGGGAAGGTTGGGAGGAGAGAAAGTAGTCTTAAAGATTTTTCTTTTTTAGGTGGGGAGGAGAAAGGGAAAGAAATTGCAGCCTTACTCCATCCTCCATGCCCCCCACCCTTTGCTGTCTGTGGTGCTACCAGATGCTCCCAGGGCTCAAACCCGGGACCTTGCACATGGCAAGGTGTGTGTTCTCCTGGGTGAGCTGTCTCCTGGCTGCTGGCACAGTTGTTAAAGGGGGCATGTCAACATGGTGAGCACCAGGTCTCCCAAGAAGGAAGGTGTCAGATGGCTCCAGTGGTGGCTGTCAGCTGTGAGCCCTCAGAGCTGTATGGAAAATGGAGAGAAGGTCTCTGTTCTGTGTCCAGTCCTCTTTCACTGTGGTGAGTAGTCCAGCCTGGAGGGCCCTAGGGTGGGGTAGAAGTGGGGCTGAGGATCACAGTTCAGGCTGTCACCCTTTCCAGCCAGGGACTGTCATCAGCTGTTCCAGCTCATAATGTGGCTGTCACTGCCCTCTGGCCTGAGACCAGCACTGGGGACAGTAATTTTCTGTGATTAGCCACAGAATGCTGATTCTACATTGTTCCTTGCACCCGCTGGTCTTCCTAAAGGCCCTGCCATAAACCCTCAGACAAGAGCTAGCTCAGGGAGATTGCACAGCTGGCTTTCCCTCTGCTTTGTGGGTCTGTGGGTGCCAGCCCCCAGCATCCATCCTCCCTGGATGGCCTGGGATGAGACAATCCCCTCTGGCCCCTTCCCACCTTGGCTTTAAGCCCGCTGACCTTGTGCAGGTTCTAGAAGAATGGGCTTTACAGGTTAAGGAAAATACTAATCAAAGGATATGGGCACCCCTCTGTTCATAGCAATAGTCAAAACATGGGCTCACACTAAACACCCATCAACAGATGACTGCATAATGAAGCTGCAGCCTGCACATCTAGTGGAATACTACTCTGCTGTTAAAAATTACAGCACCACGCCTTTAATGGCTGGTGCTGGAGGTAAGTATGCCAAGTGTAGAAAAGTAAGGAAGTGAGAGACAATTACTGGTGGTTTCACTCACATGTGGACTAGAAGTAACTAAAGCAAAGAAAATAAGACCATCAACAAAAAAGTAGCTACAACAACAGCAACAAAATAGCCCAAGAAAATGAGCTGTTAGATTTGGTGAACACTGTGGTGGTGATGGGAGGGAAAGTCAGAGTGGAGGCACAGGGAGGGAGTAGGTAGAAGGTTTCTCGAGTGGGAAGGTGCTGAAACTTTATACACACACACACACACACAAATACACACACACATACACACACACATGCACACACATACACACATACACATGCACACACATACACATACACACATACACATACACGCATACACACCTGCCTGCCTCCAGTATTGGACAGCAGACACTAAGAGGAACAGGCTCTGCAGATACCACAGAGCCCTGGGGCAAGCACTCACTGCATGCCAGGCCTGGCTCATCAACCTATTTTATCCAACAAGCCGTTCCATGAGGACAATCCCATAATCCTCAACTGACAGAAGGGGAAATGACAAAGAGCAGGGACCTGAACCTGGGCAGACTATATCCCAAACCTGTGTTCCTCAAGCATGAGGTCTCAAGTTCGATCCCTGCTGTTGTATGTGTCAAAGTGATGCTTTGATACTCTTCCTACCTGCCGTACGTACACACATACACACGTCCATACACACATCTTTCTTTAAATTTTTAAAAATTAGCTTTATTTATTTGTTGGATAGAGACAGCCAGAACTCAAGAGGGAAGGGGGAGATAGAGAGGGAGAGAGACAGAGAGACACCTGCTGCACTACTTCACCACTCGCAAAGCTTTCCGCCTGCAGGTGGGGACCGGGGCTCTAACCTGGTCCCATGTGAACTGTAACATGTGTGCTCAAGCATGTGCGCCACCACCTAGCCCCTATACATCTTTTTAAAAGAGATCAAGAGAGACACAGTACCTGCGGGAGTAGCCTGTACAGATCTTGCAAGAGGGAAATAGTGGGGGCTTAGGCAGCCCACCTACACTGCCCAGAGGTCCATGGCAGCGCTGGGAGTGTCTCCAAGGCAGCATTAGACCCACAGCACTGAAGCAGGGAGAGCAGCAGCAGCAGCCACAGCCGCAATCCACTTGATCCCCAGCCCCGCTTACCCCAGGGCACGGGGGTTTAGGAACTGCAGGTGCCTTAGGGGCAGCAATCTTGCCTGCAGCAAATTGCTTGATTTGCAGGCTCTGGCCTCTCCAGGAAAGATGCAATCATCTGTGTTTATCACCTTCCTGAAAGCCCAGGCACTCTGCCTGCTCCTTGGGGGCCTGAGAGCTGAAGATAGGAGGTATGTGCAGGGGAGAGGAAATAGGCTTCTCTTTGGGGTGTCTTGAAACTGCAGAACTGAAAGCATTGGGTGCTGAGACACCCCACATTTGGGGTGGGGGATAGACAGTGAGTGGGCTTACAGAGAGAAGGCTGACAGACCCCTTCCTTGCCTTCCTCATAGACACACACACACACACACACACACACACACACACACACACACACACACTTCTGTTTTGCATCCACTCCACAGCCAGACTCGTCTTTTCTAAAATAGGGGTGGGATGGTACACATGGCTTCACAAAATCATTTTCTCTGGCCCTGCGAGGCAACTGCAGGGGGGACTGGAAATTCAGTCAATCTAGGAGATTTCTTCATGGCAACATCAGTGCTGATTTTTACTTTGACAGTAAATGGAGAGAGGAGGGGAAAGACAGAGAGGGGGAGAGAAAGATAGACATCTGCAGACCTGTTTCACCCCCTGTGAAGCAACTCCCCTGCAGGTGGGGAGCCAGGGGCTTGAACCGGGATCCTTACACTGGTCCTTGTGCTTCGCGCCACGTGCGCTTAACCCACGGCACTACTGTCCGACTCCCCTTTTTACTTATTTTTATTGTGACCCTGGGTTATCACTGGGCTCGGTGCCTGCATAATGAATTCACTGCTCTTAGTGGGCCAATTTCCCTTTATCTCCCCCTCCTCTTTTTCTTTCCCTTTCCTCCTTTCCCCATCCCCCCCTCTTCTTTCCTTCCCTCCTTCCTTTCTTTCTTTGCTAGGACAGATAGAAATTGAGTGGGGAGGGGGAGATAGGGAGGGAAAGAGAGACACCTGCTCTACCCTTTCATTGCTATGAAGCTCCAGCTGTGCAGGTGGAGAGTGAGAGCTTGAGCCTGGGTCCTAGCTGGGTAATGTGTGTGCTTAACTGGCTGAGTGAGAGCTTGAACCTGTGTCCTTGAAGGGTAACGTGTGTGCTTAGCTGGCTGTGCTACCTCCTGGCCCCCTAAATCTGGGTCATTTAATAGCTGTTGTGATGTGTTTTTATGTCTTGAATCTGTTCACTTTGGTATCGCTTGGCAGCAGTGCCCATAGAGCTTGGCCTGCTGTAGGACAGATGACTAAAGCCTGGGCCCTGTTGTTTTCTTTCCCGGGTGCCACCAGACCCCTCCTCTCTAGGGGAGATCCAGAGCCAGTGTTCCCAGGCGGGAAACAGTGTGGCTGCCTTACTGTGGGGACAGGGGCTTCTTGCCACCTGTGAGTGTCACATAGAAGGCTTCCCAGCTCTGGGCTGTCCTGGGTGACAGCAGGGACAGTGCCAAGTGCAGGCCTGGCTGTCTCTCACATAAACTCCAGGTTCTGTCCTCCCAGTGAGTCTTTGGGATTGGGACAACCACTAACAGCCGAGTCACAGAGGACACACTCAGGGTCCAAGAGCTACCCGACATGTTCAGGTCACAAAGCATCTAGAAGGCAGGACCAGGTCAAAACCCAGGTTAGCTGACTCCTAATTTTGACTGGTATAACTAAGTAGCCACCATGAAGAGATAAAGGCGGCTTATGTGAGCACGTAGCACATTCTAGGCACTCTGCTAAGTCCTCTACAGGGACAGTATGTTGGGTTTGTGTGTTGTCACCAGGGAGCGGGCTAGGATGCCAGAGCTTCCAGGGAGGATGACTTCCTTGAGCTTTCCAGTCACACTGACCCTGGCATACCACAGCCTGCCAGCTTCCTGGAAGCTCCCTATCTCTTGTCAGGAAATCCGCATCCACAGCCAGGTCCTGCCCCAGAAGTCCTTGGTGAGTTGCTCTGGGTATACCACTATGGTTCTGGCAGGACTGGCCTTGCACTTGGAGGCCAAGTTGAGCTGGGCACTGAGTGTCTCTGGGGACAAAAGCAGCTGCAGCTCCTTGTCCAGGCCCTGGCGCTGGGACAAAGGCAGGGACTGATGAGCTCTCTATTCTTTTGTGCTAAATAATCGGCATCAATTAAGTGGGCCGGGTGGAGGGAGGCACTGGGAACAGCAGGGACTGACGTGCAGCTTATGACAATGGAGGCCTGAGGCTGGGGAGCTCAGGGGAGGGGACTCTGAGAGCCACTTGCCCCCCCCCCAAGTCTCTCTGGGCTGAACTTCTCTCTCTAGAATAAAGAGAGGTGATGGGAACTCTGTCTGGGACTTTTTAAAATTTTTATTTACAAAATGGAAATATTGACAAGACTATAGGATAGGAGGGGTACAGTTCCACACAATTCCCAGCCCCAGAATTCCAGATGCAATTCCCTCCCATGATAGCTTCCTTATTCCTTATCTCTCTAGAATTATGGACCCAGGATCATTATAGGGTTAAGAAGGTGGAAGGTCTGGCTTCTGTAATTGTATCATCTGGAACCTGGTGGCTGAAAAAGAGTTAAGATATAAAGCAGAACAAATTGTTGACTAATCATGAACCTCAAGGTAAGAATATTGTAGATGGAGATTTGGGGTCTCTGTTTTAGAAAAATCTAGTAGGTCTGTTTTAGGTATATTCCAAGGAAACCATGACTTTACTAGTTTTTGCCTGTGCCTGACAGCTAATATGCAGATGGACCCAGGTTATTGTCTGGGAGATGGTGTCATAGTTGGAAAAAGGACTAGAAAGCTGGATAAGGGCAGAGAGTAGCTCCCAAATATGGGGAAAGCATATAAATATTGTTAACTGTAAACCCCATCGGTTTGATCTGGTGCCCATATTCTGCACAGGAGCCTATGTAACCTCTGCGTCCCGATAGATCTGCACTCACACTCTATGGTCATAGCTAGTAACATACCAGGCTGCACTAATTTTAGGGTGCATCTTCCTTGGGTAGTAGGTAGAGTATGTTGTCCAACCTCCCTTTGGAAAATGGGACATTCCCTACCATTGTTGATCCACATTGAAGGCAAGGTCCTATAGGGATCCATAAAGAGGTCCATTATGTTGTTCCTGATGGAGAGGACCAGTGACAGTGGTGAGAGGAATCTGTTAGAGGTCTAGGCCCATTATGTTTGTGTGGGGATCCCAGGACTCCCCAGGTTGTCTAGGACTTTTCAAGCTGTGCTTGGCAAAGCCCTGAGGGTCCTGGTGGTTTCTATGAACCACCGTTACTCCCCAAATTCAGCTCAAAGATTCTTCTTTCCATGTTTTTTCACATAGTGGACTGGATGGTTTTTATCACTTAGTTTGAGCAAAGAAACTTGGAGAGAAGCAAAAACAAACAAGCAAACAAACAAAACAGGAATTTGAAAGGATTAGGCAGGGAATTTAGGGTACATCCCAGTTCTAGAATTGTCTACATCTCACCTTGACATTTCCTATAGTGAAGGGCAAACCCCTTTGTCATCAAGGGGATTTGATCCAGGTGGGCTGATCTGCTGTGGCCAGGTGCTGTGACCTTAACTGGTCTTGAGACTCTTAGCCCTACTTTGTACATCCAACAGAAAAGGAAATGATGATGGTGATGACTGCACAGACATTGCCACAACTGCTGACTTCACTGCTTCAATGCCACAGACACCTGTTAGAGGCCTGCCTGATCCCTCTTACTGAACCCACCCCCCAGTTCTCCCCCCACCCTGCCCCATTGATTTATCCACTGGTGTTTTCGGAGCACTGGTCTTTGCTCTTATGGAACTTGCCTTTCAGCGTAGATGCCAATGGTAAAATCATCAGTAAGTGAGAGGCAGGATGGGCAGGAGCTCCCAGTGATCAGTTCATCAGGAAAGACACATGAGGTGGGAAGGTGGGGGGGGGGCTGGGGGGGAGAGAATCTGAGCACAGGCCTGAAGGGGCCAAATGGGTGCTGGTGTAAAGAGCTCCTGGGAGCTAACAGCCCTTGCAAAGACCTTCTCTCTCTCTCTCTCTCTCTCTCTCTCTCCCTCCCCCCACTCGTGTGTGTGTGTGTGTGTGTGTGTGTGTGTGTGTGTGTGTGTGTGTGTGTGTGTGTTGGAGGAGAGAGACTTGAGGAAAAGCTGTTTCAACAAACATAGTCCAAGGAGTTTTGCAGGAAAGAGCAACAGAGAAAATAGATGTTTGGGGAGGGAGGGCACTGGGAGAGGGCTCCTCTGATTTCTTGTTTGTTTGTTTGTTTTGCCTCCAGAGTTACTGCCAGGGCTTGGTGCCTGCACCATGAATCCACTGCTCCTGGAGACCATTTTCCCCCTTTTGTTGCCCTTGTCGTTTTATCATTGTTGTGGTTATTATTGTTGTTGTTGTTGCTGTCATTGGATGGGACAGAGAGAAATTGAGAGAGGAGGGGAAGACAGAGAGGGGGAGAGAAAGACAGACACCTGCAGACCTGCTTCACCGCTTGTGAAGCGACCCCCCTGCAGTTGGGAAGCCAGGGCAGGGGGGGGGGCTCCAACCAGGATCCTTAAGCTGGTCCTTGCGCTTTGCACTACATGCGCTTAACCTGCTGTGCTACTGCCCGACTCCCTTCTTGTTTATTTTAAGATGGAGAGAACAGAAGAAGGTTTCTGTGCTGCTGAGATTGATCCAGGGAGGAGGAAAGATGCTGAAAGTGAGGGAGAAGGAAGATCTGAGGGAGCACAGAGACTGGGCAGCAGCTGAGGCTCAGATGGAAAGTGGGCTTGCTTCCTCTTTTCCTTTTATTCTTTGGAGCACTGGGACTTTGCTGGGCTCATATGATTCCACTGCTCCCTGGAATATACTTTAGTTTATATATAATACATAGATAGTGAAAGAGAGATGGACAAAGAAACAGAGAAGGACAGCGAGACAATACAACATCTGTCGTGCACTTGCTCCCACTTGGTGCTGGGGCTCAAACCTCTTTTCTCTTCTTTCCCTTTCCTTTCTTTCTTCCTTCCTTTCTTTTTTTAAATTGTCACCAGGGTTATTGCTGGAGCTTAGTGCATACATGACAAACTCACTGCTCTTGACAGCCATTCCGCTCTTCCATCTTCTCTTCCCTTCTCTTCTCTTCTCTTCTCTTCTCTTCTCTTCTCTTCTCTTCTCTTCTCTTTTCCTCTTCCTCCTCCTCCTCTTCTCCTTCTCCTTCTCCTCCTCCTCTTCCTTCTTCTTCTTCTTCTCCTTCTTCTCCTTCTTCTCCTTCTCCTTCTCCTTCTCCTTCTCCTTCTTCTTCTTCTTCTTCTTCTTCTTCTTCTTCTTCTTCTTCTTCTTCTTCTTCTTCATCATAATCTTCTTCTCCTCCTCCTCCTCCTCCTTCTCTCTCTCTCTCTCTCTCTCTCTCTCTCTCTCTCTCTCTCTCTTTATCCCTCCCTCCATCCCTCTATGGTTATCACTGGGGCTTGGTGCCTGTACTACAAATCCACTGGCCATTTTTTTCTATTTTCTGGATAGGACACAGAGAAACTGGGAGGGGAGGGAAATAGAGGGGAAGATAGATAGACACCTGCAGACTTGCTTCATTGCTTGTGAAGCAGCCTCCCTGCAGGTGGGGAGCTGGGGGCTTAAACTGGGATCCTTCAGTGGGTCCTCATGCTTCATACTATGTGTACTTAACCTAGTATACCACTACTTGCCTCCCTTTCCTTTTTTCCTTTCCTTCTGCCTTCATTCCTTTATTTCTCTTCTTTTATTTCTTCTCCTTCTCCTCCTTACATTTTTTTTGATAAAGACAGAGAGAAGTTGAGAGGGAAGGGGGAGATAAAGAGGGAGACACCAGCAGACCTGCTTCCTCTGTAGGTGAGGACCAGAGGCTGGAACTCAGGCCCTTCAGCATGGTGCTGTGTACACTTGACCAGGTCGTCCACTGCCCTGGCCCTGAACCTGTGCCCTTCCTATTGGTAAAGTGTGTGCTCTACGTGGTGCTATCTCCTGGCCAGGGAAGATAGGTTTAACGAAACTCTAGGAAAAGAAACTGAGGGCCAGAGACACCAAGTGAGATGCCAAGTATCCCCAGGTGAGCTGGCAAAGGGGACCTCCAACCTGAGCGATTCAGTGCCAGAGCCTTCTGCCACTGCCAGGAGTAGATTGTGTCAATTGAGTGAACGGGCTGTTAGGTCATCTACCAATGCACAACATAAAGGTGACCAGAGCAGGCCCAGCCCCTCCCACCCCCCTTCTACCCTTCAACCCCCCTTCCCCTCCCTCACCCCTCTTCTTCCCCTTGGAAGGAAGCAGGTGCTGAATCCTAGGCTTAGATTGGATTAGAATTAAGTCCCTTGAGGCTGCAAATGCAATCACCCCAGTCTGCAGCCACCAGGGAGCGAGGACACAGCCTGTGTCCTGGCCCTAATGATAAGCAGGACACCATGTGTCTGTGCTGTTGGAGTGCACCTGCAGCTGCAGTGCTGGGGAACCAGCAGGCTTTCCCTGGGGCAGCTGACAGCCCTGGTAGAACAAGCCAGTGATGGAGATGTGTCAGCACATTTGCAGCTGGCGTCCAGGCCACTCATGTCCTATTGGGCCGCATGGGTCACGTGACAAGACCGTACCTACCTTCTGGGGCAAAATCAATTTCCTTTCCCCAGAGGCTATATCTCAGGGCAAAAAAATGTGGAAGGAGATGGGTGGATAGTCCTGTCTTCTGCAGCAGGGGCAATGGGCTCATTAATATTGGGGGGCGGTGGTATTCTGATAGGAATTTCCTGGTTTGATCATCAATTACAGAGAAATGACAGGTATTTCTCAGACAGCCACCAGCCCCAAACCACCAGTCCCAGATCTAACTGGGCTGGGAAGTGATCCTTTACATTCAGTGGCTTAGAATGGTTGAGGAAGGGAGTGAGAGAGGGAGGGCTCCTGGGGAGTATCCTCAGGGATGCAGAATCTTCGTGGCATCCTGGTGAAACTGACACCACAGAAAGGACATCAGGGATGTGATGATCCTCCCTTCTCTCCTGGCCTGTCCGGTGGGCCCCAGCCTGTGCCTGGCTCAGCCCAAGAAGGTACCCAGGAGGGTCTTGAGTCCCCAGAGGCAGCAAGTATCAAAGGAGCCCTTCTTAGAGCCTGGCTTTGGCCTCAGCCTTGGGCACTCTTCTTCCCTAGGGCATTCTCGGGCAGTGATCCTGAGCTGGCACTGCCTGCTTCATTGCCTATCTCCCCAATATTGACTCCTCTCAGATGCTTGCTCAGAGAAGTTGCAACCTTGCCTTTTTGGATAAGCCTCAGCACCTCAGCCAAAAGGTTGGGGATTCACACTTCCTGCCCACGTCCTGCTCTGCCATCCTCTTGATGGGCACTTCCTTGGCAGTTGCAAATGCTTCCAGCACAGCTCCTGGCTCAGAGTCCATGTCTCTCTGACAGGAGAAGAGCCAGCGTCAAGAATGCTCTCTCACTGCTGGGACACCCCACCGTGGTGGCATAGGCTTGGGGAGACACTGCCAACCTCCCCCATTTTATTTTATTATTTATTTTCCCTTTTGTTGTCCTTGTTGTTTTATTGTTGTTGTGGTTATTATTGTCATTGTTGATGTTGTCGTTGTTGAATAGGACAGAGCGAAATGGAGAGGGGAGGGGAAGACAGAGAGGGGGAGAGAAAGACACCTACAGACTTGCTTTACCGCCTGTGAAGTGACTCCTCTGCAGGTGGGGAGCCGGGGACTCAAACTGGGATCCTTATGCTGGTTCTTGAGCTTTGCGCCACATGCTTTTAACCTGCTGCACTACCACCCAACTCCCCCTTTATTTTATTTTTTACTGCCGCTATTCCTGGCTGCCATATTTTCTCTTTTTCTTTCTTTCTTCTTATTGATAGAGATGAAGGAAATTGAGAGTGGAAGGGGAGATAGAGAGGGAGAGAAATAGAAAGACACCTGGACCACTACTTCCATCACTTGTGAATTGTCGCCCCTCCCTATGTGTGGGAGGACACTGGGGTGTTTATTTAATAGGGAAGAGAGAAATTGAGGGGCTGAGGGGACAGCATAATGGTTCTACAAAAGACTTTCATGCCTGAGACTCTGGGGTCAGTCGCACGTTCAATTCCCAGAGCCACCAGAAGCCAGAGCTGAGCAGTGTTCTTAGTGCTTCTCTCTCTTTCTCTCTTTCATTAAAATAAAATAAAGATAAAAAAAGAAATTGAGAGGGGGGAGATACAGAGGGAGAGAGAAAGAGACACCTATAGCATTGCTTCATTGCTCCTGAAGTTTCCAACCCCTGCAGGTGGGGAGCAAGGGCTCAAACCCAGGTCCTTTAGCACGGTAACCTGTGTGCTTAACCAGGTGAGCCACCACCCAGTCCCCTTCCCCAATATTTCTAACCAAAGTTCAGGCTGACCCTGACTGTCTCCTCTTCCATGTCAGGTCACCCCAGAACTCCATGCTCTGCTCAAGCCTGGGGCCTAGGGTCACCCTAAGTTCTTTCAGGAAGGGAGTGGCCTCAGCCCTGGCTGACCAGCAAGGACTGAGTTGGGGCTGAATGATCCTTCAGGGAAAGCCTAGATCATGCTTCCAGAAAGTGGAAGAACCCCAGATGTCCACCACAGGCAGCCAGAGCTACAGCCACAGCTCCCCAGTGCCCCACTGCCCCAGCAGGCAGCCTCCCCCTCCTGCTCACACCTCCTTGGCTCCCACCTCCCAGGCTGCTGGGTGGAATCTGGTCTCCTCAGAGGTGCCAGCAACACCTTCCGGCAACAGAGCACAACTGCAGCTGGTGCTAGGAATATGTGTGTCTCAGGGAGTTGCCATCCTCTCTGGCCTCACCTCCTTTCAGTAAGAGCCTGGAGGTGTGATTGGGGGTGGCTGGGGTAGTGGTGGTGGTGAGGCAAGGCCCCACTGTGACCAGGGTTTCAAGCACCATCAGGAGACTCAGCACCAAGCACTGCACAGCTCCAGCCCTTCATTCTGTCATCTGGGAGAAATTAGAGCCTACTGCCAACCAGCCCTAGGGAGGCCTCATTTGTGGGATCCCAGCCCCCACCCACCGGGGTCCAGGGTGACATCAGTGGGGAGCAGTGTGCTGGTGGCTTTGACCCCCTGCTTGGCTTGCACCCTCTTCCCGTTTTAGTGTCTAGTCCCAGTGACATCTGCTGCAGCTGCCCAGCCCCCCTCCCCCCCCCAAAGTCCCTGAGAAGCTTCCCCCACGTGGAGGGAACAGGCCACTTACTCATTCATGCATCCTCCAGATAACTGCCAAGCCTGAGTTTTGTGTGCAGATACAGTGTGGGGCTGGGGACAGAGACAGGGTGACAACATTGGCAGCCCTGCCACTCCATGGTAGCAGCCAGTTGAGGAGGAGGTGGCCCTCTCTGAGGTGCAGAACCAGAGGTCCAGTGTGGCTGCCCTCAAGGAGCTCAGGCCCCTTGGCTGTGACCTTGCCCTCCAATCCTGTCCAGTGGCACAAGACAAGGCACGGGATCTTTCTTTTCTTTGGGGACAGAGGTGAGCACAGGGGCACTCCCACCGTGCCTGACCTTCCTGCTGTCCGCTTCCAGAACTGATTTCTCCCCGTTCCTACCTCAGGCATGGCTAGGGGCACCTGCTGACGTGGGTCCAGACCAGAGGCTGGGGTGCAAGAGTGAGCCCAGGCCTAGGTGAGACAGAAATGAGGGGCTTCAAGGGCTTTGAGAAACTGCAACGTAGTCATTAGGTTGGTGAGGTCTGCAGTGAGTTAGCATGGAGTAGGGGGCTGAGGGAGATGTGGGGGTCTGAGCACAGCACAGGTAAAGACTGGAGCATGGGGGTAGGAAGGGAGAGGGACAGCAGGATACTGGATGATGCTAGAAGGAGGACAGGCCTGGGCTACTGGTTCCTGAACTTCACCTGGGGGCAGAAAGGGAGCGACTAGATTTCTAGGTTTCATGAGCAGCCTTGCTCAAGGTTCCTTTAGAGCAGGACCTGGGACCTGAGTGTCATCTGAAGCAGGATGCCTGTTCCATCCAGGCTCTCTCAGAACAGTGAAGCGTGTGCGTGGCTCAGTCCCCACACACAACCCTGGGAAGACTGCTGCTGCTGCTGTTTCTGATAGCCTGCTCAGCTTTTTGTTCCTCTGCTGAATCCAGCTGCCTCCTGGAGAAGCTTCTGACTCTTCTGGGGGTGCAGGGTCCCAAGACTTCCTCCACCAATGCCTGCCTGTGCCCACCCTCACTGGCCCTGAAACCCACCAACCATGTTGATGGAGCCAGGGGGCTGTGGGGAGGAGGCGGTGGAGGAGGAGAAGGAGGAATGACAGACGGAAAGACTCGGCCTCTTGACTGTGATGAGAATTGGCAGCTGCCAGTCATGTGGCTCAAATGCCCCAGCTCTGAGGCTGTGTTGGGGCTGACCCTGCTGCTGTCCCCTCCTCTCCTCATCCACTTGGGGAAGACCCAGGGAGACAGCTGTGACAATGAGAGATCAGCTAATCTGCTAACACTGGCATCCTGGATCATCTCTCTAAAACCTCCCTTGTTTCCAGTGCAGAAACTGAGGCTAAGAGAGACCGGACCACAAGGCTGCAGACTGAGGGGACCAGTGCACCACTGACCCCTGCCCATGGCATGTTTAGGCTACACGGCAACCACCCCCACTTGCCCTGTCTCCCCACCTTTCTCTTTCCAATTATAAACCCTGCTCCTGCTCAGACTTCCTGCCAACCCACTGGAAGCCAGGCTTCCTGTTTCCTTTCCAATCCCCTGACTGGATGTTCCTGTGGCCCCTACTTCCTGCTTTGGATCTGGCAGAAGCTCATAACGTGTCTGTGATGCAAGAGAAAAATAAATCTCCTGTCTCCGGGGCTCTCGATTGCTCCCGGCTGTTGTCTCCAGCTATTTCATGACGCTTGAGCCAGTGACTCACACACCCACCTGATCCCCACTCCACTCCTGGCCCCCAGCAGCTGCAAGGCCTCTGCCTTTGCTCTCCTTATCTCGCACTCTCAGTGTTAATCAGGCTGATTGGCCTTACTCAGCTCCTGCAGCTGTGAGCCACCAGGGAGTGGAGCAGAGCACGGTGGCAGGGGAGCATGTCAGATTCTGGGCAGGGACATGCTGTGTGTGGCTGGCTAGAAACTCCCCCTCTCTGTTGGGGAGGGGGGAGAAGACACTCCAATGGCAATAGAGGCCTGCCTGCCTGCCTTCCTCATTGATGAGGTTTTTTTTTTTTTGGTTTTTTTTTTTAATTTACTGCCTTTTGTTGCCCTTGTTGTTGTAGTTATTATTGTTGTTGTTGAGGATGTCCTTGTTGTTGGCTAGGACAGAGAGAAATGGAAAGAGGAGGGGAAGACAGAGAGGGGGAGAGAAAGATAAGACACCTGCAGACCTGCTTCACCGCCTGTGAAGCGACTCCCCTGCAGGTGGAGAGCCAGGGGTTCGAACCGGGATTGATGAGGTTTTGTGAGCACTTGCTGTGCATGCTGGAGAATGTTTCAGCTCCTGAAGACACAGCCACTATCAAAAGGGACACAGGTACTAGGCTACCCTCTTCCTGGAGGACACACTTCCAGGTCTGCAGTGCTCCTGCCAGGTGGGGACTGTCCTTCCCTGCTCACTCCTGGGAGGAGTCTGAGTCACCCATCCTGAGCCTTGGGTGCCAGGCCTGGGGTGTATGGAATGTCATGCTCAATGGGAAGGCCAGGGACCCACCTCTATAGCCATAACCCTCTGTCCCTTGGGGAACACCCAGTGGTGGCCATGCTCTGTCCTGGGTCCTGCTGACTAAACGCTGGAACCCTGATTCTTCATGGATATTTCTTGATATGGAATTCTAATGCCTGTATACTGATTGACACGTTGGTGATTTTTCTGCTGAACTATTTTCCTAATTATTAAGAATGCTGACCAAGTGCTATCTCTTATGCTCTTCCTTCTGGCTAATCTCTGCTGGGTGTCTGCTGGGTGCTGTAAGCTAATAGCAGTTTGGGTAACAAGATGCCGAGGCCAAAGGAAGCTGCATCTGTGACAACACCACTGCTTCCCATACCATGGAATTCATGATGTGGGCAGAGAGTATACTTTACTACGTGCTAGCGGGTTGCATGGCCATACCCTGGCAGCCTAACATTAACTGCCATGCTTTGTATACCCCTGCAAGGCTGCTTTTGATATTTCTCATTCCATATTCTGATGTAATGTGGACTTTTTGATAATAAAAGGGGCCGGAGGGTTACACACCTGGTTAAATGCACACATAACAGTGCACAAGGACCTGGGTTCAAGCCCCTGGTCCCCACCTGCAGGGGGAAAGCCTCATAAGTGGTGAAGCAAGTCTCCAGGTGTCTTTTCTTCTCTTTCCCTCTCTATCTTCCCCACCTCTTTCAATTTCTGTCTGTCTCTGCCAATAAATTTCTCTGCCAATAAATAAATAAATACTTTATTGAAGTTCTGGTTGTGGTCTCTCTCCACAACCTATTGCCTAATAATGTGGTGTGTGTGTGTGTGTGTGTGTGTGTGTGTGTGTGTGTGTGTGTCTGTCCATCTGCAGAGCCCTCTTGATTCGACTGGAAAGAGTCTCTGAAGCTTTATCTCTTAACTCTGACATGCAAATGGGCTCAGGACCCTGGCCTCTGGTCTTGCTGATATCTAACCTAATATTCAACGTTAAAGGCCAGTCATTTATTTATTAGTGTTGGCTGAGAGCTGTTACTCTGAAAACTAGAGTCTCCCAACTCTCAGGGCTGCCACTGCAGCCTCTATGATGGAAACTTCTGGTCCACCCCTGCTCAGTAGCTAGAGGGTTAATGCTTGGCACAGCTGGGCCCCCTAAGGGCCCCCAGGATGTCTGGTGGGCCAGGGTCTGTCTATTTCTACTGGACAATCCCAGATCCCAGTTGATAAACACTGTGAGTATCTTCCTCGGTGTCAACTGCTGTCTCCCTCAGCCACTCAGGTGGCAGAAGCTGTCAGTAGATGAAGCAGTGGACCCAGCATCGTGCTCATGGCCTCGGGGTTCAGTGCTTTTGCCTCCACCTTGGACTTTTCCGGGCAATGTCCCTTCTTTCCCAGAAGCCTCAGTGGTATCCTCTGCAGGTGGTCTCTAGCATAGACCCTGGACCACTGAAATGCTGGTGGCATCTTCCTTCCCCATCAGACTCAGGCTGGATGCTGGAGTAACTCTTCTCCCTGTGACTGGAGGCAGCTGGCCCACTGCCACAGCTAATAACCCACGATTGCCTGCTCCCTGCTGGGCCCAGCGCTCTCTGCCGCCCTCCTGCCTGGGCAGAAGATGGTGTCTAATTGGCAGCTGCCTGCCAGCCTGGCAGGGCACCATTCCTGCTGGGGAGGCTGGTCCTCCAGCCAGGGGGCAGGGACAGCAGAGGTGCCTCTGGCCTCCTTCGGGTCACAGTGAGGGGGACCACCCAGAGCTCTGCAGGCCTTGTCTATTTCCTTGTTGTCTGCCCTCCAGTCTGTGGCATTAAACACGTCCCCCATCTTCCAGTGCAGAAGGGGAGCACTTCAGTAGCTTCCTTCCCCACCCTCGTTTCCCTGCTTGCTTCTACAGCAGTGAGAAAGCTACAGATTCCACTTCCCAGCTTCTAATTCAGCTAGAAATAGCCTATCACATGTATCTGTCCATTTGGAGGGAGGTGCTGGGGCAAGAGATAGTGAAACACGGATTGGTCTTTCCAGAAAAATCTGTGAACTCCTGGTGGTTCCAGCCCAGGTGTATTTTCACACCCTTCCATCCTAAATGTAGATATACTCTGGAGCTGCAGCCTCCACCTTGTGGCCACAAAACCTCAAGAAGAAAGATTGAACTTTCTTGGTTGAGCTGGTTGAGCATGCGTGTTACAATGCGCAAGGACCCAGATTCGAGTCCCTAGTCCCCACCTGCAGAGGGAAAGCTTTGCAAGTGGTGAAACAGGGCTGTAGTTGTCTCTCTGTCTCTCTCCCTCTCTATCCCTCCCTTCCTTCTTGATTTCTGATAGTCTCGATCCAATAAATAAAGATAATTACAAACATTTTTTAAAAAGAAGAAAGATGAAAACCAATGCACTAATGCTGTTGAAAAAAAAAAAAAAACAACAAACTGGCAGTGTTGTTGAAACCTGTATTGTCACTCCTGTCCTCTGTTGTCAGATGAGAGAAATAGCCCCCATCGGCATAAGAGTTAAACTCAAGCAGTGGTTCTCAGAGTGGGGTTCTCCCTTATACAGTATCAGCATCATATAGAAACTTGATAAAAAAAAAAATGGGGGGTGAGGTAGGAGCAGATGGCGGCATACCTGGCAGAACACACACGTGACAGTGCCCTAGATCTCAGGTTCAAGCTCCTAGCTCCCACCTGCAGAGAGGAAGCTTCAGGAGTAGTGAAGCAAGGCTACAGGTGTCTCTCTCCCCCTTCCCTCTCAATCTCTCTCTATCTCTATCTAAAATAAATAAGTAATATATATTTAACTAATTTAATTAATTAATTTATTTATTCCCTTTTGTTGCCCTTGTTGTTTTATCGTTGTAGTTATTATTGTTGTTGTTGATGTCTTCGTTGTTGGATAGGACCGGGGCTCGAACCGGGATCCTTATGTTGGTCCTTGCACTTTGCACCACATGCACTTAACCCGCTGCATTACCACCTGACTCCCATAAAAAATATATTTTTTTAAATCAGATAGGCTCTCCTCTCTTCCTCGAGCACTGACATAAAGCCTGGTTATCTACCAGTAGCTCCTGTTCTCACCCTGGATACCAGTCTCATGAATATCATATCTCTGAGCTTTGGCTTGAAGCTTCTACTCTGCTAAAACCCTCCTCCACTCCCACCCTTCTCTGCCCATCTTTTAATGAAATTAATGAGTTAATTTAACCAGAGAAGTCCAGGATGGCAGAAAGTTCTGCTGCCACCACTTGACAAGGCACACAGTTACTCTGGACTTGCTTTCAGCTGTCTCAGAAGGCTGGATATGAGTGGAGGGGGAAATAGCTTCATAATTTCCCCATTTGAAAACAGTTCTCTGGTTCCAACTGGAAAACCCAGCTTTAGTGATTCTCTCCAGTTTACATGAGATCAAAATCAATTAGCACACTCCAATTTCCTTCTGTTCCATAGCTGCAGATCCCTGCTCCCAGCCCCCCCCCCCAGCCCTGGCCCTACCCCCGGCCCCAGCAGGCCAGTCTGAGCCCCCACCTCCATGTGTCCATCATGGGCTGCTAGTTTCTGGAAGTGGTTATTCTGGTCTGATTTGGCTGCACTGCATAGCCACCCCTGCCAAGTCCTGGTAGCACACTATGGAGACAGTTTATTCTCCCTGATGCTGTAATTGGCTGCACAGCTCCTCCCCCAGCCAAATCTGTGTTTAGCCAGGAAGTCACCTGGGGACTGGCCCACTGGGCTGCTGTGACTCTGAGCCCAGCTCTCTCCCTGGAGACTTCCTTCCTGAACTGCTTCATGGCCTGGTGGTCTGGGGCAGAGTACCATGAAGGCAAAGGCTGGATAGATAGCCTCTTGAGACCTAGGGCCTGAAGCTCTCCCAACCTCAGATATTCTTATTAATATGTCAACTGATTGGGAAAATGTTGATTTGCAAGACTGTCACTGTCACATGAGGATTGCTCCTTATCTCCTCATGATAGGTGTCAGCACAGTACACCTTCCACCAGTGAGAGTCCTCTTCCTCCACTAGAGGACACTGGAACTCTAGCTACCCTCCCCATCCTCATATTTCTGTGCCTCCTCTCCCATCTCCACCAGTTAGAATCCTTGAGTCTATTACAGTAGACCCTAACTAATTAAGTTTTGACTTTGTATTTTACTTTTTTTTGTTTTTTATTTCTTAAGTGCCATCTATTAGTGAGGTCATCTGGTATTTGTCTTTCTCCTCCAGCTTATTTTACTGACTAGGACTCCTACCCATTGACCCACCTCCCCATACACCTGCTCCCCTTCCTTTCTCTTTCTATTATGGATACTAGAGTTATTTACTGCTGGGTCTTGATGCCTGCATGACCATGACAAATCCACCACTTTTGGTGGCCATTACCCCCCCCTTCTTTTATTTGATAGAACAGAGAGAAAATGAAAGGAGAGGGAGAGACAGAGAAAGAGTAAGAAAGAAAGATACCTGCAGCACTGTTTCAGGTGAAGCTTTTCCCCTGCAAGTGGGGACCGGGGACTTGAACTTGTCTCCTTGTGCATTGTAACGTGTGCACTCTACCAGGTGTACCACCACCTGGCCCCAGATCCACCAGGTTTCTACCAGTGGGAACAATCAGCTCACAAGGTTCCACTTCTAGGTGGAGAATGGGAGCTAGCTTTGCATCAGCACATTGCAGGCAGGGGGTGGCATATGGGGAGGAGAGGAATGGACCGTTATTAAAAGTCAACCCTGTTGGCATGCCGGCTACAGTTTACTCACTTTCCTTCCAAAGCAAGCTGTGTGTGTTCTGCTCCTAAGACTCCACAGACTCACTGTAATGACAGCATCAGGCTGGTGTCCAGGGGCTTGTGAGCTAGAGAGGATCTGGATGTGGATGGCAGCCCTCTCCATCAAACACAGCTGATAGAACGAGGAGAAGATCTTGACACTTTTGTCGTAGCAATGGAGAGACAGCCAGCACAGGACAACCATTGGCCCAGAGCAATTCTGAAATCTCAGGCTCTTCTTGACCTGTCCCTCTGCTTTGGGGACAAGAGATACTCCTTGATGGGCACCATCTCTAAGTCCTGGGGTGGGCTTCACTCCATGTCTCCATCAGCAGTCATCTCCATCCTCCTGTCCCCTTCTCTGGGAGAGTCCCTTTTTTGCTAGGAAATCCTGACAGCTGAGTAACTTCTCTGAACTGATTCCTGTTAGTGAAATTCCAGGGACTCTTCTCATCGTAAACTGTTTCGGTTCCTTCTTGTACAATATTAACCCTGGCTAATACAATTCTCCCAAATGTTATGAGTTTCCTGTGAATCACATATTGGGGGAGGCACTAGGTTCCCCCAAAGTCACACAATTCTTTCTTTTTGGGGGTCAGCATATTTCTATTATGGTCATTCCAGGGCCAGGCAGGGAGGGGCACACCTAGTTAAGTGCACACATAATGGTGTACAAGGACCTAGGTTCAAGCCCCTGAAAAGCTGCACGAGTGGTGAAGCAGGGCTACAGGTGTCTGTCTCTTTCCTTCTCTCTGTCCTCCTCCCCCTCCCCTTTTAACCTCTCTCTGTCTCTATCCAGTAATAAATAAATAAATGTTCTGGTTATGCCAGGCTGCTCTAATTCAGTACTTGCTGGATTCCTAGGCACCCTTTCATGCAGAGTACGTCTAAGAGGCACTTAGCTTTGGCTGACAGAGCGGATGAGTGGCCTGTATACCTACTGTCAGTGTCTGTGGGCACCACACTCTGGGGGCTCACGCTGAGCTATTGGTCCCCATCTGCTGGGAGTGGGAGCACACATGGGGGCAGGTCAAAGGTGAAGGAATGTCATGTGCCTGCTAAAGCTTATGGCTCTTGGTACTAAACAATCATGGCCAGATAGCTATGACAATCATAGTGTTATTAATAAGCCAAGACTATACTTTCAGGGATCATTTCTATAGTTTGTCTAAGCCAGACTAAGCCAGGCCCCTGAGAGAGAGTAGGGCAGAGGAGTGAGGAGACCAGAGCTGCAAACAGCCTGCCCACATTCAAGTTCAGGGTCAAGTTTCAGCTCTGCACTGACTGGCTGTGCGGCCCCAGTTGAGTGGCCTGACTCTCTGCACACCTGGGTCTGTCTTGTGATGATGAAAGATCACTCAAGGATGCTGTGAACCAAGGCTTGTCAGGGTCTCAGAAGACTGGTGGCTACATGTAAGTCAGTTATTACTAGTATCCAGGTAGTTCAAGGGCAGCAAGTGGGTGGACCCAGACTAGACTAGGGTCAATGTCCCAGCAGCCCTGCTGTCCAGGAGGGAGGGAATAAGGCCATAAAGGACTATGCAGGTGTCCACACCCTGCCATATATATATATATATATATGGAGAGAGAGGAGAGAGAGAGAAAAAAATTGAGAAAGAAGGGAGATAGAGAAGAAAGAGACACCTGCAACACAGCTTCACCACTCGTGAAGCTTCCCTCCTCCAGGTGGAGACCAGGGATTTGAACCCAAGTCCTTGTGCATGGTAGCCCGTGGTCTCTACTAGGTGCACCACCACCCAGTCCCTCGTACTCAGTACTTTAGCGTCACACTGACGGGGGTTCGAATCCTGACTATGTGACAAGGTGTCCTGTCTCTCTAAGTCACTCTCCACTCCCCATGAGGTGTCCCCTCTAGGGTGGTCTTGGGGCTGAGTTAAGGACCGGACTCTGGAGCTACTCTGCTGGGGTGACTTTCGCAGCCCTGCTGTTATCCAGTGCCCTGCCTCTAGGGGAGTGACTTTCCCTGTGGAAATGGGGACTCATCAGAGAGCTGTCACAGGGGAGGAAGTGAAGTTGTCCCCTGCAGAGCTGTTTGACCAGGACTGGCTCATACTGCTTGCATTCACGGTAGGTGCTGGCACACAGTAGGTGCTGAGTCAACAGTAACAGGGAAGAGGAGGGGCCAGGAGGCAGTGAGGTCCACCTCCAGAGGTTGAAGTAGTGCTCTGGTCTCTCACAGTCTCTCATGAAATAAATAAGAACTTGAAGAAAAATGGTGGGGGGCCTAATGGTGGGGCCCCTGGTTGAGTGCACATGTTACAATGTGCAAGGACCCAGCTTCAAGCGCCCCAGTCCCCACCTGCAGGGGCAAAGCTTCACGAGTGGTGAAGCAAGGCTGCAGGTGTCTCTCTGTCTCTCTCCCTCTCTACCTCCCCCTTCCTCTCAATTTTTGGCTGTCTCTATCCAATAAATAAATAAAGATAAATTTTAAAAAAGAAGAAAAATGATAAAAGAACGAAGATAACTGAGAGACCCACTTAGAAGACTTCAGGGAGTGTTCCTCTGAGGATGTAACACTTGTGGGGAAGGGTGAAGACGGAAAAGAGGGAGGGAACCAGGTTGAGTACTAGGTGGGCGGTGTTTCCACCCCTTGAGACAGGAAGAACAGGAAGGTCAGACTGGCAGCGGTCCCAGTATGGGGCCCTAGTCCACATGGCAAGTAGAAGTCACTGAGTCGTTCTCTGGCCAGAAGACCTGAGGGTAGCCCTCAAACCAGGCAGAGCAGCTGGAGACATTCACCCTTCATGCCTATAGCTGATCTGAATCCCTTGAGTGACCCCAAATCAGAGAACTGGAGTGTTGTTTTCGATGGGTTATGTTGTTTTCGCCAGGCTGGCTTCACGGGCGGGTAACAGACGACCAGGGACTCATGGTTGAGCTGTAGGCAGTATCTCTTTATTCATGCAGGACGCAGCACAATCTAAGACGAGCTAAGCTAAAATCAAGGTAAAGTACAGTACCGTAAAACTCTCAATGCTGTCTTTATATATACTTGCCAAGTAAGGTGGAAACAGGATGTGACATAGAGAGGGTGGAGAGAAAAGTGACTGGTGAAAATCAGAGTGTGACAAAGAGGGGGCAGATTTGGCGAGAATCCTATCACTGAACCACAAATGCCCTGGAGGGAGGGTGGAACTTGTTAACAGTGGTTATGTAAATAGAATGAAGTGGTTATGTAAATAGAATAGTGTTAAGCAGGGGGGATTTAAACCAAATGAAACAGAAGGGGTCTCATGCATATCAACACTGGAGGTCCTGTTTGTGTCTCTATTATCTGTCCTCAGACTCCTGGGCTACTGGATCCTTCAGTATAGCCAGGTGGGGAGTGGCTCCTTCCAGGGTCCACAGTGGAAAAGGGGGAGGCCGGCTGAGCTGAGTGCCCCCCGGGGGGGGCCTTCACAAATGCCACTTGTACTGGCAGCCTCTGTGGCAGGAGGGGCCCTGGGGTTGCCAGGAAAATGCCAGGCTCCTGTGAAGGCTTAATTAGCTGCTGCTGGGGTTGGAGATGCTCGCGGGAGCAGGTGTTTCTATTTTCTGGTGCAATTATCTGGGGAGTAAGGGCTGGGCATAGGGGGTGGGGTGTGGGGAGCGGGTAGCTGTGAGAGCCTTGAGAGGAAGTGTGTCTGCTGAGCATCTCTGCATCACAGATAGAGGAGTGTGTGTCAGTCCGGTCTGTCTGTTTGTCTGTACAGTGTGTGCAGTGCTCTGGGGTTTCCTCCTCCCTTATAACAGAGCCCATCCTGTCCAAGTCCATCTTCACCAGCCCTGGTGGTATATGAACCAGTGTCCCCATATCCTGTTAGGAAGCAGATGGAGACCTGCCCCCCAGGTGCCAGCTCAAGCCCATCATCCTTGCTGCCCTGTGAGGAGACTCAGAGCACACGGCCTGGTTCTGGGGTGAGGCTGTACCCAGGACCCCCGGTTCTCTTTATAGGAGCAGGGGCTCTGATAACTGAGACATGGACTCGTCAGTCCCCTGCATGTGCAGAAGAGACACAGTCCCCGACAACCAGGCCCCACCCTCAGAAAAGTGGGTTCCAATGGGTCAGGCGAGGGGACAGAGGAGCCATGTGTCTGTCCCCGTGCAGAGATGCTGCGTCAGGAGGCGGGTTGCCCAGCTGCTGCCATGCTGTGGAATTCCTAGAAATATTGTAAGGCGAATTCCTGAAAATATGTACTACAGCCTCTGCTCACATATGCACAGTGTGTGACATCTCAGCAGCAGGACTCACTTTCTCTCTCTCTCTCACACACACTCACACATGTAATACACATATACACACATTAACACACATACGGACAGATTCGCCCACACTGGCATTTTGAGTCTGCATGATTCCACAGCTCCCAAGGAGACTCTTTCTCCCCCCATTCAATTTCAGGTAGAGACAGAGAGGAAGAGAGATACAGGAAGAGAGAGAGAAGAGAGACACCACTCCACCATTCATGACATGCTCCCATTGTGAGTGCTCCCACGTGGTGTCCGCACTCAAGTCTGGGTCTTCCAGTTGGCTAACTGTGCCCTCTACCAGGTGAGCTGCCTCTTGGCAACCCCTCCCCCCAGGCCCAATCTTTGCAGTGGTTCTCTAGAAGAATCTGAGGGCTGTTTCTAGGCTGGAATATCTCCCAGACTCAAGTTCTCAGTTTGCTTCTTTAAATAAACACATGGAAAACCTAAGCTGTTCTGCTGTCAGTGAGCTCCCAGACAGATGGTGCAGCCCAAGTGGAGCCCAAGCCATCCAGAGCCACCTCTCCCCCTGGCCCCTACTCTCCCTGCTCCCCCCCCAACCCCGCCAGAGTTGTTTCCCCAGCTACTAGCAGCAGGGCTGCAGGGCTGCACCCCACTCCAAGGCTACACCAGCCCTTGCCATTGTGCTGATGTTCCTCCCGGTGGCTGAGTCTCCTGGGCGAGAAGTCCAGGGCCAGTGCCTTTGTCCAGCATGGGCTGGCTGCCCTTCAGGCCCTGTAGGGAGCTTCTTCCTACAGGCAGGGTGGACCCAGCTGCTTATAGACCCTTGTATTGACATGGGCTTCAACCCCTAGACCTGGCTCTGGGCCACCTGGGCCCCCCAGTGTCATAGTGTGTGTGTGTGTGTGTGTGTGTGTGTGTGTGTGTGGTGTGTGGTGTGTGTGTCTGCATCACAGGAAGACAACCCCCCCCCACCTTTCTGGCAGCTGGGACTCAGAACCAGGGCTTCAGAAGAGGAAGGGAGCCCCTGCATGGGGGATCTCAGGGAGCAGGCCAGCCCAAGGCCTGGGGACCAGGGGACAGGAAACTTGGGGGAGCTGCCAGTCAGCAACAGGGAGTTTGCTGGGTTTCCATGGAAACACAGAAGCATTCCTCCTGACCTCCACTTCTCCAGGATTTGATGGGCGGAGGGGGAGTAGAGGTGTGTGAGGGGGAGGTCACCGAAGCCAGCTGATGGAACTACAACCTACCCACTGAGCCCTCCACCCACCTGTGTCTTGATGCATCGCTGGACTCCCTCCTTCGCTTCCTGAGCCTTCCTGCACCATCCCTTCCTCAGGGCCTTTGCGCATGCTCTTCCCTCTTGCCTCGGCACTCTTACTTCTGGCTTCCTTGTCGCCAGCTTCTCCTGCTCATTCATGTTTTGGCTAGGTTGTCACCTCCCTGGAGAGACCTGTTCTGATCCCCCTCCTTATTACGTCTCAGTCACATTCTGTCACTTAGTGCTCCTGAGCTTGTACTGCCATCTGCCATGGTCTTGTGTTTGGCTTGCTTGTTTTTAATATGTGTTTGTTCTTTTCATCTTCACCCCAAATGCACATTCTTTCCATGAGGACAGAGCTCCCTTGTCTGTCTGACTCAGGCCCAGAATCCCAGAGTCACTGTCACACACAGTAGGTGTTCAATAAATATTTATCAGCAATGAAACGCATCCCCTGAGCACTTGCCATGTGCTAGGAGCTGAGCATGCTCTCATGCCAGCCTCACAAGAACCATCAGCTGAATGTGTGTAGCTGCTAGCCCTTATCTTACTGATGTAGGAAAAGAAAGCTCAGAGAGGTCAAGGAGCCTGGCTGAGGTCACACAGCTAGTGGGCAGCAGAACGTGAATTGTTCTCATGGCCTGTTCGATGCTTCCCCACATTCCTAACCCTACTCTACTGTGATTAGGAGACGTGGTGGAGGCAGACAGGCAATCAGATCAGTCTTCTATTTCGGTCAAACTAACCACCCCCAAGCCGAGTGGCTTATAGCAGCCCCCACCGGCTGCTCACGACTCAGGACTTGGCAATTTCAGTGAGGTTGGCTGGGATGGCTCCTGTCCCCTCTATGTGATGCTGGACACACTGGGTCTAGGCAGAGGAAAGTCACTGGGTAGCTGACATATCTGGGGGCTAGATGGTCCCAGGTATCCTCCTCTGGTGACAGTCCAGGCTGTTGGCTGAGTGCCTCAGTTTACCTCTAGCAGATCAGTTCACAGCAGGTTAGTCCCAGCTCTGAGACAGCAGGAATAGAAACAGCAAGGTCTCCTAAGATACCAGACAGCATCCCTTCTGCCACAGCCTATCAATCCAGGTGGGTGACCATATTCACCATGTGACAAAGCAGACAGTATCTCTCCATTCCAGGTGCTACCAAGAACCCCACTCAGAGCCCACTGCAGAAGCCAAGTCGACCATAATCACACACAGAACCTGCTTGCCTGCTCTCACGTCCTCCCCACTATGGCTCCAGAGTCTGTGAGATTGTGGGGTGCTGGACCTGGGTTCCCTTCTTCAGGATTCCTTTCCTCTGCAGATGACTCAAGGGGACTGACAACAGGCAGTCCTGGACTTCTGTTTACAACCACTGGGCTCCGTGGCCCCAGTATGGCGTCCCATGTTGGGGAGCTAGGCTGCTGCCTGCCCCCAGAGATCTCATCACTTGGCAGGTGTGAGGCCACTGCTTTCCCTTCCGAGCCACCCCTTAAGGAGTCAGAAACGAGGGCTTGTCTTCTTACTTCACAGATAAAGGCCTGGGAGGCCTGAAGCAGTGAGGAATGCCTCTGACTTGACCTAAAGATTTCCCTTAGGATAGAAACAGAGACCAGGTGTGCCAAGGTTATCTCAGATGGCTACTTCTGATCCTGGACAATGCCAACATAACCCTAGGGCCACCTGAAGCCCTGGCCCAGGGGAACCTCAGCAGGGGTGACCAACTCAAGACAGTGATCCTGAGCGCCACTGAGCACAGAGTCCTGGGCACAGCAGAGGGGCCCTGTCATTCTAGAATTTTCAGTCTGCTGGGGCATGGCACAAGAATACAGAATTCCAAGGACATAGTACAACACAAGGACTGCTAAGAGGGGTCCAACCTAGCCAGTATAAGAAGCCACTGAAGAGCAGGCTTAAAAACACACAGGAATTGGGGCCAGGTGGTTGCTCACCTGGCTAAGTACACACATTACAGTGCACAAGGTCCCAGGTTCAAGCCCCTGGTCCCCACCTGCAGGGGGAAAGCTTCACGAGTGGTGAAGCAGGGCTGCAGGTGTCTCTCTATCTCCCCCATCTCTTCTCAATTTCTCTGTCTCTATCAAATAAAAAATAATTAAGAAAAATAAGTAGGAATCAACCAGCTATCAAAAGAACAGAAACAGTGTTTTATGCATGGGATGTGGGGAGGGGGACAGTATACACAAAGGCCCTGAGACTGGAATATACTCAGCATACTCAAGAACAGTAGCCCCCGGTGTGACTCTGCAGACTGAATCAGCGAAGCTAGACTTGACCAAGACACAGGGACACGTATTTGAAGGGAGAGTGGTGTGCCAGGCTTGTGGTTTTTTGTTTGTTTGTTTGTTTGTTTTGAAAAGCTCTTTCTGCCTGCCTGCTGGTGAGCAGAAGGAAGAAGATCTGAGGTGGACGCTGGAGCTGGCTGGCAGCAGCTTTCAGTGACTTTCTGAACCTCTGTGTGCCGGTGGCTCTGGTGTGTCCTCTCCTGGTTGATCTCAACAACCAGCATGGGATGCAGATGCTACTGGTAGTCTCTGTTCACCTGGGCCAGGACCCCTCTCACAGCCTTCTGCTCAATTGCATCTTGGGCATTTAATATATTTACTTTCCGCATTTAATATATTTACTGTCCTCTGCCCAGGGTGGCTTCATGGGGACACAGCCTGATTTTGTTCATAGTGGCAGCCTGGCCTGTTGCAGGTGGTCAAGAGAGAACTGTCATCACCCCCTCGCTCCCACACTGTGAGATACACAGCGGCACAATCTGGGCAAGGTCTGGTTTTTGGTGACACCACATTCAGAAGCCTATCCACAAGGTTTCTGCCCTGGCTGTGTCACCCCATACTGGATAAGTTTGGGTAAATTACTTGATGTCTTCTGGGCCAATGTTCTTCACCTGTCAAAGGATAATGTGCTAATCAAAGGACAAAGTCAGGCCCCAGCCTGACACCCTTCAAACTGGACATATATGTTTGGGTGAAGCAAGTGGAGAGCAAGCGGCTCAAGGCTCAGGCCTAGGGACTCAGTCTGAAGTTAATTTCCATGTCAGATGTCAAAGTCATGGAGCCTTTCTGCACGCCTTCTGTCTCCACGCCTGCCTCACATAGATTGAATAAGAGGGGCCAGGTAAGTGCCCTAGCTCTGAGGCTCTCCAGTGCCCTACCTCCCAGAGCCCATAGGTCAGAAGCCTGCCTTCCAGAAGATGTCAAGCCACGAGGATGGCCCTTTTCCAGAAGTGGCTTGGCCATACCATTCAAATTCATTTTCCCAGTAGCATCTGATTCCCATTGACACTTGTCAGCAGCCTTTTTATTATGGTTTAAGTTTTGTTTTCTCCTCTTTAGTTACCCCTGAAAAACTACTGGGGGGGGGGACAATAATGTAGAATAATAGAAAGAGTCCAACTAAGATACCGCATTGTGCTACAGGCTTGTGCTACCCATCCATTAATTATTCTGCATGGCTGGCAGGGATTTGTAACTCCTCTCTCTCTCTCTCTCAGATTTTTCTTTAATTTTTTAAAAATTGTTATTATCATTTTAGTTGCCTTTATTTATTAGTTGGATAGAGACAGCCAGAAATCAAGGGCAGGGGAGAGAGGGAGAGAGATAGACAGACACCTGCAGCCCAGCTTCAACACTTGCAAAGCTTTCCCCCTGCAGGTGGGGACCAGGGGCTCGAACCCAGGTCCTTGCACATTATAACATGTTCGCTCAAGTAGATGTGCCACCACCCAGTCCCTAATTATTTTTTTTATTATCTTTATTTATTTACTGGATAGAGACGGTCAGAAATCAAGAGGGAAGGGGAAGATAAAGAGGGTAAGAGACAAAGAGACATCTGCAGCACTGCTTCACCACTTGTGAAGCTTTCCCCCTGCAGGTGGGGACTGGGGGCTTGAACCTTAGGTCCTTGCGCAGTGTAACATGTGCGCTCAACCAGATGTGCCACAACCTGTCCCCTAAAATTTCTTTTATTATATTTATTTGTTTATTGGATAGAGACAGCCAGAAATTGAGAGATAAGGGAGAGATAGAGAGGAAGAGAGAAAGAGAGACATCTGCAGCACTGCTTCACCACTTTCAAAGCTTTCCCCCTACAGGTGGTGACTGGGACTTGAACCTGAATCCTTTTGCATTGTAACACGTGTCCTCAGCCAGGTGTGTCACTGCCCAGCCCCCCTTTTCTTTTTTAAGATTTTATTAGTGATTTAATATTGATTTACAAAATTGTAAGATAACAGGGGTATCATTTGACAACATTCCCACCACCAAGAGTTCTGTGTCCCCATTCTCTTCATTGGAATCTACAGTCGTTCTCCCAAGGTCACATACATGCGTTGACTATTATTTATATAATTATCTGTGTGTATATATATATATATATATATATATATATATATATATACCCATTTCTTCTCCATGATCCTGTCTTTTCTTCCTTGCTAAGTCACACCTACACCCGTTACTACTTCTGAATGTCCTTTTTTTCCCTCTCTCTCTGGGTCCTGATGGAACTGGAGTTTAGAGCCCTCTGTTTATCTTCCCCTGATCATTTCTCCCCCACTGGAAGTATGGACCGCAATTCTTTTTGGGGTACAGAAGATGGGAGATCTGACTTCTGTAATTGCTTCTCTGCTGGACATGGACATTGGCAGGTCGATCCATACCCTAAGCCTGATTCTATCTTTCCTAGTGGGGTAGGACTCTGGAGAGGTGAGGTTCTGGGACACATAATGAAGTTGTCTGCCCAAGGAAATCTGGATTTGTAATTTCACAAACACTGATAAGTGTCAATGGATTCCAAAGGTCCAGGTCACAGCCAAATTGATACCTGATATGAACTATGGAGCATTGACTTGCTAACTTGCTAATGATTGTAGCCAGAAATCTGCTGAGATTCCCTTAGGAGTGCTAACTAAGAAAGACCTTAAAGAAAGTTAGAAGAGACTTTTATAGCTTTACTATCCTTTATCAGTAGCATTATTTTCTGAAGATTATCCTTCCTCATTTGTTCCCCTTAAACTATTCTGTCTTTTGCTAATTGAAGCTGTTTTAAAATTCTTTTGATATATCTTGTAACTAACTAATAGAAGACAAGAGACCCAATGGTTGGAGCTGCACCACACACAGTCCTTCTATAGGTCATTGGTGTCAACCCACCTGGGATTCTCAAAAGACCAGACTTGAGTCTTTGAGTAATCAGTTGTTCCTGCAATGGAAATTGCATGTCAATTTCATACACTTTGGTCTTTGTCTGTGGTCACCTCTCAAAGCAATAGCTGCTGACACCATCCACCCCCTCTGTCATCCCCTACCTGAGTTCCTCTCAAAGTCTGACTTACCTGGGAAGCCCAGATTTCCATGGGAAATCTTCCTCTATTAGGGGCATCTTTGGGGAGCACAACTGCCCTCACAATGTTCATGTATCATTTACATAACTATCAAAATTGAACACTGTCTGCACAACAGTGAAGCCCTGTAAGCCTGAGGTCCTGAACTCAATCCCTGGCACCATGTGTAACAAAATAATGTTCTGGCTTCCACTTCTCTCTATCCTGTGACATCTCAAACAAAAGTTGAAACCATTTAAGACTCACAAAATAGTTGCAAACATAGTTCACCATTGCCCCGTCCTGTATCCAGCTCCCTGCAAGAATGACCTGTGGTCAGAACCAGGAGGCTGACCTTGGTGTGATGTCACCAGCTTAAATACAGGCCTTCCTGTCAGGTCACCAGAGTAGACATGAGCTCCAGTGTTGTTCCTATCCCTCTTCAGCTGGTCTCAGTTGCCCCAGCTTCTGATGAAGAGTCCCATCTGGTTTATGGGGCTGGTTAAGTAACTCTGCAGATGACCAACCACCCTTTTCCTCCAACCTCCCCTTATCCATAGCAGTTGCTCAGTCTTTAGGTGACCAGTGTGCATGGAGCTCCATGTGGATACTGCCATCATTTCCATCTCAATCAGGAAGTTGGCCAGCTCCTCTCTGCAGTCCCCTGCCTTTATATATTAGCAGCCTGGCCCCTCTGTGAGTCCCTTTGACCTTGAAGTTCCTGTCGGGTTGCGTCACGGGGGAGAGAGAAGAGACCAGGAACTCGTGGCTGAGTGGGAACGCAAATCCTTATTCACGCGGATGCCCCAAAGTTGGGTGTGAGCACAACAGTTTAGGCCACGTGGAGCTAGCAAAATGGCCGCCTCCCACTATGCCCACCAACCCTTCTCCAGGTCTTCTCTGGGTCAGGAAGAGTAAGAGAAAAAGGGGCAAAATTGGAATAGCAGTGGGTTTTATAGGGTAAAAACCAGAAGTGGCAAATTGAAAATGGAAATGGCTAGGAAAGAGGGTTGGAGAGAGGCAAAAGGCATGCTGGGAAGGTAAAAGGTCCTTAGCAACTGTTTCAGTGGTTTTAACTGAATTAGCAATACCCTGAGGGGATAACGTGGTGGGGATCTTTCAGGCAAAACAACGATTATATAAGCATAGCAGGGGGGCTGGCTTTAAGGCCCAACAGTTCCTGCCCTTCACTTTGGGCACACTTCCCTCAATACTTAATTAAAAAAAATATTTTATTTATTAATTTATTGGATAGAGACAGAAAGAAATCAAGAGGGAAGAGGGTAATAGAGATGAAGAGAGACAGAGAGACACCTGCAGCACTGTTTCACCATTCTCAAAGCCTCTCCCTATAGGGAGACCAGGTGGGGACCAGGGTTGAACCTGGGTCCTTGCACATGGTAACGTGTGCTTAACCCACTGTGCCACCACCAAGCTCCTCCCTCGACAACTTCATTGAGATACTTCTCCCCACTATTTTTTCTCTCTTCCTTTAGAATTCTCATAATTTGAATGTGAGAGGCCCTGTGTCTGGTCCCTTAGGTCCTCATTATTAATCTCTTGATGCCAGTAGTCTATTTTGCCAGAGTTTTCAGTCATGCCCTGAAGGTTTTTTTGTTGTTGTTGTTTCCCCCACATGCTCACTGAGTTGTAGATCTGTCACCCCCTCTGAGATCTCTTCTTTGTTCACTGTGTTCCTTTTTTTTATGGCTGTCATGTTCCTCTTGCATGGATACATTATCTTCTGTAATCTCAATTTAGATTTAGACATTCTTGTGTTACTTGGGGTTCTTTTTTTTAAGTGACATTTTTCTGTGTGCCCTACCTTCTTCCTTCCACTCCCTTCAGCCTGTTTGGACCTCGAAGAGCTCACCGGATACTCTCAGCACTATCCCATGAGCCTCTGAGGGCTGCTCTTACTAATGAGACAGGCATGATGGTAGGTGTAAATGTTGAATGTTGAGGCTGGCAGAGGCAAATACTAAATGTAAGCATACTCAGACCTTTCTCTCCATCTGTGCCTGGAGGAGACCTCTCCACCTTCCTGTCTGTGGATGAGAAGTCTGGCTACTAGTGCTCTGGAAGGCTGAACAGGTCAGTCTCAGTCCTCCACATGGTATATGCACCACATGCTCTATATTCAATATGGTGCCCCAGCCTCCACAGGGCAGACTCTGCAGCATGGAAGTGGGCAGGGATGCTAGGAATGAATGACAAAAATACTCCCTCAGATGCTCTCCTAATTGTCTTAGGACACCCCACTGCTTCCAGCCCAGGATCCCAGTCAGGTCTATCCATATTCTATTTCAGTGCATTCCCAAAACAGGCTCAGGTGATGGCCACAAGGAAAAAACATGACTTCTTTGAAATCAACAGGCTACAGAGGGAGTCCCAGCCTCAAAGGTGACAGACCTCTTGGGGGTCTCATTTATATTTTCCCCAGGCTTCAGGGGGACACTGCAAGTTCACCAAGCATAGATTTTGGTGTTGCTTTTCTTCAGGGGTAATGAAGAAGGGTGTTGAGAGAGTTGCTTTCTGAGGGTCCGACTGGTGTTTCCCTCGAAAAGAATTTCAGGAGAACACACGCGATGGATGTGTGGTTTCTAAATTTGTCCTTTATTGGGTTCCAAAATAGTGAAATTAGAGTTAAGACTTGGGTAACAAGTTCCCCAAGGGCCTTTGGAATGAGTCCAAAAAGACCCTCCCCTTGCAAAAGTTCCTTTGTTTTATGTGTCTCTTAGGTCACACCTGAGCCAACTTTCCATTGGCCTGCCGAAACAAATTCCTCCCACTTTATATACTGCAAAGAAGTGAAAATAAAGTATCAGTGCTCCCCAGCATCTCCTGTGCTCTGTCCTGTTCCTAACAGTAATTCCTCCATTTGGCTATTAGGGCTTATGGTAACCCCGTTCCTCCACTTCACAGAAATATTATTATTATCATTACTGATTTAATTATGATCGACAAATCTGTTGGATAAGAGGGGTACAATTCCACACAATTCCGGCAACCAGAGTTCTGCATTCCATCCCCTCCATTGGAAGCTTTCTTGTTCTTTATCCTTCTGGGAGCATGGACCCAGGATCATTTATGGGGTACAGAAGGTGGAAGGCCTGTCTTCTGTAATTGCCTTGACAGGTTGATCCATACTCCCAGACTATTTCTGTCTTTCCCTAGTGGGGCAGGACTCTGGAGAGGTGGGGTTCCAGGACACATTGGTGAGGCTGTCTGCCCAGGGAATTCATTTTGGCATCATGGTAGCATCTGCAACTTAGTGGCTGAAAAGCATTCAGATATATATTAAAAAACAGACAGATCCCTCTCTCCACCATTACTGGTCATCTAAATCAGGAATAGCATTGTGGACCCGTGTGTGGACCTCTCCAGGACCTTGCCCTCAATGTAGAACAACAATGGTAGGGACTGCCCCACTCTCCAAAGGGATATTGGGGCAACATACTCTGCCACTCAAGGAAGACTGTCCTGAAATGAGTGCAGCCTAGAGTGTTCCTAGCTGTGACCACAGAATGCAAGCTCAGACATACAGGGATACAGAGGTTACACAGTCTCCTGTGCTGAATATAGGGCCTCCCAGATCAGATTGGTGGGGTTTCCTGTTAATGGTATTTATATACTTTTCCCATATTTGGGAGTTACTCTCTTTCCTAATCCAGCTTTCTAGTCTTATTTCCAACTCTGACACTATTTCCCCAGACAGTACCTTTAACCCACCTGTTTGTCAGATTCAGCCAAAAATTAGTAAAGCCATGGACCCCTTGGAATATACCTAAAATAGACTTCCTAGCTTTTTCCAAAATGGAGACCTGAAATCTCACCGGCTATATTCTTACTTTTAGGTTCCTGATTATTAAACACTTCACAGAAATCTTAGAGCACAGACTGAAATCACAGGTCCAAAGCTGGAATAGACAAAGGCAGGCTCTTGTTACCCCTCCCTCCCCCACCAGGCCAGTTGCTGATGGTCACTCCTGATCAGTCCTCTCTCCCACCAAGTCCAGAGAATGTCTCACCTTGGCGTTGTCACCACTGGGGTAGAACAAGTCTCCTTGTGGGAACTGCCCAGAGTGTTACAGAGCTTTTGTAGCACCAATGGTTTCTAGCCACTGAGAGCCACTGTCTCTGCCCACCAAGCTGGTCTCCAGAAATTATTAAATATGGCCCTTGGGTGAAAGCCAGTGACCATACTTGGCCTCAGCACCCTTCCCAGCACAGCTGTCCAAGCAGCCACCTCCAGACAGAGTGGGACCATAATATACAGCCTGTGTGGCCAACCCCAAGGAGCAATCTCACACAGGTCGGGAGCTGAGTGTGTCAGCAGCGTGGCTTGTCAGCCCTGTGACCCAGCAGAAGAACCTTCTGCTACCTGAGGATGTCAGCAGACTCAACTTGCATTTCCTGAGACCTCAAAGAGAAAGTGGCTCAGCTCCAGCCCTGCTGTCACATCTCAAGCTGTGGTATAAGGATATACTGCCGGCCAGATGTCACTAGGGTCCCCTGCTGGCTCTGCCCTATACCTAGCTCCAACCAGCAAGTTGGCAGCTCCTAAAGGTGCTCATTCTCTCTCTTTCTTAATTTATTTATTTTTCTTGCCTCTAGGGTTATCACTGGGGCTTGGTGCAGGCATTATGAACCCACTGCTCCTGGCAACCATTTTTCTTTTTTTTTTCTTTTTCATTTTATTAAATATTACAGAACGACATTGAGAGGGAAGAGGAAGGCAGAGAGGGAAAAAGATAGACCTGCTTCACTGCTTGTGAAGTTTCCCTGCTGCAGGTGGGGAGCCAGGGGCTTGAACCCGGACCCTTGCACAGGTCCTTGCACTTAACCTGGTGTGCCACCACCCAGCCTCCGTGTGCTCTTTACTCAAAGCAAGGCATCAAGGTGCTGCAGATAAATCAGTTGGGTGCCCTGTCAGGGTCACAGGTCCCAGCCCAAGCCTACAGAATCAGCATCTGGGGTCAGAGCCAGGGCTCTGCCTGGGAAGTCAAATCTCTAGGGACAGAATGAGTACCACATCATGAATATACAGACAACGAGCTGGCCCTTCCTGTGATAGCAAACGTCCTTAATAACTGGTGCTGATAAGGAAGGCTCATATTGAGTATTTACGACATGCCAAGCACTGTGCTCAACCTGCTCATGCGTTATCCCAGTTAATCAGTCTCTTTGTGTTGGCTTCTGTTTTCTTTTTCTTTTATCCTTTTATTGGGTAGTTAATGGTTGACAGTACAAGTGTTGGCACAGGGGGACAAATTTTCATCTCCTCTTGATAAGTGCCCACAAAACACTCTCACCACCCCATAACATTACCCCCCTCCACACACACACACACACACACACACACACACACACACACACACATAGGTCGCTCCTTTTCCCTTTTTACCCAGAGTCCTCTGCTTTAGTGTAATACAACAGACCCAGTCCAAATTTCACTTTGTGTTTTCCCTTTTCTGTCCTGGTTTCTTAAATTCTGCCTATGAGTTAAGACCATCTGGTATCCGTTCTTCTCTTTTGGGTTTATCTCATTTAACAAGATTTATTCAAGCTCTCTGGGTTCCGTTTCTAACCCTCCTGCTTTAGATGAAGAAACTATACCTCAGGGAGGCTAAGTGTCACTCATATTCTCAGAAGCTGGCAGGAAGTAAAGCTGGGATTTGAACCTGTAATCCAGACATCACATTTGACCATTCACCTAGGATCTGGGGTGGAGCACAGGCTCTGGCTATGGTGGCAGACCTGCACACACCGTGTTGTTCCCTGTCCTCACCTAGGAGGAGACTGTGGAGAGGAGCTGGCAGGGACTACCCTTCCCTGGGAGGTTTGACTTAGAGCAGGTCAGAATGCTGAGGTCTCACCCTAGGGCAGGAGGACCTTGAGAACCTTGAGTGTCCCCTTCTCCAGTTCCTAGTAAGGACACAAGTGAACTCTAGTAAAGGGAGGAAACTTGTCAGCTCCAGACAAGGCTACACCATTTAGATTTGTTTGTTTATTTATTTTGGATAGAGACACAGAGAAGTTGAGATGTGCGGGATAGAGAAGAAGAGAGAGACACTACACTACTATTCCATCACATGTGAGGCTTTTTCCCTGCCAGTGGGAACCAGGGCTTGAACCTGGGTCCTTGTGCAATATGTGTTGCTCAACCAGGTACACCACCACCTGGCCCCCACCGTTCAAAATTTTGAGGCTTCTGTAGTTTCCTGGAATCCTTAGCTGTCATATGGGAAGGAGAGGCAGCTTTGTTAAAGGCATGAAAGTAGGTCCAATGTTTGTGACCAGAAAATTCTCAGGTTCTGTTAGATATTAGGTTCTTCAGCCAGGGAGAGAGAGAGAGAGAATATCCTGGGCTGGAACTTCCCTCTCTCATCCAGCATGTACTTATCAGGGACCGTATACTGCTGACTCTCCAGTCCCCAGGCCAATGAGGGGCCACTCCTTGTACCTAATGCTATTTCTGGAGGAGCTGATGATATTTCTGGTACTTCAAATAAAATCAGCTGAACAGAATGGGTAATGGCATGCATTCCAGCACTGCATGGAGTGAGTGTCATCTGGACACTGTTCTTTACTACTCATGGGGCTTTGAGCAAGGTCCTCAGTTCTTCACAGTCTCATCCAAGGGGTGGGCACTCTGCCAGGATGGGCTCTGGGGGCATCACTTGCTTATGCATCATGGCTTCAGTCATCATCTAATGTTTGCTCTTACTACTTTGCTTCTCTTATCCATGACAGTATGTGCTGACAACAGTTAACAGCTAACCTTTATGAAGTCAGAGTTCTGCTTCTCACTGCAATGTTGAGATATAAAATATCCTTGTTCCTGTGACAACAGCAAAAGGTTCTCCCTCCCATCTCTAGCCAATGCTTCCTGGGGGTGCTGGAAGAGAGTGTTGAGAGGCAAGAAGCCTTTGTGAACTGGATTCCTGAAAGGAATATGCTCTTGGCAGGGGAGCAGGAGCTGTGGAGCCTTTGCGCCTGCAGGAGGCTTTTGTTCTGAAGGTGGGGGAGGCAAAGAAGCACTTACTACAGATGGACAGATGTTCACTGGCAAAGGGAAAGCTTCCAGGCTGACCAGTCCAATGGGGTTCTGAGTATAAGGAGAGATCAAGAAGAAGGGACTGTCTCCTTAGCAAAATAAAAGTTGTTTTTCATTTCTATTTATGATGATTAATAGTGGGTAACAAGATTGTAAGATTACAGATATAGTTCCACACCACACCTATCACCAAATTCTGTGTCCCCACCCTTCCACCTCCCAAAGATAACAGATAACCACCACAATTCTTACAAAGTCTTAGAAAGTTTCTTTTCTTTTCCTGTCTTTTTTCCCTTCCTTTCTTTCTTTCTTTGTTACTTTCTTTCTTTCTTTTTTAAGTTCATCTATTTCAGCTCTCTAGTTGCCACATATGAGTGAAGCACCTGGTAGTTGTTTTTCGTCTCTTCACTTATTTCATTAAGCATAATCACCTCCAGTCCCATCTATTTTGTCCCAAAGGACCCAATATCATCTTTTAGATTGTAGAGTAGTATTCCATGGAGTGTATATCCCATAACTCCTTTAGCCAGTCAGTGGTCAATGGGCATCTAGGCTGCTTCCACTCTTTGGCTATTTTGAATAATGCAGCTGTGAACATAGGGCTGCATATGTCCCTTCAGATGAGTGTTTGCACGTCCTTTGGATAAGTGCCTAAGAGTAGCATTCCATTTTTATTTGTCTAAGGACTTTCCATATAATCAGGAAGAGCTCTTTTGGTCCAGCAACCCTTCTTACCCTCCTGCTTGGTGCCAGCTTTTCTGAAAGGCAGTGGTCAAAGTACACACAGAGAGAAAAATGCCAGTTTTGTACCTTCATACTCACAGTGATTAGAATGACGAGTTATCAAGTGTTTGAATCTAAATGTAAATCAAACATACCTGAACATACAGTCAACCCCCTCCCCAGCTCAATACTGTAAGGATTTTTTTTTAAAGCATAGTATGGGGGGGGGGGGTCAGGTGGTGGTGCACATATTACCAAGATAAAAGACCCAGGTTTAAGCCCCCAGCTCCCCACCTGCAGGGGAGTCACTTCACAAGCAGTGAAGCAGGTCTGCAGGTGTCTATCTTTCTCTCCCTCTCTCTAGCTCTCCTTTTTTCAACTTCTCTCTGTCCTATTCAATACAAAATTAGGGGGGAAAAAGAATAAAATGGCCATTGGGAGTGGTGAATTTGTAGTGCTGGCACTAAGCACCAGCAATAACCCTGGTGACAATTAGAAAAAAAAATGCATAAAATGTTGGTGGTTTGGTTAATTACAGATGACTCAGCTGAATTCAAACAGCTTCTTAGCCACAGCTCAATAGCACTTGAAGCAAAGCCTGAGTGAACAATCTCTCAGTCTTACCATCAGACAGCAAAAAGGGTCTAAACCTTCTAGGAAATGAATGAAGCAAAGATTACATCCTGTGTCAAGGGTTCTTTTATACCTACTTTCAAGAGCATAATGAAGCTGAATGTGAGCCAAGAGAATAAATAGGGAAATTGATACATCATTGATTGAAAACACAAAAACAGAAGCAGACATGTCCCAGTTATTGGAAGTAAGAAGAAAAAACCCTCAAATACATAAAATGTATGATTAAATGTACATACAAATAGAATGGATGGAGAGATTTTTTTTCAAGATAAGGGTGGGGAAAAAAACATTAAGAAATGGCAAGTGGCATTTTTTTTTTTTTGGAAGTAAAAATTTAAATATCAGCTAAAGAACTTATTGGAGGGAGTCGGGCTGTAGCACAGCGGGTTAAGTGCAGGTGGCACAAAGCACAAGGACCGGCATAAGGATCCCGGTTCGAGCCCTGGCTCCCCACCTACAGGGGAGTCGCTTCACAGGCGGTGAAGCAGGTCTGCAGGTGTCTATCTTTCTCTCCTCCTCTCTGTCTTCCCCTCCTGTCTCCATTTCTCTCTGTCCTATCCAACAACGACGACAACAACAATAATAACTACAACAATAAAACAAGGGCAACAGAAGGGAATAAATATATATATATAAAAAAAAAACTTATTGGAGAGGATAAACAGCAGATTTGACATAAATGAAGAAAGGATAAAACAGCTAAAAAAAAAATTCAAACTGAAGCTCAGAGGAAAGAAAAGATAGAGGGTTGGGGACGGGTATATTTATTTATTTATTTATTTTTATTTATTTCCTTTTGTTGCCCTTGTTGTTTTATTGTTGTAGTTATTGTTGTAGTTATTGATGTCATTGTTGTTGGCTAGGACAGAGAGAAATGGAGAGAGGAGGGGAAGACAGAGGGGGGGAGAGAAAGATAGACACCTGCAGACCTGCTTCACCACCTGTGAAGCGACTCCCCTGCAGGTGGGGAGTCAGGGCTCAAACCGGGATCCTTAAGCCGGCCCTTGTGCTTTGCGCCTCCTGTGCTTAACCTGCTGCTCTACCGCCCAACTCCCAAGGGGGTGGGTATCTTAATGGTTATGCAAAAAGAATTCCCTTTCTTTCTTTCTTTCTTTCTTTCTTTCTTTCTCTCTTTCTCTCTTTCTTTCTCTCTTTCTTTCTTTCTTTCTTTCTCTCTTTCTTTCTCTCTTTCTTTCTCTCTTTCTTTCTTTCTTTCTTTCTTTCTTTCTTTCTTTCTTTCTTTCTTTCTTTTTTCCTTTCTGATAGAAAAGAGAGAAACTGCAGCTCTGCTCTCCCCTCTGCAGGTGGGAACTGGAGACTTGAACCCAGGTCTTTGTGAATGGTATCATGTATGCTCAACCAGGTGCATTAGCACCTGGCCCCATAAAAGACTTTCATGCCTGAGGCTCTGAGGTTCCAGTCCCACTATAAGCCAGAATCAAGCAGTATTATTCTCTTCTTTCTCTCACTCTCTCATCAAATATTTATTTTTTTATTTATTTTCACCACTCCCATCACCAAAAGTCTGTATCCCTACCCTCACCCCCATAGATAAACCCCATAGTTCTCCCACAGTCTTAGAAATAGGTTGGCATTTTGTTTTGTTATTTCACATTTCTATATTCAATTCTCTATATTCCTCATACAAGTGAAACCATTCTGTAGTTGTCCTTCACCTCCTCATCTCTATCTCTATTGCTCTCATTAAAATAAATAAAATATATTTTTATATTTATTTATTTTCCGTTTTGTTGCCCTTGTTTTTTCTTTGTTGGTGTAGTTGTTATTGTTGTTGTTATTGATGTTGTTGTTAGATAGGACAGAGAGAAATGGAAAGAGGAGGGGAAGACAGAGAGGGGGAGAGAGAGACACCTGCAGACCTGCTTCACCACCTGTGAAGCGACTCCCCTGCAGGTGGGGAGCTGGGGGCTCAAACCGGGATCCTTATGCCGGTCCTTGCGCTTCACAACACATGCCTGCTGTGCTACCGCGGAACTGCCGAAATAAAATTTTTTTTTTTTTTTAAATAAAACAGGGGAGTCGGGCTGTAGCGCAGCGGGTTAAGAGCAGGTGGCGCAAAGCACAAGGATCTGCATAAGGATCCTGGTCTGAGCCCCGGCTCCCCTGCGGGGGAGTCGCTTCACAAGCGGTGAAGCAGGTCTGCAGGTGTCTATCTTTCTCTCCCCTTCTCTGTCTCCCCCCTCCTCTCTCCATTTCTCTCTGTCCTATCCAACAATGACGACAACAATAATAACTACCACAATAAAACAAGGGCAATAAATAAATAAATAAATATTAAGAAGAAAAGAAAAGAAAACTTTGGGGACCATGGCAGCTGGAGTGGTAGTTCAGTAGACAGGGTGAAAAATGTGTACACATGGTTCCCAGGTTCAATCCCGGCACTGTATATGCCAGAACAGGTCTCTGTCTTCTCATTCTCCTCTCACATACTTACTATCTCTGTCTCATAAAAATTAATTAATTTTAAAGTATGTGAAGTGGATGTGAACTGAGAGGACTTGGCAGCAGCAGAAAACCCTCTAAAGAAGAAAAGGTAAAAGACAGGAGTCGGGCCATAGCACAGTGGGTTAAGCACAGGTGGAGCAGAGCGCAAGGATGGGGAAGAATCCTGGTTTGAGCCCCCACCTCCCCAACTGTGGGGCAGTCGCTTCACAGGCAGTGAAGCAGGTCTGCAGGTGTCTCTCTTTCTCTCCCCCTCTCTGTCTTCCCCTCCTGTCTCCATTTCTCTCTGTCCTATCTAACAATGACAACATCCATAACAACAACAATAACTATAACAACGAAAAACAACAAGGGCAAGGAAAGGGAAAATAAATAAATATTTTAAAAATCATGTCATTAAAAAAAAAGAAGAAGAAAAGCTAAAAGATGTTCAGACTGAAGAACTAACACTAGGAGGTAGACAGAAATCTACAGGGAGGGTGAAGACCATGGTAAGAGTTAAATATGTGAGCAGACAGATACAACTTTTCTCTTTCCTTACTGTTTTAAAAAACAATTGATTGGGCTGGGGAGATAGCATAATGATTATGCAAAAATACTTTCATGCCTGAGGCACCAAAAGTCCCAGGTTCAATCCCTAGCACCACCATAAATCAGAACTGAGCAGAGCTCTGGTAAAAAATAAATAAATAAATAAATAAATAAATAAATAAGCAAGCAAATAAATAAATGGAACAACCATAGATTGCAGGCTAAATAGAAAAATGTTCCAGCTGTCTCTGTAGCCAATTTACAGTTTTCTTGAAAAATAAACAAAGAGTCAGCAAGATAGTTCACCCAGGATTCCTAACCCCCATGGCCCTAGAAGAAGGAAGCTTCGGTGGTGCTGTGGTATCTTTTGCTCTCTCCCGCTTTCTCTCTGTCTCCATTTTTCTATCTAAAAACAGCCAGCCTAGAGCAATGAAGTCATAGCAACCACACACAGAAACATTAAAAATAAGTTTAATAAACAACCCAATCGTTCTGTCCCCCAGGGTATTAACTCAAGAGAAATAAATGAAAGCCCATGTCCACACACACAAATTTTTTTGCAGGTCTAATTATAGCAGTATTATTCACTATGTCTCCAAAGTGGAAACAGTTGGAATGCCCATTAACTACTGAAAGGATAAACAGAAAAATGTGAGGTGGTCTTACAATAGAATGTTAATCAACACCAAAAAGGAATAAACTAATAGTAAAGCCCAAAAAAATGCTAAATGAGAGAAGCAAAAGACTCCTTATTATATGATTCTTCTCCTAAGAAATGACAGAGCTGTAGACACTGAAAGGGTATTCAGTTGCCTAAGCCTCTCTACTTAATCTACTGGCTGCCTGAGGCTGAGAGAGAAAACAATAGTGAATAAAACTAGCACAAGAAACCATTCTGAGAGGCTGGAAATTTCCTATAATTATATTGTGGCAATGAAGGTTGCACAACACTGAATTTACTGAAGATTGTTGAGTTATACACTTAAAATGGTTGGAATTCATGTTACATAAAGCAAACCTGAACCGAGCTGTTTCAAATTGACTGTTAGAAACAAAGAAATGAACTGTGTTGTAGAGTTTTCTATTGTATATAGAAAAGTAATACTTGACAAGCAAATAATAGATTAAAAGAGGCTAAAATGGAAATGTAATGTGTTAACATTTTGCGTTGTTGTAAAAAGGTAAACTGTTAATTCAAGGTAAAAGAGTTTATTCCCCAGAGATATCCCTAAAGATAAATAAAACAAAAATGCATACTTCAAGTTTAATAGGAGAGATAAGATGGGATAATAAGATAATTTTAATAATGCTTAAATAATTTCAAAGGTGGCAAGGAAAGTAAAACAAAGAAACAGCATATTATAGACAAGAGGAAAATGTAATAAAATAGAATTAAACTTGATTTATAAAAATAAAGCTGCTTCAGGAGTCCAGCGGTAGTGCAACGGGTTAAGCTCATGTGGCGCAAAGCGCAAGGACCAGCGTAAGGATTCTGGTTCAAGCCCCCGGCTCCCCTCCTGCAGGGGAGTCGCTTCACAGGCGGTGAAGCAGGTCTGCAGGTGGATAGGACAGAGAGAAATGGAGAGAGGAGGGGAAGACAGAGAGGGGGAGAGAAAGATAGACACCTGTAGACCTGCTTCACCACCTGTGAAGTGACTCCCCTGCAGGTGGGGGGGAGCCAGGGGCTCGAACCAGGATCCTTAAGCCGGTCGTTGCACTTTGTGCCACCTGCGCTTAACTGCTGCGCTACTACCCAACTCCCCCCACAATAACTTTAAATGAGACTATGTAGTCACAGAGCTTTGAAATATCTGATGCAGAAACTGACAGCACGAGAAGGAGAAATAGAGATGCCGAGGTTATTATTGGGAATGTACACTCCTTGCCCAGAAAGACAGAGTTAGCAGTGAGGTCACAGAAAATCTGAGCAACACAAGCAACCAATACAAATCGGCTGGCATTTGTAAAGCTCCACTCCCAGCAACTGCAGAATGTACTCCCCCCATTCCTGCCCCGCCGAGAGCTTGGGCTGTTTGACGAAGACAGACATGAAGCCATGTAGGATTGTAAGAACATTTTATAAAGTTAAACATACACAGGGCTCACAGGGGAGCCATGACAGTTCTTCCTGGAACCAAAGAGAAGTGAAACAGGAAGACTCATAACTGGTTTATTCCTGTTTGGCTATCAGTGGCAAAGTGGGGGCCAGTGTGCAATGTTTTTCTGTGACAGGAAACAAATCACAACAAGGAATGGATGGCCAGTGTGTGCGACAGTCTGGGCAAACAGAAGCATCGCGGTAAGCAAAAGAAACCAGACTGCATGAGCTCTTAGGAATTTCCTGAACTTAATAGTGACAGCTATAAGGATGTGGCCTCTTGGGGAGGAGAGATGGAAGGAAGCCACTGGAAAAGGCCACAAAGTTCTATCTGGGTGAAGCAAATTGTTGGTACCTCGACTGGGGTACATGGTACAGAGATGGAGATTGTATCTGTGATTTGTCAGAACTCTTCTCTCTAGATAGTTAAGATGGTTTGCATTTCACTGCACAGAAAGTACAGCTTGACTCTCCCCAACCCCTCAGAAAGCTTCTCAGCTTCTGGTGTTGCCAGGGATTGATGCCAGGACCCCAGAGCCTCAGGCAGGAGAGTCTTTTGCAGAACCATTATGCTATCTCCCTGGCCCACACATTACCGTAATTTTTTTTTTTTTTTACTTTTTAAAATTTTTTATTATCTTTATTTATTGGATAGAAACAGCCAGAAATCTAGAGGGTAGGAAGAGATAGAGAGGGAGAGAAACAGAGAGACACCTGCAGCACTGCTTTACCTCTTGCAAAGCTTTCCCCCTACAGGTGGGGGCCAAGTGCTTGAACCTGGGCCCTTGAGCATTGTAATATGTGCACTCAACCAGGTGCTTGTGCCACCACCCATACCTTATTGTTTTTTCCTCCAGGGTTATCACCTGGGCTTGGTGCCTGCACTTCGAATCCACTGCTTCTGGCGGTCATCTTTCTTTTCCTTGTTGTCGTTGCTGTTGCTGCTGTTGGATAGGACAGAGAAACTGAAAGAAGAGGGGAAGACAGAAAGGAGGAGAGAAAGATAGACACCTGCAGACCTGCTTCACTGCTTGTGAAGCGCCCCCCACCACACTGGTGGGGAGCCAGGGCTAGAACTGGGAACCTTATGCAGGTCCCTGTGATTGGCACTGTGTGTGTAACCTGGTGTGCTACCACCCGGCCCCCATACCTTGACTTTTAAAGAGCAAGTGTAAAACTAAAGCCATGGAGCACTGTCTGTTCCAGGTAGCCAGTCACATGACTTACATGACCGCTTCACATATCTGACAGGTAGGGAAACCAACACCCCAAGCAGTTGTGTGGCTTCTGCTACAAAGGCCATCTCTGTGTGGCGTGCCCACTCGTGTATCCTGATGCCTGATGAGTGTCTTTTGTCATTACTAGCCAGCCATCAGAGGCAGGGATTAGCACCACCATTGCAGGAAAAAAACCGAGGCTGAAGAGGCCCAGTAGCTTCTTGAAAGTGGTCGATTTTATGATTTCCAGTTCTCTGGAAGTTTCCTATGTCCAGTCACTTTCCTGCCTGCTCTGGGGAGGGGACTGGGGGGTCAGGTGGGGCCCAGAGGCAGCCCCATTAGTCTTTACATTGCCTGTGTAAATATGTGGGGGGGGGCAGATAATAATCTGTCCAAGATTTCTCCCCACATCATTCTTGCTGCTTACTGTGACTCAGATAACTATGATCCATCCATGGTTTGGAAGGGTGGGGAGGGTGTGTGTGTGTGTGTGTGTGTGTGTGTGTGTGTGTGTGAATTCAGTAAATGTGAAGGATTCTAGGGCACAGGAGTTAAGACTTTCCCAATTTCTCACCTATTCACTCACTCTACACATCTTTTAAGTGCCAAAGATGTGTCTGAGCAACAGAGTTTCTATCCTACTGTGAGGAGGCAGACAAGCAAGGGATGATAATATAATTTTTGACAGTGTGAAGAAGATAAATTCTGGAATAAGGAAAGAAAGCAAACAGGAGGTAGGGGAGGAAGTTCAGGGCTGGCCACTCTCAGGAGGTGACCATTGATGGGAAGCCAGGAGGTGGGTGGCAGGGCTATTTGGAGGAGACCCTCAGAAAATAGGGTGGGGGTGGGGAGCGTGTAAACGCAGGTGAGGTACACACACATGCTGGCTGAGTGAATCTATGTCATTCCTGCGGAAACGGTCTTGGCCAAGTTGACTCAAGGTCTCCAAGACAAAGAGGGGAAAAGGAAGACGCCTGCTCTAGCCAGAGAAAAGTTAGGTCACAACTGAGGAAGGACCAGGGCTTGAGTATCTGCAAGAGGAGCAGGGAGACTTCCTTTCCTGGGGTGCTTGAGCACCTCTGAAAGGAGAGTAAGTCAAGGGCTGCCCCATCCCTCAAGTCTGGAGCACCTGGAGAATTTTCAGACACTGAGCATGTATCGCAGTCCTACGTCCTGGGCACTCTGCCAGGGGCTGCACTCCCCTGTTCTGAATCCCAATAGTAATGGGGAGGTAGGTGTCACTGTTGGCCCTTTACACAGTGAGGACAGTGACATTAAATTCACCCCCTGGAAGATGGCAGAAAGTGAGCTTGGGGAGTCCGGCGGTAGTGCAGTGGGCTAAGCGTAGGTGGTGCGAAGCACAAGCACAATCCCTGTAAGGATTCCAGTTCGAGCCCCCGGCTCTTCACCTGCAGGGGAGTCACTTCACAGGCGGTGAAGCAGATCTGCAGGTATCTATCTTTCTCTCCCCCTCTCTGTCTTCCCCTCCTCTCTTGATTTCTCTCTGTCCTATCCAATGACAGCAACAACAACAACAATAATAACCACAACAATGATAAAACAACAAGGGCAACAAAAGGGAATAAATAAATAAATATTTTTTAAAAAAGAAGGAACGAGAGCTTGACTTCAAATCTCTGCAGAATTCTGACTTTTCTCCTATATGGTATGGTGCTGGTCCTAAGGTCTTAGAGACAAAGGCTCCAGCTTCAAGGTAATAAGGTCTGGACATTATGCACCTTCAATAAGCCTTGAGTAAGCCTTGAGTGGATGGATGGATGGATGGATGGATGGATGGACGGATGATGGCATAGATTATTTTCCTTTTTTTAAAAAAGTCTTTTAAAAATTATTCGATATTATATTTATTTGATACAGACAGCCAGAAATTGAAAGGAAAGGAGGTGATAGAGAAGGAGACAGAGAAACACCTGTAGCCCTGTTTCACCACTTGCAAAGCTTTTGCCTTGCAAGTGGGGATTGGGGGCTCAAACCTGGGTCCTTGCACATTGTAACATGTATGTTTGACCAGGTGAGCCACCACTGAACCCCACATAGGTTGTTTTCCCTAACTTTGGTGCATATACTTTAAAAAAAAATCATCTCCCCTTCTGAGTCCTAGGAGCTTCCTGTCCAGAAAACTAGAAAGGATCAGACTCAGCAACTTATCTTTCGAACTTTGTTATTCAATAACAAGATCCTGTCTTCAGACACTGCCTAATGAGGAAAGATGGGCTGTTAAAAGAGAAAGTGCCCTGGATGGGGTAAGGGAAATATCAGAGATCTGTTTCTAGGCCTCTCCCTCCTTCTTTACCACCAGAGACACCATCACAAAACCAAGGAAGACCTGGAGTAAAGACACTCCACTCTATCCCATGCCATCCTCAGAGGCCACACAGCAGCATCACTGATTACCTCATCCATTCCTGCTCAGCTCAGATGTGGTTTCAGAATCTTTCACATTGCGGGTTGTGATCCAGAGAACTCCTATGCATTGACTGCAGTTGGTCTGGTAGTTGAAATTCTTTTTATACCCCAAGATTCCAATTGATTTTCATCTGATAGGAGCTGTTTTTTTTAATTATTGTAAAATAAAATAAGAAAGAATATTGCAAACTGAGTACAGCCTTCATCCAGTTTCCCTAAAGCAGTATAATAGGAAGCTACAGTATGGCATCCAAACCAGGAAACTGACTTTGGTATAACCCTGTTGACTGAGCAACACATCTTACTAAGAGATCGCCAGTTTTCACATGCCTGATGGAGAGGAGGCACAGAGCTCTGGGTCATGTTATCACACATACAAAGACGCTCCCTTGCGCTCCTTCTCCATCCTCACACTTTTCTCTGCTCCCACACACCTGTCAGTGGATTTTTCATTTATCTAAGTGTTTTCCCCTCAGTCAATCCACTCTGCCTTGATTATTGTAGCTACACAGTAAAAAGAATTGGATTTGACTTAATTCCAATTGTTCTTTTTCTATGTGTCTGACACCAAATCCTATGAACATGAAGTCCCATAATTTATGGGGTGTTTTTCCCCTTTCTTTTCACTTCAAATGGAGGGAGACATCAGCATCACCTGTGGGGCTTCTCCTGGTACATGGTGCTGCTATGCAGTGCCACGGTTCAAAATTGGGGCACTGCACATGCTGTGCTGGATGAGTCATCTCCTGGTCCCCTTTAATGCTGTTTAAAGGTTGTTTATTTTATGAGAGAAAGGCCAGAGCCCTGGTCTATCATATAAGGTGCTGGGATTGAATGCTGGGCCATATATATACAAGAAACGGGACTGAACATTCTCTCCCAAAAACTGAATTAATGTTCTCACCCAAGGTTTCTATTGATGGGTCTTCATGCTTGTACAATGCCACCCTTCCCAACAGTCATTTTTAAAATTAAGTTCTTTCTTTTTTTTATTTAAAGCTTTTTTTCCCTTTTTGTTGCCCTTGTTTTATTGTTGCTGTTATTGATGTCATCATTATTGGATAAGACAGAGAGAAATGGAAAGAGGAGGGGAAGACAGAGGGGGAGAGAAAGACAGACACCTGCAGACCTGCTTCACCACTCCTGAAAGAACCCCCCCTACAGGTGGGGAGCTGGGATCCTTATGACTGTCCTTGTGCTTCGTGCCATATGTGCTTAACCCGCCACCTGGCCCCCTCCCCCTCCTTTTTTTTTAAAGATTAATGAGTGAGAGACAGAGGGAGAAGTTCTGACTGAAGTTTTCTGAAACCAGGTTTCTAGACTTGTTTCTGTAAGAGCCTGGGCAAACCTATTCACAATTGTGAGTCTGATTCTATTACTAAAGTTGGATTCACAATCTTAACCTTTATGTTGCAGAGCTGAAATGAGGAATCCAGGAAGATATCTTTATCTGTCTTATATATACCATACATGGCACATATTTATATACACATTTTATATGCCATATATATCTTGTATATACTATATAGCTTATATCTTGTATATAATATATAGCTTATACTATACATATATATATATATATATATGCCTATATGATAGTTCATTTGGACAGTGTGCTGCTTTGCCATGTATGTGATACAGGTTTGGAGCCCTGCCCTCCACTGCATTGAAGGAAGCTTCATACTATGCTACCTCTTTGTCTTCTTCTTCTTCTCCTCCTCCTCCTCCTTCTTCTTTTAACTTTTTAAATTATCTTTATTTATTTGATAGAGACAGCCAGAAATTGAGAGAGAAGAGGGAGATACAGAGAGACACCTACAACACTGCTTCACCACTGGCAAAGCTTTCCCCCTGCAGGTGGGGACCAGGGCCTTGAACCTTGGTCCTTGCACATTGTAATATGTATGCTCAACCAGGTGCGCCACCACCCAGGCTCTCTTTGTCTTGTTCTAACCCCAAATAAAATAATTTTATTTGGCAAATAGGTGTTAGTGCTGATGCTGTTGAGGGCATGATACATGTCTCCCACTCCGTGAGAGCTGAGCCAAACAAGGGTAAGAAAATCAGAGTCTGCAGGGATAGCACAGTGGCTATGCAAGAAGCCTTTCATGCATGAGGCACCAAAGTCCCAACCTCGGTCCACCTGAAGCAGTATAAGCCAGAGCTGAGCAGTGCTTTGCTTTCTTTCTTTCTCTTTCTCATTCACTGAAATAAAACAAATAAAATATCTTAAAAGAGAGAAAGCCAGTGTCATTGCTACTGACCAAACTTATACTTGCATAGCTTATCTCTGTGGGAAACAAGCTTCCCAACACCGAACCCCAGAATTTGCCAGCACTATCCCCACCCTGGGAGTTCAGGGAACACTCCTGCATTGGGCTCAGGCTCCAGTCTCCATGCAGGGAGAGAAATGTGGACCCAGAGACTTTGACTAGCACTGGTGCTGACACCAGGTTGTCAGTAGGAGGAAAGCAAGATAACTACTACATCTGTATCCCGAGGAATTTGGGGGTGATGGGAGCAGACATGAAGACTATGAGGCATTCGAGCTAGTGACCTGGAAGACACTAAACCATTTCAGGCACAGAGAGCCACCAGCTTCCTGGGGCCACCAAGGGCCACTGACCTTGGGCACTGTTTATGTCCTGCATCTGCTGGTGCTTCTAGGTTTGCACTCGTGGTGCCAAGGTTCCACAGGTGAGTGTCAGCTCCCCTCTAAAAGGTCCAGTGTCACATGGGCTTCACTCTGCCGGTGTCCCCGTGGCTCCCACACTCCCACTGTGGTGACAGACCCCTAATCACTGTGCAGTACTGACTGTACGCATAGGATACTGAGGGCTTCACCGTGAGCTCTGTTGCTGTTTTTGTTCTTTGTAAACAATCCCAAAGTCACCATGGCCTCACAAGCTCCCCCAGATTACACAGGCTGTGTTTAGGAAGATACTGTTCTCCCAGCTGGGAGCCCAGCAAGTGCAGAAGGCTGGGGAGAGTGGGGAGGGCTGGGACTGGGGCTCCCTGATCTGAACTGAATCCAGCCCTGCAGAGCAGGTAGATGTAGCATCCTGGACACTCAATAGCCAAGGTCAGAGACCCTGCCCCGTAGGAGGAAGCTCTGGCAGCAGGAGGTCTCATGATCCGGCTGCAGCTCCAGCAGGTCTGATGCAAAGGCGGCCTTGTGAACCCAGGCAGGGCAAACAGCCACCAGAAGCTAGAAAAGCACCTGGGAGGTGATTTGAGGGTAGAAGGAAGCTCGTCCAAGTTAAATACCAGCAATTCCACCTGTCACCTGCTCGGAGATGACCCAGCACCCTGGCGTAGCCTGGGAAATGGTTCTGAGAGTTCCCAAATGGATCAAAAAGATACAACTGGCTCGCCTTTGTCCCCTGAGCCAGTTAACAATCCATGTATTTATTATTACTTTTAGTGACCCCTGGTGGGCACCTAGCTAAGTTCTGTGATGTTTTAGCCCACTTAGCTGCCTCGTCAACTGTGGGACCAACATGAGCCGCATTTTCTGAGAAGAACTTGGAGACACCAGGCAGGTTAACTGAGTTTCCCCAGCTAGGAGAGGAGAGAGGGAAGAGGAAAGAATCCAACCAGGTCTTTCCATGCAAATCCCATCATTGGTATACAACCTGCAGGTATCAAATATAGCACATTCTCTTTTTCATTTTCTCACTGTTGTTCTAGTCCTTTGCTATTATTTTTCTCTTGGCATTAACTTCAAACCCAGGACCTCTTACAGCATATGAACCTACCATTGAGTTGAACCTTCACTTTTATTCACCTTTTTTGGGGGGGGGATAGATATAGGGTGTATTATAGGAGATTAAGAAGAAGGCAGCTCAGGAGTCGGGCTGTAGCGCAGAGGGTTAAGTGCAGGTGGAGTTAAGAACAAGGACCGGAGCAAGGATCCTGGTTCAAGCCCTGGCTCCCCACCTGCAGGGGAGTCACCTCACAAGTGGTGAAACAGGTCTGCAAATGTCTGTCTTTCTCTCCCTCCCTCTGTCTTCCCCTCCTCTCTCCATTTCTCTCTGTCCTATCCAACAACAACGACAACAATAATAACTACAACAATAAAACAAGGGCAACAAAAGGGAATAAATAAATAAAATATTTAAAAAAAAGAAGAAGGCAGCTCTGAGGCTCAACTGAGGGGGGGCTGCCACTGGCTCAGGGGGACACAGTTAGGGAAGACTGTCACCCCACAGCCATCTAAGATGAAGCATTCTTCAGACACTATGTCTTCAGATTCCTCCACATTAAACTTGGTCAGACATCTTGAACTTGGCCCTGTGCAGGGTCTCCATCACAAGTTCCCTTCACTCAGGTGTGAAAGCCATCTGTGCCACAGCCTTGCCCTGGGTCCTTGTCGGCACAGAGCAGGCTCCTGGGCATCAGGACCAGTGCTCAGGCTCATCTGACACCATGTGTCACAGAGTGGGAACTCCGCCCCACTCGTCTTCTTCCACCTCTGGTCAGAAATGTGAATCCTGGCATCAGGGGAACCTCAAGAGATGTGACTTTGGAGAAGGCTGGTTCTCACAACACCGGGAACACCTGACTGGGTAAGGGCCCATGGTGAAACCAGACTCCTTGGTGATGCTTTACACAGAGTTGTTATTGTTGCTATTATTATTATTATTATTTAGGGAGTTGGGCGATAGCACAGTGGGTTAAGCTCACGTGGCACAAAGCGCAAGGACTGGCATAAGGATCCTAGTTTGAGCCCCCGGCTCCCCACCTGCAGGGGAGTCACTTCACAGGTGGTGAAGAAGGTCTGCAGGTGTGTTTCTCTCCCCCCCTCTGTCTTCCCTTCCTCTCTCCATTACTGTCTGTCCTATCTAACAATGATGAGACTAATAACAACAACAATAATAACTACAACAATAAAAAAGAAGGGCAACAAAAGGGAATAAATAAATATTTATTTAAATTATTATTATTATTTTTATCCAGAAACTTCTTGGTCATTTTCAAGCGGTGACTCTGCCAAAGGATTTTTTCACCACCACCCCCCACTGCTATTGTCCTAGAATTACACTGCATTACTGAGTAGATGAGAGGAAATCGTTATCATTACATTTGGGATTTCTTCTTTTCTAGGAACATCAATGAACTGCTATTAATCCAGATCTTCTTGTTTCCTGGGCACTGAAGGGCTAATAGATTCTGCTACACAGTTCTTGCAACATTTCTCATTAAGTGGATTCCTAAGAGGGTTTCCTGCTTTTTGTTGGTATCATGAGTGATTAGTGATGTGTGTGTATCACTCTGATATTAAATAAAGCACTAGGTAGAAGAAAGATTCATCTCCTCCTGATTTTTGGTTCTAGTTGTCACCCAACCTTCACACAGCACTTCTCAGCAGCCCAGCCGAACTGTTTGGATTTTTCAAGGTGGGAAGTGATATCATCAGCACATTGCTGTCATTTTTGCCCTTCTCATTAATGTTTAGAATTCTGCTTTTTGTTTTCTTGTTCTTGGGACCACCTGGAGGCTGGGGTTGGGTCTTGGGGGGCAGTGGCAACCTGATACTATTGTAGTGCTCGGTTCACATTCATATTTTGCCAAGTGTGTTTGCAAAGCACATTTGATCTTCACAGCGGTCACTTAGTCCATCAACAGTCATGGGTGGGGCACCTCCTATGAGCCAGGTGGCAGGAGACACAAGTGTTTCCTGTCCTCATGCACAGTCAGGCAGGAACCCAAGAAGCCAACAAGTCCACCAATTAACAAGACAATCTACTCAGTACTCCACGAGAGGACTCAGACGCAGGAGGGGGAAGTGACTTGTACAAGGAGTCAAGGGCTGAGGGGGCAAGCTCTTTTTGGTAATCCCCCAATTCCCTCCATCCCAGAGATGTGGTTCTTGCTGGACCCAGAGGCCCAGAGGTCCCCCAAGCGGTGCCTTTTCATTGGCAACATCTGCTGGGGATGGTTGTGGGTCCAAGGAGAGAGCTGCTACCTGACCTTCCTGGACAGTCAGCTGAGGAGCAAAGAGCTGCTGTTGGCAGACTTCTGTGGAGCCCGGCAGCTGGGTTGGAAGACTTAACCTCACAGCCACTACTGCTGGGTAGGCATGCTGCCCTTGAGCCCTGAGTCCACTTTTCTTCCTGGGAGGCTCTGCCCTAGGAGGGGCAGCCTATCTGTTGCTTGTGAGCTGGTTGTGGTTTCAGACCCAAATGAGAACTCAGGCCAATGTCAGGCCTCAGTGTGCAGACTCTAAGGTAACGTCCCTTTCTTGGGCCTCTGTGTTTCCAGCCGCCTGTCAGGGGATATTTGGACATTGAGTGAGATCTACTGTTCTGGCTATCACCGCCTGAGGGATTTGTCTGAGAAGGAGTTAGGCTTCACTCAGAAGCTGTCAACAGGCAGGTGAGACTCTCTGTGCAGCTGATGAGGAGGCCTGTCCTCACAAACTCCCTGCTCCAGTGAGACAACAGTGCTGACAGGGAGGCAGCCTGGCAGGAAGGGCTGCCAGCAGTTAAGCCTCCCCCAGTGCTGCAGCTCCAGGAAAGCCAGCCTTGGGGTGACCTCAGTACCTGGTACAGACAAAGAAGCCAAGGTGAATGGGGAGCTCCAGGAAGGTCTCAGAGCAGAGCTGCCTGTCCCCAGGGGTGTGGGGCTGGGCTGACTCACAGAAAGGAAAGTCCAGGATCTTAACCCCCAGGGTCACCATCCTTCATCTCCTGACCTTTGCAGGTTGAGTGGGAACCCCTGTCCCTCCCCCACCCCCCCATCAAAAAACAAAAACAAACAACAAAAACAAGATATGAAAGCTGCCTTGTAACTCAGCTTAGCACAGGGACATAGAACTGGGCCCTGACAGCCAACTGAGGGCTACTAAGAGTGAGACAGTGTGAGGGGCCGTGTGGTGGCACAATCCACAACCCGTAGAGTGCACATGCTACCGTGCACTCAGGCCTAGGTTCAGACCCTTGGTCCCTGCCTACAGTGGAGAAACTTTGAGAGCATTGAAGCAGTTCTGCAGGTGTCTCCCCTTCTCTATTTCTGTCTTTATTTCTTTGTCTCCCATCCACTATGCAGAAAGAAATAAAAAGAAAACAATGATTGCCTGAAACGGTGGTGGAACAGTGCAGGCACTAATCCCCAGCAATAATCGGGTAGGGAAAAAAAAATCAGTGGGTGGTGATGGTAATGCACCTGGTTGAGTGGACATATCACAGTGTTCAAGGACCCAGGGTTAAGACCCCAGTCCCCACCTGTAGGGAGGAAGGCTCACAAGCAGGGCTACAGGTCTCTCTCTCTCTCTCTCTCTCTCTCTCTCTCTCTCATTCCCTTCCCTTTCAACTTATCTCTGTCTCTATTCAATAAATAAATAAAATATTTTTAAAAGGCAAAAAAAAAAAAAAATCAGTGGGTAAAGCCCTGGACATGCACGTATGGGGTCCTGTTTTCGTTCTGCAGCAACTCATCTGCCAGAGTGATGCTCTGGTTCTTTCTCTCAGTCTTTCTTACTAGTAACCAAATACAAATGTATAATTTATTATTTATTGGATAAAGACGGAAAATCAAGCAGGAAGGTGGAGATGAAGCGGGAAGGAGAGAGAGAGAGAGAAAGAAGGGGGTGGGGGAGAGAGACACCTGCTGATCTGCTTCACCACTAGTGAAACTTCTGGGGACTGGGGACTTGAACCCATGTCCTTGTACACTGTAACATGTGTACTTAACCAGGCGCACCATAACCCGGGCCATAAATATGTGTTTTTTAAAAATCAACAAGATACGGACACATTCTCTGGAGGAAGATGAACCAGGTTTTAACCACTAGAAGAGGTGGTCGGTCCCATCTTTACTCTTCCCCTGGGGAAGCCTACAGACTCTTTCACAAGGGATTTTTGGTTTTTTTCTCTCATAAAACACATGAAACTACAAAAGAAACCAAGTGTGTTAAAATACGACAATGAAAGTCAGTCCTCAAACTGAGCTATTATTGGTCATTTGTTCATGAAATAGCAAGATCCCTCATCTGGTGGGACTTCAAGGGAGCTAGCCCCAGAAAGCTGTTTTAAGCCTCCTGCCGCTGTGGTTGCTATGTCTCTTGGCAACACAGTCCCCACATGTTGCTGGTCATGGTGGTTTGTTGCCTGTACATGTTGGAAGGAAATGCTCAATTTCCTGGAAGAAAGATGAAATCTGCCCCACATTTAGATCCAGGGGCCTCAGGCAAGGCTCACTAATTTTTTTTCTTAATGAGAGACATAGGGACTAAGAAACCAGAGCGTTGCTCAGCTGTGGCTTAGGATGGTGCTGGGAATTGAACCTGGGACCTCAGAGCCTCAGCATGAAAGGCTTTTTGCATAACCACTGTGCTTTCTCCCCAGCCACCACCCCTCCCCCCAAAGTCTCTCTAAAGGAGGCTGGGACCTGGGAGTGAGTTGATGGGTGGGTTCGAAGTGACCAGGGGCAGCTGTAGTCTATAGTAGAGCTCTGTGGAGGGGTTCAGCCCCTCCCACACCTGTTGATTTGACCTCTGAGGCTCAGATCTGTTTCCCAGATTCCCCCAACTGCTTCTCATCAGCCAGGGGCAACCTTGGGAGTGACCTCACAGGAAGTGTTTCCTCCCAAAACCATTTTTTCAGATATCTTCTCTCCTGGGTTTGCTTGGACTGCCTCACCCCCACTTCCCAGGTTCTTGGCACAGGGTTGAGGGCTGGGAGGGGAGAACAGACGACAGACACCTCTGGGGACAGATAGATAGCAGACACCAGAGAAAGAGCAGAGGGGAAGCCAAGCCAGTTTGGGGTGGGTGGGTTGTAGAAAAGGGGTTACTTGTATAGGCTCTGAGGTCCAGCTGGGATTCAGAACTGCAGGGCTCGCTCTTCATGCTTGCTAATGAGCTCTTGCTGTTTATGGTTTTCCATAAACAGTGCATGAAGGTCTCTTCTCTTTCTGCTCCCCTCTGGTCTGAGAAGGTTATCATCTCTAGTTCACAGTTGTGGTTCAGGGAGACACAGAGAGGGAGAGATAAATAGATAGATAGAGATAGATAGATAGATAGATAGAGGACATGTGCCCAAGGTCACACAGCTGGAAGCTAGCATTTGCCACCATACCTGGCCCCTGGTGCTCAGAAACATAGAAAGGAGGTGATCTGTCACTGGGTTGTGGCCAGTTGGTTAGCTGAAGAATTGGTATTTTGTACGTGGCTTCATTCATTCATCCATTCATACATCTATCTGCCCATCCATCCACCCATCTGACAAATAACACAGAAGGTATTGCTAATGGAGCCCAAGAAACACACTAAAAGCAGATACAACCTGCCCCACCATGGAGTTTACAGAATGGGGAGAAGGACAGAGAGAAACTTTAATTAAACAGTAGCACAAACATATTGCACTGGCAGTACTGTCGTGTGCTCAGAGGCTGGGGATGTGACCGGGAGAGCATCCTCTGGGCTTTAGCAGGTCAGGAAGGGGTCCCCCAGAGCAGAGGATGCAGGAAGAACAGAAGAGGAGGAACACCCAGCCAGTGGTGGGGAGTGGGGGGGGGGGCGTAGGGGAGGGTTGCCTGTGCAGGCTCTGGGGTCTGGCTGGGACTCAGACCCTGGGAGAAACCAGAACCTCGGTGTGCAAACATGATAAACCCTTGGCACTTTGAGCCTGGATTTCCTGAGAATTGGAATTTCACTAAGAAGACCCACTTCACAGAGGTGTCTGGAAGATATAATGAGAAGTTGTGAGTAAAACTCTCAGCAGGGCTCCTGGCCACAGGCTCTCACTCTGATTCAATGCTTGTCTCCTCCTTCCCCGGTGGGGATGAAGAATAAACAAATCTATTTTAAAAAAAGCACATCGCAGGAAGTCCTGATGGCAGCAGGCACCAGAGCTGCGTGTGGAGCGTTGTTCTGCAGATCCCCTAGACACTGGTCAGCCTCTGTTGCTCATCGTACCCCTTGTGTCAGTTGAGAAACCAGGGTCTCATGGGGTGACCCCTTGCGGTGAGCCTGGATGGCATCAGAAGCATTTGTTTGTTTTTACCAAAGCACTACTCAGCTTCTGGCTTTTGGTGGTACTGGGGGTTGAACCTAGGACCTCAGAGCTTCAGGCATGAAAGCTTTTTGCGTAAACCAGAGTGCTATCTCCCCAGTCCTTTATTTTAAGACTATATATATATATACCTGATACACTGAGAAAATATACAGAAAGAGAGGCAGAGCGAGAGATACTAGGCCAGAGCACTGCTCTTAATGCCAGAAGGCCTGTTTAGAGTTTTACTCACAGCTTGTCATCAGATTTTTCCTGACACTTCTGTGAAGTGAGTCTTCTTAGTGAAATCTGGATTCTCAGGAAATCCAGGCTCAGTTTTGGTGCTGGGGGTTGAAGCTAGGAGCTTAAAGCCTCAGGCTTGAAAGTCATTTGCAGAACCATGCTGTCCGCTCCCCAGGTCCCATCAGCAGTTTTTAAAATGTCAGCCTGGGTGACATTTTAAAAATAGGGGTGCACAGGGGTGAATTTGGTACCTTTGAAAGTGGGTGTGTTTATATATAAAGAGACAGAGAAAGGGAGAGACACCACATCATCTGAGCTTCCTCCAGTGCTGCAGCACCTGCCATGTTGTACTGGGGTTCTAACCTAGGCCTTGAGCATAGCAGAGTTTGTGCCCTACCCAGTGATCTCTCTCCAGGCTACATTTATTTGTCTTTTTTTTTTTTTTTTGCCTCCAGGGTTATCGCTGGGGCCTGCATTATGAATCCACTGCTCCTGGAAGCTATTTTTTTTCTTTTGTTGCCCTTGTTTATTGTTGCTGTTATTATTGTTATTAGTGTTATTGTTGAATGATAGGAACGAGAGAAATTGAGAGGAGGGAAAGACAGAGAGGAGGAGAGAAAGACACCTGCAGACCTGCTTCACTGCCTGTGAAGTGATGTGCCCCTGCAGTGAGGAGGTAGGGGCTAGAACCAGGATCCTTATGCCGGTCCTTGCGCTTCATGTCATGTGCGCTTAACCTGCTGTGCCACCACCCGGCACCCTATTTGTCTTTATTATTATAAAAATTATTTATTGTATAAAGACAGACAGAAATCAAGAGGGAAGGGGGTGGTTGAGAAGGGAGAGAGACACCTGCTTCACCACTGGCAAAGCTTTCCCTCTGCAGGTGGGGACTGGGGGCTTAAACCTGGGTTCTTGCGCACTGTAGCATGAGCGCTTAATCAGGTGCACCACCACCTGGCCCCTTGTCTTTTTTTTTTATGAGATACAAAAGCATCACTCAACTCTGGCATTTGGCAGTGCCAGAGATAGAACCTGGGCCTTCAAGCATGCCAAGACATGTGCTCTAATGCACTGAGCTATTACCCTAGATTCCAAGGAACTAAAACCCAGATGTCAGTAGGACTGATTCTTTCCAGAGGCCCTAGAACAGAATCCATTACTTCTTTCCATTTCTAGAGGCTACAGCCACATCCCTCTAATCTCATCTACTGTCATCATATGATCATATGACCCTGACTTTCACCTGCCCCAACACCTCATGAGGACTCTAGTGACTGCATGATTGGGTCTAACCAGATAATCCATGATGATCTCCCACCTCAACCCTTCATTCAATCAGAGTCCTTTTTTTTTTTTTTTTTTTTTGGTCACATAAGGCAACACATTCACAAGGTTCAGGGACTGGAACATCGACATCTCGGGGGGGCCTTTAGCTCTCTCTTTCTCTGCATTCAGACCTGGTCTTCCAGGGATGCCCAGGGCCTGGCCCACCTCCCCCCCCCCCCTCTCCCTCCACCTCCTGGCAGAAAAAACTGAGAAAGCTGTGGCCTCTCACATCATCCTGGCTCAGAGCTTCTGTTCTCCCCTCTGTCAGAATTTGGGGCAAATGAGCTGCTGGGGGAATTCAAAGGCGAGCAGTAGGCAGCCTCTTCAAAGCCCGTCTCCACAAAGGGTGGACAGGCTACAAGAAGAAAGGCCAGGCCTGTAGGGGGCCCCTCTGAGCAGACAATTAGGGCGCCCCGGGCTCTCTGGTCTCCCACAGAACATTTCACTGGCCCTGAAACAGACATCTTGCTTCTGGCCTCGAGGAAATTAGAGTCTAGGCAAGGAGGAAGAGGGCGCAGACTGGGAATTTAGAGGCTGAGGTCCAGCTGGCTCTGTCAGGTACTTGAGAGTGACTTAGTGGCCCTCAGTTTCCTCATCTGTAAAATGGGCCTGCAGGGAGACAGTGAAGAGGATCCCTTCTCCTCATACCCCTAAAGTCCTCCCCCTCCTGGATTCAGCCTCCACAGCTCAGGGCTGATAGCTCAGGGCTTTATTCAGCCAGTAGGGCTTAGCATGGGATCTCCATGACCCTGTGCATCTTGGGACTCTGCTCAGTTGTCAGCTCTTGCCCCAGACACAACTTTTCCCTTCTCTTCTTCCCAGACTCAAGAGCCTACCCCTCGCCCACCTTCCAGCATCTATAGAGGTGACTTACATAGAGCCAGGCTCTTGTTTTCCCAGAGGCCTTCACTGTCCCCAAGTCCCCAAGGTCAGGGCCTGTCAACTAACCCCTGGCGGTCCTCTGTGGTGCTTCCTGTCTATTCTTCCCCCAAACCCCAGCACTCTGGCAGCCTGCTTCTGTGGGAAGAAACTTTGAGGTGTTCTGCCCAACCTTTATAGCTTTGGAGACTCCCCTCATCTGATGGAAGGAACGCTCCAGCCTAATAGGAGGATGGCAGCTCCCCTGCTTGGCTGCCACGTCTGTAGCTGCCACAGCCTCCCCAGGACTGGGTTGATGACCTTTCTCAGTAGACTGCAGTGTCCAGTCCCCCCCTTCCCAAGACACAAATACCTGGAAGAACAGAGCCAGACACTTTGCCCTCTGAAGAGCAAGCCTAGTCTTAGACCGCCCAGAACCCCCACTGTTGTTTTTTGCCGGGCTGGCTTTGCAGGCGGGAGACAGAGACTCATGGCTGAGCTGAGAACACAGTTCAATCTTTATTCACGAGCGGGGATGCAGTTCAACAACACCACACCACTTTGAGAATCAGCCTGGCTGATTCATCTTTCTGGTGTCTCTGGGTCCAGCACCCCTCACGCCCACAGCCGCCTCAGCAAGCGACACCCCACCTCAACACACACACACACATACACACGCACACAGCCCCCTGGAATTCATGTCACTGGACCCACCCTCAGAGGCCTAGGCTGACTATTTCCAGGCAAAAACAAAGGCAGACAGACTAGGTTGGAGCTAGTGCCTGCCTGACCTTTGTTCAATAAAACCAGCCTAGAAAGTTCTGAGCCACTCTGCCAGGTTTTCTGTGGGGGGGTAGCTTCTTCCTGATGGTGTGTGTGTGTGTGTGTGTGTGTGTGTGTGTGTGTGTGTCTGGGCTCTGGGCTCTGGAGGGTGTCTCCTGTCCCCTGCAACCTGCAAGCCTCTGGGACACTGCTGTTCCAGCCTCTCCCCCCCATACCCCTCCCCATTAGGCTTCCCCTTTCCCCACTCTTCTTACTGGAAGCCAGCCCAGTCTTTTCCCTCTTAAACTCTGCTGCCCACACCCCTCCCTTCTTCCTCCTCCTCCTGGTGTCACCCTCTATAACTTCAGGAATGTCCCCTCTGGTCTCCCCACTGCCACCGCCACCATCACCCTAGTTCCCCAAACCAAGAGACCCAGCCAGGTGAGGCCCAGGAGGGGATTCAAGTACTGTCTGTTTCTCAGCCTTGTGTCATGTGAAAAGCAGTTTGGCTTTGGACCCCAGGCCCTGCCACAGAGAAGCCTGAAGCCCCTGCTCAAACTTCAAAGGCATTTCCTGCTATCTCGATTAGGTGAGCTAAGGCATGTGGAGCTGGCTGGCACACTTTCTGCAGGCACTGAGCCCTCAGGTCAGCTTGGGGAGGGCTCTGTGCTCCTTTGAAGGGAAGCTCCCAGAATGCAGGAGGGGGACACAGGAAGCTTGGAGACAGCCCTCTTGTCATCTTTGGTCACAAGTGTGGACAGGGTATGAGTGTGACAAAGAGGTGAGGAGAGGCAGGTGTGTTTCAGGAGAACTCCCGACATGCCCTTCTGAGCTCTCTCTCTCTTTCTCTCCCTCTCTTTCTCTTTCTTCTTGGGGTCTTTCTCATCTGCTCTCTCTTGCTGCTACCACCTATTGACCTCAGGAGGTTCCTCAGTCCTCTGGCTTGGCATGCCCCTTCCCCCCTCCTCCCCTTCTCCCTCTCCCCGGAGAAGCAGAGATTGGCTGTCATTTCCCCCCAATGCCTTTGCAGAAAAACTAGGTGAGAATCTAATTATTTCTGTGCACGCTGGTGGCCCTCCAATTCTTTCGTGAGGGTTCTGTTTCCAGGAGACTCTGAAGCAGCAGCAAAGACGGTTGCAAGCCTCCCCATCTCCCCCCACTGTAACCACAAAGACAAAGTGTGTAAGTCTGCATTTGAGCTCTGGGAAGGGTTAGCTGGGGTCCCCGGTGAAGAGGTATTTTGGGCACAGTATGTGGCCAGCAGTGTGCTGAGGACAGAGGGAATAAATCAAGAAGCAGCAAACCAAGTTACAGAAAAGGTCAAAGTTGATTAGATCAGGACGAGGCAAGAAATACTCAGCAAAGAAGGTGACAGACAGGCGGTAAGAGAACCAGCTGCCAGAAGTGAGGCAGAAGAGGAACAAGTCACCAAAGAGGAAACTGCCCCCAGCCTCCAAGCTAGGCAAAAGCTTAGTGCTTATATAACTTCTTTAAAAGTTTTATTAGTGATTTAATAATAATTAACAAGATTATAAGATAACGGGGGTACAGTTCCACACAGTTCCCACCACCAGAGTTCTATGTACCATCTCTTCCAGTGGAAACTTCCCTATCCTTTTCTTTCTTTCTTTTTTATTTTGCCTCCAGGGTTATCACTGGGACTCGGTGTCTGCACTCTGAATCCACTGCTGCTCCTGTGCTCCTGGAGGTCATTTTTCCCATTTTGTTGCCCTTATTGTTGTTATAGCTGTTGTTGCATAGGACAGAGAGAAATCGAGAGAGGAGGGGAAGACACGGGGCGGGGGGAGAGAAAGATAGACACCTGCAGACCTGCTTCCTCGCTTGTGAAGCAACCCCCCCCCACACATGTGGGGAGCCAGGGCCTCGAACCTAGAACCTTATGCCTGTTCTTGTGCTTCGTGCCATGTATGCTTAACTGCTGCACTACTGCCCGCTCCCCGGAAACTTCCCTATTCTTTATCCCTTTCTGGGAGTATGGACCAAAATTCTTTATGAGGTATAGAAGGTGGGAGATCTGCCTTCTGTAATTGTTTCTCCGCTGGACAAGGGCGTTGACAGGTCGATCCATACTCCCAATCTGTTTCTATCTTTCCCTAGTGGGGGGGTTAGTTTCCCTGGGGGGTGGGTTGTGGGACACATTGGTGAGGCCATCTCTCTGGGGAAGTCAGGATGGCATCATGGCAGCATCTGTGACTTGGTGTCCTTTCAACTCTCCCTTTTGTCAATTCATAGATGGATTATAATTTTCCAGCATGGTTCCTCTTTGTCCCCTTCTCTGTATCTTGCTCTCCTACTGGCCTGGAAATCTTGCCCCCACTTAGAATTGCCAGGATTTGAGGCGGTTTTTTGAGAAGAGTCACCCTAGGTGCAGTCATCTTGACTCCCACTTATATAACTTTTAAGCAGAGGCAGGAGTGTTTCTGTCTTAACCTGGGGTAGAGTAGCTGCCTTTTCCAAGCCAATCTTAATCAGGGTGTCTGGTGTGAAGAGTTCAGGCCTTTTCATTTGCTAATGTCTTAAGCCAATTTCTGGGGCTGAGAGTTTTCTCTGACTCAGATTTTGAGTTGCTCAGCCTTGCAAAAAACCATATTTATAAATTTACGCTCCAGCACTAGGCATGGTGTGTGTGTGTGTGGGGGGGAACTTCTGGGGCTTCTGTTGGTCCTCTGGTAGTGGGTGATGGCGGGGGAGAGCTCCATGTCCTTATCTCACTCCCCATGATAACTTCCTGACTCCAAACCCAGAAAGGTCAAGCTGTCTAAGGTTGCAGAGTTGATAATGACAGCTCTGTTTATGAACTGTCCTCTGAGCTGGAAGGAAGCACCCTTCAACTCTCCCCCACCCCCTTGAAGGTGTGTTTTTATGGGATCTGCCTCAAACCGGCAGGAAAGGAGAAGATGCCATTATTATCCCCACTTCCCAGATGAGGAAGCCAGAATTCAGAGAGGGGAAGTGATTTGTCCAAATCACTTTTTTGAGGCAGGCAGGCAGGCAGGCAGGCAGGTGTGGGTAAAAGGAATGGCTTCCCTTGGTTCTCCTCTCAGGTTGGGGAAGAAACAGGCCACAGGAGCCCCTGACTCCCCCAGGGTTTCGCCCTAGAGTCCATGTCAGTTCCTGCATCATATGCTCAAGTTCAACTGGGGCAAGAAGTGCAGAGTTTTGGAGGGAGTCCAGAACCCAGCAATGCCGGGTGCCCAGCCAAGCCAAACTCAGCTGCAGAAGGAATTTGGGGGTTGGGGATCCTGCTAAGCTCTGCCAGCCCTGCCCCCATCCCCACCCTGGGGCTCCTCCACCAGCCTTGAGTCCACTTGCCCAGGGCTCAGACTTACCCCTTGCAAATTCCTAGGGCCCCTCTAGGGTTATGGGGCAGCTCTTTCTCCAGGCTGGGAGTTCCTGTGGATGTGATGTGCCCTTTCTGATGTGCTCTGACTGGATCTCTGCTGTCCCCAGCCCACCCTGGGTGACTTCAGGTATGCCCACTCAATGCCACCACCCGGCCTGCTTACCCCTCAAGATGCCACTAGCACTATTTATCTGCACCCCAGATTGAGGTGGACTTTCTTCACTCCATCGTTACTCTTGGTTTCCTCCTGTTCAGTGAACACAACTGAGAGAAAAATAGAGAGTGAGAGAACTGACTGCACTCAACACCTCTGTTCCTGATTTAAGCCCCTCAACCACCTTGTGAGAGAGGAGCTATTTCTATTATATTTCACAGATGAGGTTAAGTCATTTGCTCAGTTACACAGCTTTTCAAGGCTCAGCACCACACAGGTGCACCAAGAACAATGCCAGGAGAGCTTCAGGGATGGTAAAACAGAATCGTACTCTCTTCTCTGTCTCCTTCTCTCTGCTCTTTTTCTCTGTCTCCTCATCGTCCTTAAAATCTATAATGGAAACAAAGACCCAGGTCTGACCCTGAAGACTCCTCACTTCAGGCCACAAGAGGGCTGGATGGAGTCACCCACCTGCAAGGGCAAATGTTCTGCCTTCTTGTGGGGCTCTTGTCACAGCCTTGCCATTTCTTGTGGCAGCAGTGACAGCCCAGCCTGAGTCCAGTGGCTTCAGAGTGAGTCACCGCAGCGAGGTCTAACCTGTCACCAAGGGGAGTCTCAGGGTGCCACCACAGCGAGCAGAAGGAGCATGGCCGACTTTGAACACCTGTCACCTTTCCTGCTTCTGGCCATAGGGTAGCTTGCCCTCACCCCCCAAGTATGTTATCACTTATGAACAAGGGGGCCAGGCCAGGGGACAAACATGGGACCTGCAGCTCCATTACATGTTTTTGGCTGGGGAGGACAATGTGTTTAGGAATCATTGCAGAAGGCCTCTCTCTCTGTCTCTCTCTCCTTCTCTCTCTCATCATTGTGATGCTCATGGACCCAAAGCAACATTCACAGCAACCTGGTTGCCATAGCAACCAGTCATGACATCACAAGGACCGTGGGGACCCTGTAAATGGAGTGGAAGAGGTAGGATGAGTCTTTCAGGGACAAACACATATCTGCTTCCCTCCTGGGTCCCTGCTGTTGCAGAAAGTGGGCACTGTGAGGAAGGAGGGGAGCCCTGCCTACATGTTTTCTGGGTTCTCTATGAGTTGCAAACTGAGACTCCTCCAGAGAAAACAAAATCTCTCCCTCCTTCCCTCCCTCTTCAGCCCTTAGAAAGCAATGTCCCCAACTGTAAAATGGACATCATTAAAATTGCTTTATTTCTTCTTTTTTTTTTTGCAGCTGAGCAAAAAAAAAGAAGTGCTCTGTTCTCTCTCTCTCATAAACAAAAAAAGAAAGAGATAAAGAAAGAAAAAGGAAAGAAAAGAAAAGAAAGAAAGAAAGAAAGAAAGAAAGAAAGAAAGAAAGAAAGAAAAAAGACTGAGCACCATCCTGGTCTATGCACTACTGGGCCTCAAACCTGAGGCCACAAGCGTGCAAGTCCTGTGCTCTGCCCACTGCACCCCTCCGCAGCCACTGAAGTGGCTCTACGTGTTTGCCTGGTGTGGCTTTAAGCACCAGGCCTGGTCCACACACTCCCGTCAGGAGGGACAGGACAACAATCCAGAAAACATGTTCCTGCCAGCACTTCCCTTTTCATAAGTGGGTGAGGATGAAGCTCTGCCCAGTCTGCCTGGCTCCAGAGCCTCTTGAGGTGCACTCCCAGAGTGCCCTCCCCCCACCCTGCTTTGCACCCACTTAGAGGGAGGGCATCCTCCACCAGTGGGGCTCAGGAGCCCATAATGCCTGCTTTGGGCAGCTCAGCTGTTCCCCCCAGAAGCACTGGGGCTCCCCACTCGGCTCAGCAGCACCCACTGTCACACTGGCTGCCCTGCTTTCCTTCCCTCTCTCATGCCGACTCCACTTGTTCTCTGGGCTCTGTGCCAACATAAACTCCAGGCACCCTGTTCTGGCAGGTGACTTCAGGCTATCCTTTCATGGGGAGGGGTCTGGGATTAAGGGTACTGGCACTAGAGTGCTCCCCCAGAGTGGCATTCTGGAGCTGGGCCAGTGGATCTGTGATGTGCAGTCAGGGCCCCACTGTGACGGCACCCCAGGAGTACCGAGCATCACACTGGTTAAGATTGTCTCCTCTGGGACTAGGATGGGATGGATGGCAGAAAGCGGCGTTGAAAGAGGCAGGGTGGTGGTACTTATAAGGACTGTGGGATTGGTTGGCTTCTGCTAAGTGCTTTGGAAACTGCCAGGAAAAAAGTTAAAAGATTAAGGTGGGTCAAGTGCCAACTCAGGGTAACTCTGGCCTTGATTCCTCCACGGTTCTGTTCAAGACTGCTCTGAATAATGCCTGTCCCTCACCTAAAGAAGGTCCTGGAAGAAACTGACTCCTATCTTAACACTGGTTTCTCTTCTCTTCTTTATTCCTCCTCCTCCTTCCTTTTCTCCTCCCTCCTCTCCCCGCTCCTCCTTCTTACCACCAGGGTTATCTCTGGGGTTTGGTGCCTACAAGACAAGCCCACCACTCCCAGTGGCCTTTCCTTTCCTTTTCATCTATAAGACAGATAAAAATCAAGAGAGGAGAGAGCAAGATCATTCGTTCCACTGCTCATAAAGCTTCCTCCCTATAAGTGAGGACCAGCTCACTTATAAGTGTACAGCTGCCTTGTCACTTTCTTATATGTCTTGTCAATTATCCTTCCTACTAAAAAATATATATTTTTGATTTTATAATTCTTAGACTTTGTTTACTTATTTTGTATTAAAACATTTGATAGAGAATCCAGAGAAATACTCAGCTCTGACTTCTCCTGTAGCTAAGGACTGAACCCAGGACCTCAGGGCCACATGCATGAAAATCTTTTGCGTAACCATGATGCTATCTCACCAGTCTCCATAGACTTTATTATTAAAATAGTGTGTTAGCTGATTGGATACAATTCACTGGGTTGTCTTGCTGCTGTTGCTGCTGTAGTTGTTGTTTTGAGGGTTAAAGTCAGGGACAGTGCTGAACTCAAGGTTCCATGAATAGTGGCTTCAGCATTACTGCTGTGTTTAGAAGCAGCTTATTGGTTCCCAGTGAATTTTATTCAAGGGAACTGAAAGTGTTTCAATGATTGGAGTGAAGTGTAGTCTCACCAGATTTCAAGAAATAGTTCTCCAATAACAGTGACAATAAAATATATTTCTTCTGTGGCCCAGGAGGTGACACAATAGATAAAGACTTAAATGCTCAAACATGAGGTCCTAAGTTTGACCCTGGGTATCACATGTGCCAGAGTGATGCTCTGGTTCTCTCCCCATGTTCTCTCATTAGTAAATAAACCAGTATTACAGGACTCCTTCTGCAGCCAGGAGGAAGCAGCAGACTCAGGATGGAATCAGCAGGTGTTGAGGCTGCAAAGACCGAATCCTTCTGAGATTCTTGGGAGCCAGGTTACCTTGGAAACCCTGAGCTCTGAGGCCCCACAACTCACCAAGCCTTCCATGGCCAGTTGGGGCAGGAGGTCCAGGCCAGGCTATCTCCAGGGGAGGCTGGCATGCCCTCCTCTCAGTTGTTACTGGGCTCACGGCTGGTCTGAGAACTTGGCACTGATGGAAGAAAGCATCCTCTGCACCCTGTTCCAGATGAGCCTGGGAGCCAGTGAGGCTGGAGCACAAGTCACCTGGCAAAGTGTCAGGCTAGGCTTGGCTCAAATCCTACTCAGGGCCTAGGTGGGCGGAAGGCCTTATCCACCCCACCGGTCACTAAGACACTAAGCTCAGTGGATTCCATACCTAGTATCATGGGCCAAGCAGGCACTTGACTCTGGTCTCTTTTCTCAAAGCATTCCTGATCCAGAGGGAAAGACAGACATACTTAGACCAGCCACCTGTTTACTTCCTCGACTCATAGTCTCAACATAGGATTTTTACAAATAACTACCCAAAGATTCAAGTCTGGAACTTTGTGGGGGGCCTTAGTGTGGGGTTCATCTTTTGCTATCCTTTAGGAAGATAGCAAGTAGTGTAGCACTCACATCTGGGTCCTCTGCTTTTATTGGCTAGTTACACAATACACCAAAGGAATTCTAAAACAGCTTGCATCAGTAAAAAATATAACAGTTCATTGACAAGGGGAACAGAATGGAGAAGGGACAGCTGCAGAAGGCCTCTTCCCTAGAGAGCAAATGGCAAGGCCATGAAGTCCCTTCTAACAAGCTTACATTTCAAGGTTTTTCCTACCCACTATCCCTAATGGGATCTTAGCAGATAGATAGTTGCAAGGGCCAACAAGTCGCATACCTCCTCATTCACATAACATATCTACCAAATTATGGCTGAGCACTCTAGCAGTGGAGCTGTGGTGCCCATAGACACCAATTAGTGTTTGAGAAGTTACAGGTGTAGTCAGCCCTGCAGACTAATTAGGCCCTGAGTTGTGCAAATCTGAGGAAGTCACAAACCTGGCATGCTAAGAGAGATTTTCTGGATGTTCTCCCACAACCACTGGGAAGGCAGCCACTTTCCCTGCTCTCCCCTCAAACCAGGCTCTGGGCTGAGCTCTGCAGTGTCCTCGTATCACACTGACCACCACCCTCGCCCCAGAACTGTCTAGTAGGGAACAAATATCTTACAAATAAAGACAGGTAGTAGGCTGGGGTTGGGGCCCAGTTTGACTGTTCCCTGAAGCCTGTGCTCTGGCTTCAATGGCTTATTTGAGGAGAGAGGCTGAATCAAAACTGCAAACAGGCTTCTAGTGTCTCCAAGGAGATGGCTCAGCCACAAAGGGCAGGACCTGCAGGGGTGAGGCAAGATTTGAATTCTTTCCCTGCCTGGTGCCACATATGCCAGAGTGGTGCTCTGGTCTCTCTCTCTCTCTCTCTTTCTCTCCATAAGCTCTCACAAAATAATCTTTTTAAAAAATATTTTGAAAAGACTTAACATTTAACTTTTTTTTTTGCTACCTTTATTTTACTTATTGGATAGAGACAGCTAGAAGTTGAGAGAAGATGGGGTGAGAGAGGAGAGACAGAGAGACACCTGCAGCATTGCTTCACCACTCGCAAAGCTTTCCCCCTGCAGGTGGGGACTGGAGGCTTGAACCCGGGTCCATGCACATTGTAACATGTGCGCTCAACCAGGTACACCACCACCCAGTCCAATCTCTTTTTAGGAGCCATGAAATGCTATAACACGGATGTTTTGAGGCAGAAAAGAGTCCTCACTTTGAATTCCACCCATGTCACTTGCTGGGTGATCTTGGGCTAGTCACTTTCTCTGTGAAGACAATGGCAGTGCCTCCAAGGGCCCCTGTGGGGACTGAAGAAGTAGATCCGTGATGTGAGTTGCTGGCTTTGAAAGTGACTGGGATCCATGTGGATTCAGTCGGCTAGGAAGGATCGTCAGTTTCCCCAATGAATGGGTACTCACGAGATGCACCACGGGAAGGTCGATCCAATGCACCCCGTTCCACCCCGGTTCCATGGCTGCCAGTTCTTAGCAACATCGCCCCGCCAGATATTCGTCGGGATGCGGCATCATCTAAGTTCATTTCCCACGTCTACGCTCGACCGGACCTGCCAATATACACGGATATCTTCGCCCACCCTGTCCAACCCTTGACGTCTCGTCACCCAATCTGGTCCCCTACACCTACACTGAACTTCTCTGTTCCAGACTCTTGGAAACAGAGTTGGCAGTCAGCTGAGGTAAAGAACAAACACCTCATCACAGACCCCTGCAAGCGTCAACCCGGCTTTGACCTAGCACGTTATGATTGGGCCCTCCTCAATCGCTATCGAACAGGCCATGGCTGGTGTGCCGCTATGTTCCATCGCTGGGGAGCCAGAGACGACCCGAACTGCCCCTGCAGCTCCAGACAGACTATGACCCACATAGTCAACGACTGCCACCTCTCCAGATTCAAAGGAGGTCTCGAAACTTTACATCAGGCTCAACCTGACGCTGTTGACTGACTACGGAAGAAGGGCAAACGCTAGAAGAAGAAGAAGGGATGTGAGTGAGCGTCATTGAGTGACTTTGTGTTTAACAGGATTCCAGGGAGTTGGCTCTCTAGCTGCAGTGTGGAAGGGGACAATGCCCACTTCAGAGAGCAGCAAGAAGAAGAACATGAGAAGCCATGCCCAGGTCCTGCCTTACCAAGGCCCTCCTCCCTCTCTCAGCCTCCCTCTGTCACATTTCTCCCTCTAGCATAAGTCAAGTGCCGGGCCAACCTGAGCACCCTGTGAAAACCCCGTGAAAAGGAGCTGGGGAAATAGAAAGTGTTCCTTTCCACCATGTCAAGTAAAAGCACGAGGGATCATGGCATGGGGGTATCTTGGGGCCAAGGGATCTTGAGGGACTCAGCTGCTAAGCTTCTCCTGGGAGCGGGGAACCTATGATGCCTGTGGGTAGGGACAGCTGGATATTTCTGCAAGGAAATGGGTTTGTTGGGGTTGGTTAGGAGCAGGGTAGAATGTTCTGGGTGGCAGGGCAGGGACTACGTTCCTCCTTGGAATGTTGTCTTTTTTCTTTTTTTAAACAAGCCATTGGTTAGTGAGTTTGCATTCTGTTCCAGGCACCATGCCAATCAGTTGACATGGCTCCCAGCCACGGCCATCTGTGCAGTCTACATCACTTAGCATCTCTAAGCTTCAGTCTCTCGCTCTTTGAAATGGGACAGTGGTGTGCCTACCTTTGCAGTCTGAGAAAATGTTAGCTTGATTCCCTTCAGCACTAGAAACCATCAGCTGACCCTTTGTTGTGACCCTACAAGGCAGGAACAGTGGCCCTGCCCTGTTTTTCTTAAGATTTTATTTACCTGGGGGGCTGGGTTGTGGTACGCCTGGTTAAGTGCACAAGTTCAAGGACCCAGGTTCCATCCCCCATGCCCCACCTGCAGAGAGGAAGCTTCATGAGCAGTAAAGCAAATATCGCAGGTGTCTCTCTGCCTCTCTGTCTCCCCTCCCCTCTCTATCTCTGTCCTATCAAATAAATAATAATAATAATAATAATAATAATAGGAACAGGAATGGCAGCCAGGAGTGCAGGATTCCTAGTGCAGGTACTGAATCCCAGTAATAACCCCGGTGGCAGTTAGAAAAAAAGATTTATTTACTTAAGAGTGAGGGAAAGAGAGTCCAGAGTGCCTCCACAGCATATGCAATGCCCAGAATCGAAACTGGGGACTCACAGGCCAGTCCTGCTCACTACCCACTGATCAACATCTTCTAGGTTTTTGCTCTTAAAGATGGCTTATTATAAAAGAGAATGAGAGCAAGAGAGGAGTAGAGCGCTATTCAGCTCTGGCATCAGGTGGTGCCGGAGGATTGAACCTGCGGCCTCTGGTGCTCCAACAGGTTGAGCCAGATCCTGGCCTGGGGCTGTGCTTGTCAGTGAAAATTGAGAGGCTCCATATGCAGACATGTGGGGAGGTGTGATCACCCTGGCTCCTGGATCTGTAGCGTGACTCCTTGAACAGAGAGGGACCAAGTGGTGGATTCTGGGGCACGGAGAGCATCCTAGACCAGCAGTGTGGATGCCAAGAGCCATGGAGGGTCACACTACTGTTCCCCAAGTGTGTGTGTGTGTGTGTGTGTGTGTGTGTGTGTGTGTGTGTGTGTGTTGGGGAGGGTGTCTAGACCCAGGTGGAGCTCTCCTCCAAAGAGCCATTTACGGATCCTTCTATCCCCTTCCTCTGACTCCCTTTCCCCAAAACCAGCCCCATTCCTAGAATGGACTTTTCCAGGTCTTGTGGTGGTCAGGGGTATGGCCTTCCTTGGGTCCCTAAGACCACTTTTCCTCTACAAGACAACATCCCTACCCCTGTGCCACCCTTGCGTGCCATGCAGGCAGAGAGCCTCCAGGCTGCCAGGGCACCTGGCTATGGTGCTCCCTTTAATTATTTTTTTAATTTAAAAAATTTTTTTAAATATTTATTTATTCCCTTTTGTTGCTCTTGTTTTATTGTTGTAGTTATTATTGTTATTGATGTCATTGTTGTTGGATAGGACAGAGAGAAATGGAGAGAGGAGGGGAAGACAGAGAGGAGGAGAGAAAGATAGACACCTGCAGACCTGCTTCACTGTTTGTGAAGCCACTCCCCTGCAGGTGAGGAGAGGGGGGGAGCTCGAACTGGGATCCTTATGCTGGTCCTTGCACTTTGCACCACGTGCGCTTAACCTGCTGTGCTACCCAACTCCCGGTGCTCTCTTTATTAATAAGTGCCTGCAGCACCAATGTGGAAGTGTAGCCTGAGAAGCACCAAGGAATGGGCTCTGGGGAGCTTAGAGACAGGAGAAACAGACTGCGCTGGGGGGAGGGAGGGAGAGAGGGAGGGAGGCGTCTTCCTTGTGACCCTGTTCAGGGCATCTGGGGGTTTCCAAGGACTAGTGGGCTTGGGAAGGCCTTTTTGGGGGGAAAAAGAGAATGGAAGGGACTGAATGGGAAGGAGCCTAGTGAGCGGATGCCCCTCCCCACCCAAGGGACCCAAGGCAAGGAATTGCCTGGAGCTGAGGGAAGGGCACACAGTGTTACCCCACCCATCCCACGCCCATCCCACACCCGCAAACAGGGCTGCACCCAGGGCAGTGTCTGGAGTGCAGAGGGGCAGGGTCAGCCCTCCAGAACATCTAAACCCCAAGGCAACAGGAAAGGCAGGAATAACTCCCCCATGATGCTGGGCTCCACTGGAGGGAGACTTGGGGTGAGTCAGGACCCACAGGTGAGAAATGCCCCCAGGCCTGCCTGGAGCTCGGCAGGTCTGCTTCATGCAGCAGGGCTCGCCAACACATTCCAGGATGTCCCAGATGATAGAAATATGGGGAGCAGTGTGCAGGATTGGAACAGTGTGCAGGTGTGGCTGGTAAGTTGGGGAGCAGGAGCTCAGCTCCCCTGAAAGTAGTAGAAACACTCTCTCCCTCCAGCTGGGGTGCTTGTTCACCTCTATTACTGGCCAGTGAATAAATAATCAGACGGCCTCTCTGGGAGCTGCTGTTTACCCTTTAAGGGAATGAACTTCATTTGGAGAGTTAAAAAAAGAAAAAAAAGGCTCCCCAGACAAGACCCAGGACTGGGAGTGCTTGTGTCAGCTGCTGTCCAGGGTAAGCTAGACAGACAGACTGTTAGCTGCCTGAGTGCTGCTAACAGGTATCTGAGGATTTCCTGATGGGGGTCTGATCCCTACTGGGCTGAGCCAGGGGCACCATCTGCCTGAACAAGGTAATTCCTGTAGCATGAAGTTATGGGGGCCCATGTCACCCCCATCTTAGACACCTTACACCACAACCCTGGAGTCCTCACCAAGGTTTCTCATGTCTTTAAAACAGCAGGACACAGGGCTGGAGAGACAGCACACTGGTTAAACAAAAGGACTCTCATGCCTGATGCTCTAGAGGTCCCAGGTTCAGTTCCTAGCACCACCATAAGCCAGAGCTGAGCAGTGCTCTCATATCTCTGTAGCTCTCTCATTAGACAAAACTACTACCTCAACATAAACTTTATTCCATACATCCATACACATCTAAGGCAACGGGTTTATTCATTTACAAGTAATAAGCAAGTATTACTGCAGTAATGTGAGTTATCACACAGGCACAAGAACTCAACAGCACATTAGATTAGATTAGGTTAGGTTAAATTAGAGTAAAATAATATAGCATTAAAAATAGTACAATAATTATGGCTGGCTTTATGCCCTCATTAGCTAAGATCTCATAGCAAGAATCTCTACTTGTGGTTAGATGTGCTAGAAAACATCGTGGGTATAAAACGTCGTGGGTATAAGTTATTGTTGTGAATTGTCTTCTCATGTTGGAATTTGTGGGCTATCTTCTTGTCTGACTTCATTGTTTCTGCTTCCCATGTGGCCATTAGAGCAGGTGTTGAGGTGCTGAGCCCACATTACAAAGCTTGTCCAATTTTTTTTTTTTTTTTTTTTTTTTTGCTATTTAGGGTTATTGTTAGGGCTCTGGGCCTACAGAATTCCATTGCCCTATGGCCAGTTTCCCCTTTTGTTCTCCTTCTGATGGAGAGAGAGTGAGAGAAAGAGAGAGGATGGAGAGACTTGCAGCATTGCTCCACCACTCATGAAGATACACACACACACACACACACACACACACACACATACACACACACACACACATACACACACACACATACACACAGGGACCAAGGGTTTGAACTCTGTTTCATCTTTTATTTATTTATTTATTCCGTTTTGTTGTTTTATTGTAGTTATTATTGTTGTTGCTATTGATGTCATCATTGTTGGTTAGGACAGAGAGAAATGGAAAGAGGAGGGGAAGACAGAGAGGGGGAGAGAAAGATAGACACCTGCAGACCTGCTTCACCGCCTGTAAAGCGATTCCCCTGCAGGTGGGGAGCCAGGAACTGGAACTGGGATCCTTATGCTGTTTTTTAAGGGGCTCTGGGCATCGAACTCAGAGTCTTACACATGCAAAACAGGTTCTCCCACTTTACTGTGCTCCCGCTCCTGGCCCCTGTCTAACTCCTCTGCCCATTTGGCGAAAACTCAGTTTGAAGGCTACTGCAATCTATAAATCTGTCCAAGTCACTCAAAGAGAAAAAGTCTTTAAAGAACTAAAGGCACAGGGAGGGGGGGTGGTGCCAGCCTCTCTGTGTGGTCTGAGCCTGATTCCCCGCCCCTCAGCAACTGACATAAAGGCCAAATATGGGCACTAGTGGCAATTTATAAATACTAGGAAAACATTTTTTTTAATTCGTGGATAAAATAGCAATCATTGCTTTGAAAAGTCCTTTCCCCTTGGAGAACCACCATGTTCCCGGCAAGTTCTCACAGCCTGCTCCCCAACTTCTCACACAGACAGTAGCTGGTGGGAGCCCACAAAAAGATCTTGTGCTCTGTGGATCTTGGGGGACACGTTCAACTTCTTTCCAGTCTGGCTCCTTCTCCCCTTTCACCTGCACCCACCCCTGGGACCCTGTTCTGAGGGTCCTGTGACTGGCCCTGCACCCCTATCCATGTAACCAGCTAGCTCCATCTCACCCTTAGCATCTGAGAGAGCACAGTGCTGGCCACAGAAAGAAGAGGGGAGTGGGGATTCCAAGTGTCAGAGAGGGACAGAGTGGGCCCTAAGTGTGCACAGGTCAGGAGGAAGGACATGCCTGACCACAGGGGAAGGGATTGTGGGGGTCCCCAGTTTAGTGGAGGGAGCCCTGCTGGGGGTGTGGCTAGTGCCCTGTGTGGACAGGGCCTCCCTCTGTGAGGGGCCTGACCCTAAGGAAGCCATTTAGGGTGTCCCCACAACCTCGTTGGGTAGGTTGGAGAAAGTGTGGCTCAGAGATAAGTCCAAATTCAAGACCTGGATCTCTCCAGCCTTCCCCCCACACACACACACAGCCCTTTCTTTCTTTCTTTTTTTTTATTAACATTTATTTTATTTATTCCTTTTTGTTGCCCTTGTTTTATTGCTGTAGTTATTGATGTCATTGTTGTTGGCTAAGACAGAGAGAAATGGAGAGAGGAGGGGAAGACAGAGAGGGGGAGAGAAAAACAGAAACCTGCAGACCTGCTTCACTGTCTGTGAAGCGACTCCCCTGAAGGCGGGGAGCCGGGGGCTCGAACCCCCATCCTTATGCCTGGTCTTGTGCTTTGTGCCACCTGCGCTTAACCCGTTGCACTACCGCCCGACTCCCCTCACACCCCTTTCTCAAGCTCTCCTCCTCCCCTCTCCCACCCCTGCCCTTTCCCCTCAGGCCTCAGGTGGCTTGGAGCAATTTGCAGAGCTGGTGGCCCTGTGATTAGCTGTGATTAGCTGGCACCCAGGGACAATCAGGGCCTCACCTGATGACAGCAGGAGCTGGCAGCCCAGCTTCCTCTCAGGGCCTGCCCTAGCAGAAAGGCTGGGACATCTTGGACAGGAGACAGGAGGAAATATCACCTTTCTAGAGAGAGACCCCAGAGGACCCCTGTTTCACCAGATTCCTCAACAGTCTCTATGTTGTTAACATGCTTTTCTGCTTTTTGTTTCATTTCCTTGCAGTTCTCCAGACCTGCAAGATTCCAGGCCTTCAAGGGGCTGTTTTGTTTCTCCTTTTCAGATAAAGCATGAAAATGAGAGAGAGAGAGAGACCATGTCACTATTTCAGTGCTGTGAAGCTTCTCCTTTGGTGCTCTCAAGTGGTGGCCAGGGAGGATTGAATTTAGGTCCTTGCACATAGCAAAGTGTGAGCTATGTCTTGACTTCATTAATAATGAAGCACAGGAGAAGGACTGAAGGTGGAGTGTGTGTGTGTGTGTGTGTGTGTGTGTGTGTGTGTGTGTGTGTGTGTGTGAAACCCCTTGCCTACTCACCCTTTTCCTCTGAGGGTTCTTCAGTCACTTTATAGCAAAGGACCACATGCCACAGGGCTCCCATCTGGGACACTCAAGAGCAGGCTGGGAGGTGGGGCCTGTCGGAGCATGGGGCCCTACTGGAGGCGGTCAGGGCAGCAGGGCTGTGGTGGAGAGAGCCTGCAGTCAGGAATCAGGAGCCTGGCTTCCACCTCCAGCTCTGCCCCATGGCTGATGTGTAGAGTTGTCCATCCCTTCCCCAGGCTTCAGTTTCCCCATTAGCAAAACCTGTGGGAGAGGTCTGTCCTGAGTGAACCTCAGCCCTCCACCCAGTACCTGCCACCCTCCACCCACCCCCCACACCCCCCAGCCCCAAGGCAGGGTCTCCATTCCAGGCTGTCACTCCTTGGACTTCTGGGCCATGAATCCTTAAACTGGCTTCTTCCTGCTGCTGTCTCCATGAGTGACTCTGGAGGTCTCCTGTGCCTTGATATGAAGGGGGGGGGGAGGCCTGGCCTCCTTCTCCTTCCCCCCAGCCCCACCATCTGTTCTTCAGACCGGCCCCAATAGAAAGGCTATTCAGTGCTCTGTGGCCTGCATCCACCCCTCCCTCCTTCCTTCCCTCACTCCCAGGGGACATGCCTGAGCAGATGGCTTTCCTGTCACCCCTCAGCTGAGGCCTGGAGCCCTGAGGCCCAGCTGGAAGCTGGGGGTGGAGAAGGCTGCCTGTTCTCACAGGGGCACTCAGAGCAGACTCCAGATCCTGGCCTACCTCACAGGCTTCTGTTGTGGGGGGTGGGAGGGGAAGAACCCTGGAGGCTCCTCACTGCTCACTGCAGCCAGCGCCCTTCCTCCCTCCTTCCCCTGACATTCACCCAGGCTCAGGGGGACCACACCCTCAGTGCCACCCACCCCACCCAGTCCCTGGGGCCACAGAAAAGGCACCAGATTGAGGCCACACAGTTCCTTAGAGGATAAGACAGAAACTGGGGCCTCTGGCTCCTCTGGCTCTTGGCTAGCACCATCACCCCAGCCTGCAACTGCCTGAGTGTTAGCATCACTGGGATGAGGGTGGGGACAGGGGGCTAGAAATGCAGATTCCTAGGTCTCGTTTTCACTCAGAAATCTATGAATTTGCATTTTTTTTCTTTATAATTTTTTTGTGGTATGTCTGGCTTTTTATGCCTGCATGACTCTACCACTCCTGGCAGACTCCTCTTTTTCCTTTTAAATTAAGAGGCACTAAAGATAGCATACATTTTTTCTGCAAAAAAACAAATTTCATACCTGAGACTCTGAAGTCCCAGGTTCAGTCCCTAGCACCAGCATAAACCAGAGCTGAGCAGTGCTCTGGTCTTTGTAATTTCCTCACTAGAATAAATAAAATAAAATAAAATGTGATATGATATAACATAATATAGTAAAATAAAATAAAATATATTTTTAAATTTTAAGATAGAGTCCAGGTGGCGGCACATCTAGCAGAATGCACACACCACCATGTGCAAGGACCCCCGGCCCACTTGGGGGCGGAGCTTCAGGAGTAGGGGGCGGAGCTTCAGGAGTAGGGGGCGGGGCTTCAGGAGTAGGGGGCGGAGCTTCAGGAGTAGTGGAGCTGTGCTGCAGGTGTGTCTCTTTCTCTTCCCTCACAATTTCTCTGTGAGGGAAGAGAAAGAAAGAAAAGAAGATAAAAACCTTTTAAAGACTAAGAGATTGAGAGGTAGGGAGAGGGAGAGGGAGAGGGAGATGGAGAAAGGGAAAGTCACCAAGAGCACCTGCCATTCTTAGTGCTCCCATGTGGTGCCAGGGCCTCTAACCGAGGTCCTCCTGCATACTGAACTGAATGCTCTAGTGGGTGTGCTATCTCCAAGCCCGGAATCTGCATTCCTGGCGCCCTCTGCAGGATCTGCCAGGTGCTGCCTTAGTGGCTCTGTTTCTAGCCTGACAGGAAGTTAAAGGGCTGTAAACAGGCAGGAGCAGGGTAGGAGGGACTGTACCCAGGTCACTAGTGAAGGAGTCGAGACCCCCAAAGACACAATTTTCCAAAGTGAATTTCACACCATAAAGTCTGTGTTGTATGCTTTACACTGGGTTCTAGTTCTCCCCCGCCAAGAGAATTAGACCAGGCCTGCTAATTTCGCGGCCCTCTTGGCCCTGCCCCAAGGAACCCCGCCAGAGTTCCAGAGTGACAAAGTTGAAGAGTTCCAGAGTTCGAGAGTTCCAGAGAGAGGGTTCCTGAGTTGCAGAGTAAGAGAGAGTGCTTGCGCCGCCGCAAAGAGACAGCAGAGTTCTGTTTGGTCATTAGTTTGGTTTAGTTTATGAATCGTTGTTCTTGAATAAAGAAATACAGCTTCCCTGCCCAGCCGTTGTCTCCGCGTCTCTGTTACCCGCCCGTGAAGCTAGCCCCGCTGGCTGGAGCCGCCGAATTTTAACAAGTCTGACAGAAGCCTGGCTCCCCAGTGGTTGGTCTCTGGACTGCTGTCCCCCTTTGGTGGTGGCCCCAGGGACCAGCAGAGACAACCCTTGGATACTCTGGTTCCCCCTCCCAGTGAAGCACCTAGAGGCTCAAAGTCCTGAAAAGATGGCAGCATCCCCCAGATCCATACATCCCTAGGTAATAATGAGTCAAAGCTGGGGCCCAGGCTGTAGCACACCAGATTAAGCGCAAATAGTATGAAGTGCAAGGACCATTGCAAGGATCCCACTTCAAGCTCTGGCTCCCTGCCTGCACGGGGTCACCTCATAAGAAGTGAAACAGGTCTGCAGGTGTCTATCTTTCTTTCCCTCTCTCTATATTCCCCTCCTCTCTCAATTTCTCTCTGTCTTGTCTTTTTTTTTTAATGGAAAACAATGGCCACAGGAGCAATAGATTTGTAATGCCTGCACCAAGCCCCAGCAATAACCCTGGAGGCAATAAATAAATAAATAAATAAATAAAGTGATTGGAAGCTCTGTTAAGTCGCTGTGAGGACATCTCTTGTTGACAACTGTAGTTTAAAAGTCATATTAAACTTCACAGGCAGTGAAGCAGGTCTGCAAGTGTCTGTCTATCTTTCTCTCCCCCTCTGTCTTCCCCTCTTCTCTGTTTCTCTCTGTCCTATCCAACAACAACAACAACAACAACAATAATAATGACAACAATAAAACAACAAGGGCAACAAGAGGGAATAAATAAATGAATATTTTTAAATGTTTTTTTAAAAAAAGTCATATTAAACTCCTTCAAAGCAGTTCTGTCATCTGAGCACAGGGCTTGATGTGTGAGACCCAAGTTTGAGCACTGACACTGCAGGTGCCAGAGAGATGCTCCGTCCCTCTCTCTCTCTCTTTCCACACCAGCATAAATAAATGCTATGTTTGAACAATATCTCCCTGCTTTTGTTGATGGTTCACTAGTACTCATAGGACAAAAAAAAAAAAACCCAATTCTTTCTTTACAAATTTTATTTATTTATTTATTCATGAATGACAGGCAGAGAGAGAAAAATAACCAGACATCATTCTGGTACATGTGCTGCTGGGGACTGAACTCGGGACCTCATACCTGAGAGTCCAGTGCTTTATCCACTGTGTCACCTCCCGGACCACAAAACCCCACCTCTTTTATTTTTAATTGTTATATTTATTTATTTATTGTTGTAGTTACTGTTGTTGTTACTGATGTTGTTTTTGTTTGTTAGATAGGACAGAGAGAAATGGAGAGAGGAGGGGAAGACAGAGAGGGGGAAGAGAAAGACAGACACCTGCAGACCTGCTTCACCACCTGTGAAGTGACTCCCCTGAAGGTGGGGAGCCAGGGGCTCAAACCGGGACCCTTATGCCTGTCCTTGAGCTTCGCACCACGTGCACTTAACCTGCTGTGCCACCACCCAACTCCAAAAATCCTACTTCTTAAGAGAAGGCTCTTTGTTCTCAGGGCCCTGTGAGGAGTTGGTCAGGCCTGCCCGTCCCCTCCCCCAGCCCCAGCTCTACCAGACTTCCCCAGAAGCTGGATGGTCCTCCTCAGGGAGAGTCTGGCACAGCAGATGGGGTGGGCAAAGCGTGCTTCAGTTGTCTGCACTTGAAATGTCTCTTGCCTTCTAGAGCAACTGCCTTCCCTTCCTGGTGGGGAGAAGGAGGGGACAGAAGACCCTCTGTAGAGAGAAGAGAAATCCCTGAGATACTCCAAGCACCCCACCTGGGGAATCTCTGCTCTGGGATTTTTTTTTTTGAGGGTGCGTGGTTAGTGCAAGAAAAAGGTGCTGAAGGCCAAGAAAATGTCATGTGTGCCTGGACAAGTTACCTACCTACCAGATATTAGCAAGTTAGACAAGCCCAGTGCTGTGTGTGTGTGTGTGTGTGTGTGTGTGTGTGTGTGTGTGTGTGTGTGTGTTCGTGTTCGAGAGATCATGCACAAGTAGCAAACCCAGGGCTTCCTGCATGTAAGATGTACTCTCTAAAACCCAGCTCCATCCCTGGCCCAGGGCCTGTGTTCTAACCAGCTCCCTGGGCTGCTAGACTGTCCACAGGTGAGAGGAAATCACACACACACACACACACACACACACACGTATGCACACACAGGTGTGCACGAGCCTGACTCACAGTGAACATTCAACATGGCTGCCCTCACTGTCATAATGAGCTGGCTTGACATGCTAAGAGAGACCACTAGGGGGCTCTGAGCCATTCTCACAGCCACTCTGAGCCTCAGTTTCCCCATCTGTCAAATGCCAGTGGAGAGCCAGATGGCTGGCCTCTGAGCCATTTCCAGGGCTGACTTCCCTTCACTCCATCACTTCTTACAACTCCCATTGGCCCTTTTCTAAGAACACTTTCCCGAAGCACTCTGGGCACTGAGCTTCACTGGTTATTATCATCAACTACATTCCTGCAGGAAGAAGAGGTTCCAGGAGGATCTCCAGATGGGCCTGTGCAGCGCCCCTTCCCCTAGTCTCTGACTCGCAGCCCCAGGGAGATACACAAGACTAAGTTGACTGACTCTGGCAGTTTCTGGAGGGGTGGGGCAGAGGCTGGTCTGTGTCCCAACATCTTGCAAATGGAGACCTGGGTCTGGGTCTGGGTCTGAACCTTCCCAGTCATCCCAACCTCTATGGCACGTCCCAGGGATCCTAGGAGTCCCCAGGCCTCAGACTGATTTTCCACAGTGACTCAGGGTCCCACAGTCATCACAGCCTCGATGATTCCTTAAACTGCTAAATTTTTTCTGTTGATGTGCCGATGCTGCTATGTGGATTTTTTTTTTTTTTTTCCTTTTTACTCTGCAGTCGCCAGGCTGAGGATTGTGGAGCCAAACAAGAAAAAAGAAGGGAGAGGCCAAGTGGGCTGAGCGGCTTCCAGGCTGACTGAAGCCGGTGAGGATGTGGGTGGGTGGGTGGGGGGAGACAGCAGGCAGGCTGAGGGTGCAGCTCTGATGAGCTGCACCCACGAGGCTCTAATCAGGCTGCTCAGACAGAGCTGTGGGCATGTAGGATGGGCAGCTGAGCTCACCTCACTCTTAGTCTCCCTCTGCCCTCCACCCCCAAGTCTTTTCAGACACCTGCCGAGTACCTGTGCTGTGTGGGCATCAAGGTGCAATAGGAGTGGTCCAGGTGCCAGGCTCAGCTGGCTACTTATAGCCCTCCGCCCCCATCCTGGGCTAGTGGGAGGGGGCAAGAAAGGCTCCCAGAGAAAATAAGCTGAGATATCAGATAAGAGCCAGAACAGCAATGTTGGGGAGATGGCATAATGGTTCTGCTAAAGACTTTCAGGCCTGAGGCTCTGAGTTCCCAGGTTCAATTCCTAGCACCACCATAAGACTGAGCTGAACAGTGCTTTGGTCATTCTCATTCTCTCTCTCATTAAAATAAAATAAAATTTTCTTCAAAAGATTGAGGGTTTAGGTGGTGGTGCACCCACTTAAGCACACAGGTTACCATGTGCAAGGACATAGGTTTGAAATCCCACTCCCTACCTGCAGAGGATGCTTCACAAGTGGTAAAGATGGTCTGCAGGTGTCTTTCTTTCTCTCTCCCTCTCAACTTCTCTCTGTCCTAGCTAATTAAAAAAATAGAAAGAAAAAAAGAAAAGAAAAAAATGGCTGCCAGGAGGGGTAGATTCATTCTGCCAGCACAGAGCCCCAGCACGGAGCAAACAAAACAAAACAAAAACTTTAAGAGTCATAGCCAGCAGGTGCATAATGGGGGAAGAACAGAAGGCATGGGCACACGGAGGCCGGACAGAGCTATGCCCACGTGTTGCAGCTGGGAGCAGCACCTGCTCAGATGTCTGTCGCCTCTGCTGGTCCCCTCAAGCTTCTCGGTGGTAGAATGGGTCCTACTCACTCCTTTTAGTATGTGAGCCTGCATACACCTCCTTTTTCAGCAGGCAGGACTGAAGTTCATTGCAAACTGCACAGCCCAAAGGAACAGATGGACGATGGGCTTTATCCTTGGGCTGCCATGGGCTGCTGCACAGGTTGTGCACTGCAGTCCTTTCTCTGCCCTGAGGGTGATGGTCTGTGCCCTGCCATCTCTGCTGTCATCTGATCACAGTCGTTGCCGTTCTCTCTCTCTCAGCTTATATGCTATGAACAGAGAAAAGGGCTGCAAGTTAAACAGCAAAGAAGGATAAAGTATTTATTCTTAAGGAAGGCATTTCTAGAGGAGGCCAATAAAAGAAACAGGTGAATAAAAAAAGTTCAAGAAAGACTTCTGCTGATGTGAGCTGTAGCTGACTGCAGTGCAGAGAGAGAAGCAGTCCTGTGGGGGTTTGAGGGGAACAGCAAATACAGCAAAGGGCCTGGGGTGGAAACAGTAATGGGCGGCCTGGAGAACTTGGAAGGTGAACTTGCCGGAGGGCAGGGAGAGCAGAGAGGGGTCAGGGCAGGAAGTCCAGTTGCTGCTGTGAATGTCTGGGTTTCCTTCTAAATCATGTCCCAGAATCTCTGATGAATCTTTTCTACATTCTCTTGGACTCTGCTGAATGGATGGAGAACAATGGGTGAAGACAGAGCTGAGAGTTGGGAAGCCAACTGGGAGAAAAGGGTGCAGGCCTGGGGAGGGAAGATGGTGGTGGGGAGCTGGGCCAAGTGGCAGCAGCTGGGCACAAGAGGAGACACAGAAGTGACAGAGAGGGGAGCCGGGTGGTAGCACAGCAGGTTAATCGCACATGGCGCAAAGCACAAGGACCTGCGTAAGGATCCCATTTTGAGCCCCCAGCTCCCCACCTGCAGGGGTGTCACTTCACAGGTGGTGAAGCAGGTTTGCAGGTGTCTTTCTCTCCTCTGTCTTCCCTCCTCTCTCCATTTCTCTCTTTCCTATCCAACAACAACAATAATAAGTACAACAATAAAAAACAAGGGCAACAAGAGGGAATAAATAAATAAATAAAATATTTTTTTAAATCTTTTTTCAAAAAAAAGAAGTGACAGAGAGGAGCTGAGGACTCACACTGCACCTGACTTTAATAGCAATAACAGTCCTCATTAGTACAAAGACCCTGTAGTCACCAGATTCTGCTGCCTGGGCTGAGTTTTTCACATTAAAATCCCCCTACCAGTGGGAGAGACAGGAAAAGACACTGCAGCACCTAAGCTTCCCTCAGTGAGGTGCGGGAAGGTTTGTATCTGGGTCTTGTCCCTGGCACAGCAGGCACCCTCCTAGGGGAGTCATCTTGCTAGCTCAGTTTCATAGTCACTGTTTTCACAGGCCAGGGTGTGGGTAATGGGTCCATTCTCAGCTGAGTAAACCGAGGCTCAGAGAGGTGAAGAGTTTTACAAAGGTGGGGGGAGTGTCTGGGACCTCAGTACCTCCTCCTCCTCCTAGGAGGGTGCTCAACTATTCCTTATACTCTCTAACCAGATAGCACCCTTCTGCCAGGGCTGCCCCAAATGCTGCTTTCAGTTGCACACAGTGGGGCTCTCAGAACACCCAGGCTTATGTGTGTGGGGGGGCACTGCCCTGGGAACTTTAGCACGGGGTGGGGGGGGGGTCAAACATCATTGAGTGCCCACTGTGTGCTGGCTCTGATGACCGGCTCTGAGACACAGTCAGAATATCCTGAGGAAGGGAGATCAGACACACAAGAAACAGCCCCAGGGTAGAATTCAGGCTCTGTCCCTTATTAGGGATGACCTGGGGAAGAGTCACATCTAGAATGGAGATAATAACTGCAGCTGCCTTGCAGGGTTCTGGGTAGAGTCCATGATGTCATTGGGGTGTATAGTAAGTGCTCAATAAACACTACTGGGCTTGGGAGACTAGGCTTGCAGTTGCCTATTTACTTAGGGGGAGCCAGAGATGGAGGGAGGCTTCTGAAGTAACCTAGAACTGCACAGCTAGAAGAAGCAGAGCCAGAGGTTGGGGCTGTGACTTTCCAAAGCCTGGAGTCCCCAAGCACTCAAGTCCACCCACTGCTGGGAGAGGCCTACTGTGCGTCTGGCCTGTGGGCAGCTCCAAGAAGCTGAGCCAGACGCAGGTGATAGCAGCTCCCATAATGTAGTGTGTCAGGTGCTGTCACAATGTGCTCCCAGGGCCAGAAGTGTTAACACTTCCAGTTTTGGGGGGGAGCGCTGAGAAAGATCTTTAGAGATAAGACAGCCAGTAGGTGGGGAAGGGCAGGGACCCCAGCAGAGTTGAGTCTTGAAGTATGGAAGCTGGTGGCTCTTTGCTTTGAGGTGTAACTTAGGGGCCAGTCCTGTGGGGGCAGGGCCCTGAAACCCAGTAACTTGGCCTATCTCTGGCACCATCAGCTCACTGTGCACCCTCCATGAGCAAGTGCGCGCCTCCCACCTTGCCCATAGTATCCTGGCACTTTGACCCCAAACAGGGACACTGAGGCAACACCTGATCCCCAGCTATTATAAACGACCCTTGAGGGGCACAAGGGAAAAGGAGTAAATCTGGGAGTTGACAAGCTCAGAGGAATGGAATTCTCAGGGATTCCTGGGCCTCAGGTCCAACCCCCTTCCTCCCCCTAAATGAGTACCTTCCCAGGGTGGCCCAGAGTCTGTTATGCTGGCCACGCGTCCTGCACCCAGCACTAGCCCCAAGCATTGGTCTCTCTCAATTCCGAGTCGGGGAGCTACTAGGTCGGGGTGATTGTTCATGATGGGGAGGGAGTAGGGGAGGCTCTGGCTCAGCGTCCTGGGTTCCCCACTTCCTGGGGATCTGCCTCACGCTGCCCCCTTTGTCTGGGAACCAGCTGCGCAGGGGTTAAATCGCCCCAGGGCTGTGGGCAGGGGAAGATGGGGCCACGCCTTCAGGAGCTCCCCCAGGCCGCCAAGAGCTGCTGGTCTGCGGCGCCCGCGGGAGCCTGCTGCGCCCCAGCCCTGCGCAGCAATTACATAATGAAGCCTCTGGCGCACGGCGCGGGGCCGCCTTTGTCACCACGATCCGCCTCGCTGCGGCCGAGTATTAATAAACCCATCATTCAAACGCCGGTTGGGCTTTCTGTATGCAGATTCCGGCTGGGGCCCGGCAGAGGGAATTGTCAACAGGGCCCGCCCCTTTTCCCTGGAGAGGGACACCCTCGCAGCCTCCCACCCCCACTCCTTCAGTCCCTTCCTCCCCGCAACCCCTGAGCTGCGGCCCCTCCCTTTTCCCTGGCCTTGGTCTGAGGCCAAACACAAACAAAACAATTCTAGCGGCTCGAATCCTGGGTTCCAGGTCGGTCTCTTAGCTGGGCAAGGGTGACTCTTCAGACTTGCCTGTGAAATGGGCCATGTATCACCCAAATGTTTCCTTTTTAATTTAATTTATTATTGGATAGAGACAGAAATTGAGAGGGAGGAGGTAGAGAGGAGAGAGATGGAGAGACTGAGAGACACCTGCAGCTCTGCTTCATCACTTGTGAAGCTTTCCCCCTGCAGGTGGGAACCTGGGGCTTGAACCCTGCTCCATAGGCATGGTAACATGTGTGTTAAACCAGGTTCACCACCATCTGGCCCCCACACAAATGTTTTCAATGACGATCTGGTACTCATTTTGCAAACCCTCAAACACTGGTTCTGGATAGTTTGGGGGGCACCAGAGCTACCTGGAGGCCAGAATGAACTACAGAGGGACTCCAGGACTCCTAAGTGGCTGCTGGGGTGGGGCTGGGGGGTGGGGCTCCCACCGTTAGGGGCATGGGGGGTTCTCCCAAATCTAGGTTCTAACATCCACTGTCCTCTCAACCCACGGAGTTATTCTTTCTTTCTTTCTTTCTTTCTCTCTCTCTCTTTTTTAAATATTTATTTTATTTATTTATTCCCTTTTGTTACCCTTGTTGTTTTATTGTTGTAGTTATTATTGTTGTTGTTGTTGTTGGATAGGACAGAGAGAAATGGAGAGAGGAGGGGAAGACAGAGAGGAGAAGAGAAAGACAGACACCTGCAGACCTGCTCACCGCCTGTGAAGCGACTCTCCTGCAGGTGGGGAGCCAGGGTTCGAACCGGGATCCTCATGCCGGTCCTTGTGCTTTGCGCCATCTGCGCTTAACCCGCTGCGCTACAGCCCGACTCCCTCTTTCTCTCTCTCTTTCTTCTTTTAAAGTATTTTATTTATTTATTTATTTTTAATTTTTGAGAGAGATGCAGAGAGAGAAAGACACAGAGAAACACCAGAGCACTGCTCAGCTCTGGTTTATGGTGGTGCGGGGGATTGGAGCCTCAGGCATGACAGTCTTTTTGCATAACCACTATGCTATCTACCCCTGCCCCCTCTGAGTAATTCTTTTCTTGGTCAGAAAACTATAGATTGTGACAGGAAGGACCCAACCTGAGCTCTTACAGGGCTCAGAAATGTGGGGTACACCCAGGGGCCTGTGAGCCTGCCTCAGTCTGGGAAGCCACCCTTTCAGTGCCACCAGCACAGGACAATGGGTGCTTGGGGTCTAGGACACTCCATTCCCCCACCCACTTCGAGCACTTCATGTGCACCAGGCCTTGGCCTCAGGGACTCATTCTCTGCGAACCCTGAGCACCATCACCATTTTCCTTTTCCCATTGAACAGATGAAGAAACTGAGAGGCACAGAGCTTGTGAGCAAAAGACTGGAATCTTGGCCTTGAATCTAGGAAGGGAGTGTGTGCTCCTGCCCCCCTTGAGCTTTGTTAGGTTTATGCTTGTCTCCTTCCCCCCTCCCCTGCCCCACCCTCCAGTTTAAGGGCTGCGCCTCCAGGCTTCCTCCCCCATCAAGTCTCTGAGCAGGTGAGGTGCTCAGCATTCAGGGTCCTGGAGCAGCCACAGCGGGGGCGGGGTGAGTCACAGGCTCCAGGAGGGCCTTGCATTGGGAATGGGGAGGGGAGGGGGCTTGGGCAGTCTCCTCCCGTTGGAGGGGGAGGGTGCTTGGAAGTTTCTGGGCAATGCTTGTCCCCCACTACCAGGACCCACAGCAGGGCTCCTTCTGGTCTCCAGTCCCTCACCCCCAGAGGAGAGGACAGGAAGCCCCCCCATCCCAGAGGTCTTAGAGGAAGTGAGGGGGAACCCGGAAGGGGCGAGGGGACCTGGGACAGTGACCCTGATGCTCCTTGTGGAAGCCTTAATTAAGCCTGGGTTGGCAGCAGTATCCTGGGACTGCCTTTTCCAGCTTCCAAAACTTGAGCACCTCCTAAGGTCATGGTGATCTGCTGGGCCTGCTCCCTGCCTATCACCTCCCCTCTGACCCCCCCCCCCCATCCCTAAGACCAAGGAGGCAGGGCCTCCCTAGTTTCCATTTTTCAGACCAAGAAACTGAGGCTGGGGAAATGAAAGCTCTGATTCCAAGACTAGGATCTGAACCCAAGCCTGGGTTCAATTCCAGCAGGCCTCTGCTAACAAGCTTTTCCTCTTAAATCTTTCCCTCGATCCCCCTCCCTCCAGTTCCTGGGGGGGGGGGTGTGTGTGGCTGCTGAGATTCAGGCCTAAGACTAGCCCAAACACCTCACTCCTCCCCCTCCATCCCTGGTGGCAAAGCTAATCCCACTGCCTGCCTTTGAAATTCAATTGTGTCTCATTCTGCCCAGGCATTTTCAAGGCACAAGTGATTTCTCTCCACAGACACTGGCATACCCTGTGCCCATGCCAGCTTCCAGCCCCCACCTGCACAGACACATGCTGAGGGGCACACTGAGGCATGCTCACACCCTGGTTCACAGGAGGCTCTGCTGGGAGGATCCTGGGCAGATGGAGTCCCAGCTGCTCCATAGGCCTGCTCTGGTGGGAGTCTGGAGGAGAGTGACCTCCCCCAGCTGGCCAATTCCACCCCCACCACCACTCTGTGGGGCTGCTGGGAGTGATTTAACAATAACAGTTTTGATGACCAGGAGAGATCCAAGGGCCAGCCAGTTTGCAAATCTCTCTCTCTCTCTTTTTCTCATCTATCTAATCACTTCACTGGACTCTCTCCAGCTGGGGGCAAGATTTGTTCTAGTTCTTAGTTTTCAAGCACGTCTCAGGGTGACAAAGCTAGTTAGGTCCTAACCCAGGTTAGTGATCACAGTGCTGTCAGATGTCAAACATCCTTTCTCTTCCCGCTGAGAGGACCAGGTTATCCAGACTCCCTCAGGGCTACGTATCCATCTCAGAGAAGTTCCTGAACTGGGCACTCAGCACACTTGAGTGGCTAAGAAGACAACAGGAGCTCTGTGTGTATTTGAGGTGCTGGGGATGGACCCCAGGGTCTCAGAGCCATGGAATGTGTGCTCTGCTTCTGAGCTACATCCTGGACTTACAGAACAGGAGCTTCTAATGGGAGCTTTCTGGGAAGCAGGTGACAGCGATAATGAATCGAGTCTATTAACTGTGAGCACTTCTGTGGTGGCGGCCGCTGCCTTTGTGTCAGTCTCTGTCCCTCTGTCTCCCCAGGGCTGTGAGCACCCAGAGGACAAGGACTAGGTGCTCCTTCCTCTTCCCCCTGGCCATATGTCAAGGTGGACTCCTTCATGTTTTCAAATATCCCAATGTTGGGCTTGAGAAACTGAAAGAACAGAGGCTCAAAGGCCATCTCCATGGAGTGGCATTAAGGCAGGAATCTCTCCTTCAGTATCCCTAGTCAGCTCCCTCCTTGCTCTTGTTTGTATACTGCTTCTGATGGTGTTCACTGCCACTGAGGCAGCCCCTGCCATGATGCAGATCTTGGGGCTTCTGCTACAAAGCTCCCCCATGTCATTTCTGTTGATGTAAGACCAGGTTCTTGGCACTTTCAGTGGTGACCAAAGAAAGTACTAGTGGAGGAGGTGGGCGGTAGCGCAGGTGGCACTAAGCACAACTACCGGCGGCCTAAGGATCCCGGTTTGAGCCCCCAGCTCCCCACCTGCAGGGGAGTCACTTCACAAGCGGTGTAGCAGGCCTGCAGGTGTGTCTATCTTTCTCTCCTCATCTCTGTCTTCCCCTCCTCTCTCCATTTCTCTCTGTCCTATTCGATAATGATGACATAAAACAACAACAAACAACAACAACAGCAACAACAAAAACACTAAGGGCAACAAAAGGGAATAAATAAAAACAGAAAGTACTAGTGGTACCACATCGAAGATTCAAGTTGCTCTCCACTCAGAAGGCCAGTAAGCTAAGAGAGAAGAGTTGGTGTATGAGCAAAAGCAGGTATAGTCAGGTGCTAGCAAACTGGAGATGAGGACAGGCAGTGCCATGGCCCCCAAAGCTCTGAGTCTCTGGGGTTCAGTTTATAAAGGGCAGTGGGTCAGTGGAGAAGGAAGAGGGATTCAGCCATAGGGATACCTAGGTGACATAAAAGGGCCTCTCACCCAGCTGGAATGGGTCCTGTCATTTGGAATGAAATCACCAGAGACTGATGGCTTGTAAAACTTTGCCCAGAGGGTGGAATGACAGGCTTGCCATTTGCCCCAAATCTAGGTGATAGGCTCCTAGTAATCTTTCTTTGGACATCTAGGGGGCAGGCTTCTAGTCCTTCTATGTGCATTAGTATTCAGAGACAAAGTGAAAGGGCGGTGAGAACGTAAGGAGCATATAGAATTCACATAAAGATGCAGTCTGTCAGGCTTGTTCACTAGCACAGGTTGTGTCTTCAAGCCAGGGGGAGCAGTCAGGGGCTGACAAGGAGCCCTAGCAAGATTGGCATCATCCCTTCATTGACTCAGGACTTTGCATTCTGGGAAGGCAGGAGAAGGGACAGCATGTGGATCCATGTTCCTTGCCTAATACTGTTCTGCAAAGGAAGCAGCTGAGAATCTGAGTTGCTGTAGAGTACGATTGAACCCCAAACTCTGTGGATCTTGGGTATGTACTTCTTAGAATACATCTAAGCAATCTGTTCATTCATTCATTCATTCATTCATTCATTCATTCTTCCATCCCAAGCTGTCAGTGGTTGAATGAATGGCTGGGAGCAGGAATGCTGCACTCTGGGCTGTGGGATCTTCCAGGGGGAGGGCACAGCCCGCTGCTTGGTCTTGGCTCTGGCAGTGGAAGGCCTCCTGAAATGCCAGCTCTGAGCACCTGGCACAAGTCAGAGTCCAGTGGGTGTGGGCAGGCCACTGTTGTAGATCTCCACAAGTGCCCAAGACTGTTCCTGCTATCTTTGCCCAGGATGGTCCAGCTCTAGAATCTGCTTTTGCTGAACCCATAAGGACCTGGTGCAAGAAGACCTTAGGCCTGAGGTGCCAGCAGCCAGCCCTGGGCCACCATTCAGCTCTCTGCCCCATGTGTCGCCTCATTGTGAAATGGAGCTTGTCACTAACCACCAACCTTGGCTTCCTCCTCCTCCCTTACCACCCCCAGATGAAAAGATGCAGATGCTTTTTTTTTTTTTTTCAAAGAAAAGAAAGTGTAGAATAATAGAAGAGTAGGTTGAATTGAGTCCAGAATTGGGGGGTGGGGTGGAGGGATGGCGGGGAGTGTGTTTGTAACAGGAACCTGGTTCTTGTAGGCTAGGTGGTTGCCAGAGATCATTTGGACCCTCAAACCTCACTCTGACGCTCACACCCACAGGATGTGCAAAGATGCAAGGTCTAACAGCTGTGCCCCCCTTTGCCCAGGGAGCCTGGTGGCCCTGCAAAGGCGACATTGCTAAACTTAGAGTAGCTTCAGGCTAGAGGATGGAGAAGGAAGGGGGGTGTCATATTATTTGTCGAAGTCAGACCTAGCAGGGGGCGGGAAGGGTGGGCCCAGGCTGGAAGCCAGCACCCAGTCAAACGGGAGTGACCCTACCCCTGCCTGCTGTGGCACTGGGTGTGAGAAGCCGGAGCGCGGGAGCGCGGGCGCTGGCAGATGGATGGGCACCGCGCTCGTAACCGCGCTGCTACTACACTCGCGAGAGTCACCGGGACGCCTTCCATTCCAGACTCCAGCCTAGGCCCCAGGGGATACCCCGAGGATATTTAAGACATCGTGGCTTGCCAGCCTATGGGGGTGTCGACAGTCTCACCAAAGAGGAGTGCGGGCTTCAGAACTTGCCAACAAAGTCTGCCTCCCTGGCGTCTTCTCCTGGAGCGTGAGCGCGCCCCCCGGAGGCGGCCTCGGGAAAGGGCTCTCCCCTGGAGCCAGGGAGCCGGGTCCCTCCCGAACCCTCCATCCAGCCCGCCCGGGCAGCCACCCTGGGGGTGGGGTGGGGGGTGGCTGCGCGCCATTGGCTGATGCGCGGCCCGGGGGGGCGGGGCCACGCGGGACGCCCGGCTCGGAGAGCGGCCGCGGGGCGCCGCGCAGTCAGCCAGGTCGTCCAGCCTGAGCCGCGCGCAGCAGCGCCATGTGAGGTGCCCCGGGCTCCCCAGCTCCGCGCAGCGCCCCCCGCAGGCGCCACCACGTAAGTCCCGCTCCCCGCCGCCGCGCCCCGGCGTGGCACTTTCCCCTCCCGCCAACGCGGGCAGGGACTGCGCAGAGGGGCGTCGGGGTCCTCCGGGGACAGTGGGGACCCCGTACACCCCAGAACCGGATCCCCTGGGGGAGGTGCTCCCCGGCTCTTCCAGGCGCCGTCCCGCAGCTCCTTTTGTTCTTCTGCTCTGCTTCTCCAAGACCGGCCTCCCCCGATCGGCACCCCGCCCCCCTTTCTCGGACTGTTTATTTCGTCCTCGCTCCCCACCCCCGCCCCGGGTCCCCCGCTTTGGCGCTCTCCTCTTCCGAGCAAGAAGCAAACAGCGCCGAGCAGCTTCTCTCCCCGCGGGGTCTGACCCGTCCCCGCGCTCGCCCCTGCCCCCCGCCCCCCCCCCCGATTGTCCCCTGGTCCCGGGAGCGGGCCGCACAAACTTGCGAGTCCCCCGCCTTTCCTCTTTCTCCTCGCCCCCGCAGGACCGCAGGCCGAGGTGGCGGAGTTCCCGCTGTCCTCCAGGGCGGGCTGGACCTAACGTTCGGGGGGGTCCCCAGGAACCCGGGTGCTGCAGGACCCCCGAGGAGCTCCCCGCCTGGGGTCCCCTGCGCTTTGGGAGGGTCTTGTGGAGCGGTGTTTCGAGGTAGCTGGTAAAGAGTTCCGGGTGTGTGTGTTTGTGTGTGTTGGGGGAGGCTGGGGGAGACCCTAGCTTCCAAAAAGGGTGCAGGCGAAGGAAGCCACGCCGGAGCCCCAGTGCTGAGGGCCGGGGGAGGCACAGGTGGAGCGAGCGCCCCCACACCCGCCGAGGTGCGCGGTTAGCAGGAAGGGGGCGGCGTCGCGGGGCCGCGCGAGTCTGAGTCTGAGCGGGTTGGGGCTCCAGGCCGTCAGCAAAATAGGCCGCCCCCTGCACCCCCAGATTTGTAGAGAACCCCCTGGGACTTCGCGCGCACCCTGGGAGCTCCCGTGTCCTCGCTGCTCCTGCCCCGCCCTCACTCGGAGCTGGGCTCCCGCCGCCAGGGAGGGAAGGAGGGTCTCCTCGGGGGGCAGTGGAGGTGGGGCGAAGCGGGGTGCGGCGAAGCCGCCCAGGCTTCTTCCTGGGCCTCGGTCACCGCCCCGCCACCCGCACTTCCTGGTGGATTTCCCCGGACAAAGTTTTCGCGGTGAACCGACCTGCTGGTAGATTGCCCGCCCCAGCTAGGGGGCCTCTTGTACCCGACTGCATCCCCTTTTTCTGTGGCTTGCTGATCCCGGGGACACCTGGGGGTGTGGTGGGGTGCTATGGGTAGATGCAGAGCCTGGTGTGTGTGTGTGTGTGTGTGTGTGTGTGTTCGTGCGTGCGCGCGCGCGCGCGCGCGCGGGGCAGGGGTTGTGGGGGCAGCCCATTCCTTAGAGGCAGCCCAGAGCCCGCTCAGGGGGAGAAGAGTTTTTTTTTTTTTTCCTGCTGGACCAGGAAAAAGAGGTAGTTACCACTAGGCCTTGGCTGTTCCATCTGTAAAATGGACTTCTGGTCCCCAGAGTCCCCTGGTGTCTCCTCCAGCTTCACTGTTGGGGAACCGCCTGAGCTGCCTTTTCCTTTCCCATCCTGGTAGTTATTCCAGATTTGGAGTGGAGGGCTGAGACCCCTGAGTCAGTCCTAACCCCACGTGTGTGACTGTCAGTCCCAGCTCCCCTCCCGTTGCTGACCACTTAGGAAACAAAATTTTTGTGCCAAAAGCAATTTGCAAAGTGCAGGGTGCAGCTCCTGGCTCTGGGAACTAGCTGGAGTAGAGTCTTGCCTTCAAGGTACTGATGCTTCAAGGGGGAGGAGGGACAGGAAGTGAATCGGATAAATCAGCACTGTATGGAATGCATTGGCAGGTGAGGGGAATAGGTGAACATTGGGAGGTTGGGGCTGGAGGTGGGATGACTATTTAAAATGGGATGATCAGGGAGGCCTCCCTTGAGGAGGTGACTTTGGAACTTAGCTGAGCTCTGAGGTGGGAGTGGTAAAGCTGAGTGGTGAGTTAGGTGGGGAAAGGCATGGGGAGAGAAAGCAGCAGCCTGAGCCTATCCCCATGAGGGGACTTCTCTGAGCCTCACTCCCCTCATCTGACAGCTGGAGTGGTCTAGTCCTTGATGGGCTCAGCCAGCCAAGCCTAGGTTCCCCCCACCCTCTTCACTTAGTCACTCAGGCCCAGGCTGAGCTCACTGGGTGAGTGCTTCCCAGCCTCAGGGCTTTTGCACAGGCTCTTCCTGGCAAGCTCTTTCCCACCCCAGAGCTCAGCCCACAGCTCACTCCCTTGAAGACTAAATTCCAAAGTCACCTCCAGCCTAGGATGTGGAAGAGAGCCAATCAGGCGAGCACCCCAGGGCTCCCTAGCACTGCACCTCACTCCTGCCTCCCTCTGCCACCTTAGTGGCTTCCCTCAGGATGGACTTTTCATCCTGACCCTGGGTGACTCGCTCTCGCTCCATTTCCTTACTAGCCTGCTCCCCTAACCCCCACCATAAGCACCCCTCTGTGTCTTTATGTAGCTCCTGAGGAGCCTGGTTCTGAAAAGTGGGTGTGGTCAGGGGGAAACTCAGAGAAGTTGAGTATTTTTAAAACATTTTTTATTAGTGATTTAATAACGATTGACAGGATTATAAGATAATGGGTACAGTTCCATACAGTTCCCACTAGCAGAGTTCCAAGTCCCATCCCCTCCACTGGAAACTTTCCTATTCTTTATCCCTCTTTGGGAGTATGCACCAAAATTCTTTATGGGGTGCAGAAGGTGAGAGGTCTGGCTTCTGTAATTGCTTCTCTGCTGGACATGGGTGTTGACAGGTGGATCCATATCCCCAGCCTGTTTCTGTCTTCCCCTAGTAGGTAGGGCTTTGGAGGGGTGGGGTTCTGTCTGCCCAAGGAAGTCAGGATGGCATCATGGTAGCATCTGCAACTTGAAGGCTGAGAGAGTATTTTAGTCTGTAGATGAAAACAGCCTCAACAAAGCTAGAGCCGGGTTTTTTTTTTTTTTTTTTTTTTTTGTGTGTGTGTGTCCTTCTTTTATCCCAGGAAGGTGTCCTCGTACCCATTTAACAGATGAGGAAGACAGAGAGTCAGCATAATGGTCATACTAAAGACTTCCCTGCCTGAGGCTCTGAGGTACCAGGTCCAATCCCCAGCACCACCACAAGCCAGAGCTGAGCAGTGCTCTGATAAAACAAAATGAAGCAGAAACAAAACCAACAAACATAGGAGGAAACTGAGACCCAGAGTTGCTAGGTCACGGGCCTGAGCTTGTGCAGATACTAGAGCCCAGCTTTGCACACAGGCCTTGGGTCCTGAGCTGCTCCTATAACCACTAAGCTCCACTCACAACCCGGGGAGCCACCGGGCCTGGATGGTGCTATGGCCTCAGTCTCCCAGGAAAATACAGCATTCCCGCCCCCCTGCCCGCCTCGCCTGGGTCACCACTTGCTTCTGTCTGAGAAAGGCAGCACTTCAAGGAAACTCCTTTCTTTCCCAGCCTCCTGGCCTCCCCTTCACATACACCCCCCCTCCCCCATGGGAGTAGGGCGCAGGGAAAGCCACTGCCTTCTCAGCAGTGTGCTGGCCCTAGGACCCGGAAGCCAGACTGCTTGGTGACAGGGCCTCCTGGGATGTGGAAGAGACAACTGGCTGGAGAGCCCACCCGCCTGCCCCTGGGCAGTGGGCCCAGCAGGAGGCCTGACCCCGGGTTGGAAATGGTCAGGAGTCCCCCCCCCAGCACTGTCCTTTATGAGGCTGCTGGGGGGAGGGTCCTGTCCCTCTTCCCTTGTACACAGCAGCAGCCTGCCCACCCCCCAGTATGGGTCATCCCCTTCGTGTCCCTCTCTGGCTCACTGGTCCCCGTTGACACAGCAGGGAAGATTTCTCTGTTGGCCGTGAAGCTGGGAAGACACGTTTGTTTGTGATGAAAGTTGGGGCTTCCCTCCGCCTTTCTGGAAATGAGGTTTCTTCACACAGAAACGCTGTGTCCTCAGAGGCCATGAGAGGTGGTAGGGCTTGGGGACCTGGCCACTGGGGCTGCTAGGTCCTGGCTGGTGACTGGAGTGTGGCTCAGGGCTTAGAAGCAGAATTGTGACAGCTGGGAGGGGCCAGGAGACTGTGCTACCCCCTGTTCCCCCTGTCCCCCCCCCCCATATTTTTTTGCAAGAACTCAGGGCTGGCCCTGGCTTGCCCATGGGGGCGGGATCTGCTGGTGACCTCCTTTGTCCTGCTTCCCAGTCCGGTGACTCAGGGATCTCCCGGCTGCCTTCCAGCCCTGCTGCCAGCTCCCGTGTTCCTGGAGGTTCTTGGAAATGGGGTGTGGGATCCTCTTCTGGATGGCAGTTGGGACAGGGTTTGTGCCCTGCAGGGTGTGACCCCACCTGCTCCGTCTCCTGCCAGCTCTACTGTGTGACATTCCACCGTTTGTGACAGCTGAAGCCCAGTGCACTGAAGCCCAGTACAGATGCTGGGACCCGAGAGCTGGGCGATACTCCCTCCCTGCCCCCCCTTTTCTAGCACCTGCTGCTGCAGCCGCAGGGCTGGCCATGCTGCCCCTGCTCTGGAGGGACACTTTGAAGGGAAGCCCGGCCAGATTTGTGAGCAGCCTGGATCCTGCCCTCCGTGCCCTGTGATCTCCTAATTTCTCCCTGTAACCTGGAGTCAGTCAGCTGTCTTCCTCCCAAACAGCCCAGGCTCGTGTTTTCTCCTGAAGTCAGAGCTCAGTTTGAGCACAGCTTTCTTGGCCTCCAGCCTTTCTCCTCCTCCCTCTTTTTCTGGCCTGTGTGTCCAGGGCAGGTTGCAGGTTGGGGGGTGGAGGTGGTTCTCCAGGTTCTGCCTCACCCACCAGGCCGAATGGTGGCCCCTCAGAGATCTCAGTAGGGACAGTGCTCTGAACCCCCAGCCTCCCTGGCTGGTCCTCTCCCTGCCTCCTTCTCCCTGACTGGGGTCACTGGCCTGCTGTCACTGTGCCCCACCCCTCCAGGGTCTGCCCTACCCCAGGCCCCATTTCCAGCTATTTTGTGCCAGTGTGATAACAGAACAATGAGGTTCCATGCAGCCCTTCCCGAGCCCCTGCCCAAGTGATGGGGTGAACCCAGGGAAGTCTGGGGACCCCCCCACCTGGGTGGGGTTCAGATGCTGGCTGTCTGCCAGGGACTTTCAAGGGAAAATGCAATGAAGTAGATGACAGCATGGAGCATAGGGTTGTTTTTTTTCTTTTTCTTTTGGAAGTCAAGCTCACCAAGCAAGGCCCCACACACATGTGTGCCCACACACGTATGCACACATGGTGGCCCCATAAGACAGCCTGTCACAGTGCAATTAACTCGGCCCCTGTCCCAGATCTGCCTCTTCGTCCAGCAGAGCCCCAGGTCTCAGTTTCCCCATCTGTATAATGGGTGCGAGGACCCAGCCTTTCTCTTTCCCTGTCCCCACCTCCAGCCTGCAGAAGGGGGGGATGCACCAGGGGGCACTTCCCATCAGATCATAAGGGGAGGGACACCCCCAGGCACAGGTCTCCTTGGGGGAGGAAGTGGATCTTGGTGAGGGGGACTTGGCCTGCAGGGGCTCCTTCCTCTCCTCCCTGAGTCCTTGCAGGGCAGTTTCTGAGGCAGAGACAGTGCCGCTGTGTTCACCGTCTCTATGGAAACAGCGCTGCCTGGAAAGGTGACTCGGGGCTGGGAGAGGTTCTGCCTGTCCGCCCACTGCCTGCCAGGCCCGAGCGGCCGCTGTCATCTGTGATTGCCCTTCAGGGAGCACATTTTTCTAATGCTTATTTATTCTGGACAGGGACAGAAATTGAGAGGGAAAGGGAAGGAGACACCTGCAGACCTGCTTCACCACTTGTGAAGATTCCCTCCCTGCTGGCGGGGACTGGGGCTTGAATCCAGGTCCTTTTACGTGGTAATATGTAAGCTTAATGGGGTGCACCACCACCAGGGCTCCAGCCTGCCTTTCATGTCATGGAGGGAGGGCAGCTGTGGAAGCCCAGTGGGACCTGCTTTTCTGAATGTGGAAACTCAGAGGTCAGGCCACTGAACTCACAGAAAAATGAAGGCAGAGACAGGTGGGAGTCAGGCTGTGTTCCCTGGCAGAGGTTAAGTGTCCCCCCATCACCCCCTGGCATGGTGCCCCACAAGTCCCCTCCTGGTCTGGAGCTTTGCATGGTCATTGTCCTCTCAGGCTGGCTCCCATGGGGCCCTTTGAGGGTTGGGGGGGGGGGTTCCACGGCTTGATGCAGAGGGAGCCCTGGGAGAAGGAGTACCCCCTCTGTCCCCAGCAGGGTGGTACCACTATGCCCTGAGACTTTTGCCTTGTTGGCTCAGGCCTGCGGTCCAGAGGAAGGTTGTGTGTGTGTCTCACGCACAAGAGACAGAGACAGAGAGGTGGCAGGGGTCCTGGGGCCAAGGGGAGCAGCAGCCCTGCTGGTGGTGATTCTGAACTAACAGGGGTCCTGGGGTGAGCTCTGACCCACACAGCCTGGCCCAGGCAGCTGTCCAGCTCCTCAGGAAGCCCCGGGCCCACAGTGCTGCCCTCGCAGACCAGTCCCGGGGACAGGAAAGGTAAAAGGTGACTGTCACAGCCCAGCCAGCTGGGGCTCAGTCAGAAATGACCTGCTGTGACTGGTGGCTGTGGGGTCACCTACAGGCACCCTGTCCCCCCAACCCCTCCACTGGCCCATGGTTCATGACACATACTCAGGACTGCTGCGTCACGTCAGTCTGTTCGTCTGCCTGTGTGTTGGTTTGGACCTGCTGCTTTCTGTGCCCCCAGAGAGGTGGAGGGTTCTGGCTCCATTTCACAGATGGGGAAACTGAGGTTCAGAGCCAGAGTCACACAGCAAAACAGTAGGGGGCAACCCATTCAGACCCCCTTCCAGCTTAGCTGGCTCGGTCCTGTGTTTTTGCCTTAGAGAAGCAAGATCACAGGGCCATGCAGAAACATGCCCAAACAAGCTGGGAGTGGCTCTCTGTCGGGTAACCTCTGCAGTCAAGCCAGACTGCCCTTCCGTCAGTGGCCACAGAGAGGGCTGTGTGCACCCTCTGGAATTAGTCAGCAGTGAAGAGGGATGCCTGTTGATGGGCTCAGGGCCAGGCTATGTTTACTCTGAGGTTCTGTGTACCCCACTGAGAGCAAACCCTGGTGCCATATGGTGGATACCAGGCCTCGTGTAGGATAGCAGTTTTGGGGTGCTGCCATGAACCTGTGTCAATTCGAAGGTGAGGGTCACGTCGGCCTTCGAATGTGAGGGAACTGGTAAAACTGCACGGTGGGCAGGTTCTCTGGGCCGTGTGGAAATGTGGAAGGCCTGGTGGCTGGGGGCTTTCTGCCCTGGAGGGGGTGCTTCTTTGGGTTCTCAGGAGCAGTGTAATCAAACCCCAACTATCTTGGGAGGTTGGGGTGGGCTTGGCTACCTCTCCATCAACTGGGATCGAACGGCAAACCCCCTTCCAGGTCAGTGCCGACTGTGTGGTGTGCATGTGCGTGTGTCTAGCTCCTCTGTTGCACATGAGGGGCCTTGAGTCTTTTGGACCCTGACATCACCCAGTAAGCCCCATGCCGCCTGCTCTTTTTTTAAATTTAAATATTTATTTCCTTTTGTTGCCCTTGTTTTAGTGTTGTAGTTCTTGATGTCGTCGTTGTTGGATAGGACAGAGAGAAATAGAGGGAGGAGGGGAAGACAGAGAGGGGGAGAGAAAGACAGACACCTGCAGACATGCTTCACCGCTTGTGAAGCGGCTCCCTACAGGTGGGGAGACAGGGGCTGTAACCGGGATCCTTACACCAGTCCTTGCGCTTCATGACATGTGCTCTTAACCCGCTGCGCTACTGCCCGACTCCATCCATGCTGCCTGTTCTGTCCGCACTTGAATTGGTGTGTTTCCTGCCTGACTCCGAATCCCACCTGACTCCAGCCCAGCTGAGTTTTCTGTCCTCATGTTGACTTGTGTGGTGCTAGTCACAGTCACGGAAGATGGGGGTGACCTGAGGACATTGTCACCTGTGGCACTTGTGATCTGGGATGGGAGGGGGAGACTAGCCCAGTCCCACATAGTCCCTGGTCCCCAGCACACACAGGAATCACAGCTGAGGGGCTGAGGCTGAGTTGGTGGTGGTGGGGCGGTCCCGGAGGCTGGGCGCCCAGCTCAGGTCCCTGCAGAGGAATGGTGACCCCTGGACCTGTCTACATGGGGGTCCTTCTCCCACTTGCAGAGGGGGCTGTGGTGGAGAGAGCTGCTGGGTGGCAGGAGGGAGCCATATTGGGGAGGGACAGGGGCAGGGGCAGTGGGGTGCAATGTCTCAGAGCTCTGTTTCATATGGCACCTGTGGACAGAGCAGTTCCAGAAGCCTCGTCCTTACAGGTGACATCCCTGTCTCTACACACAGGTCTTGTGCTGACCAGCTGAGGACGGGACGGCTACCAGGTTTCTGCCGGCACGGACCCTCTCCCCCCATTTGCCCTGTGCCCTGCTTGTCTCACAGTGAGTATTCAATGTGACCCTCCTCGCAGACTTGGGGTGACTAGGGGACTGTGGAAAGTGAAGGGCAAAGGTAGGGAGGGGACTCTGCTCACAGTTCTGGTCAATCTTCCTCTGTCCCCCTCCCCCTCCCATCATGAGGCCCCTTTTCCCCATCTCAGAGTCCTGGAGGGCAGTGGTTCAGTGCCCCAGAATACAGGATTCCCTATGCCAAGCTTGGGCGGATGGTCCCCTCAGCTGATTCAGACCCCAGCTTAGTCCCACTTCCAGAAGCCTTCAGTGTGTGCACTTCTTTCTAGCTTGATGGTCCCGGTTAGGGTGCACACACTCCTAGGGGGTACGGAGGTCTCCCCCCCCGGCCTGTCTCAGCAGTGCTCCATCTACTCAGGCCAGATGGGCTGGTGGGGACTTAGCCACAGACCAGGACGCTGAGACCAGACCCTGCTGTGCCATCTTTCTTGGACCCCAGCTGGGCAGTGAGCCTGGGCCCCCCGATTCCTGTCCGGTGTACCCCTGCTGCTCTAGGCCACTGGGAAGGCCTCAGCAGAGCCTGGCTCTGCCCAGTGACTCCCACGCCAGGGCCTGAAATCGAACCCCCCCCCCCCCTCACGCCAGCTCTTCTGCAGAGGCCAAGCTCCAGGGCAAGATGGCAGCCAAGCAACCGCCCCCTCTGATGAAGAAACACAGCCAGACGGACCTCGTGAGCCGCCTCAAGACCCGAAAGATCCTGGGTGTGGGCGGGGAGGATGACGATGGGGAGGTGCACCGCTCCAAGGTGGGCCTGGGGGGCCCTGAGCCTCCTGGTGGTGGTGGGGCTTCACACTGGGAAGGTGGGCTGGCCATGGAACTGAGCTCATCTTGCCAGAACCCGAGTTGCAAGTGAACCATAACCAAGATGCAGGCGGTAGTTAGAATTAACTGTGTGTCTGTCACACGACCCCCCCCCCCCCCCAACAGACACACACTTGCTCTGTAAGCCTTATCTTCTGGGCAGGGCAGGTCCTGAGGGAGTGAAGGAGGAAGGCAGCTGCACTCACTAGTCTTATAGCTAAGGAGAACCGGCTGGTGGGTCTGGCTCCTGTTCCCCTTCACATTCTTCCACGGAATGTGTTCCCTTTAGGCCCTAGGTGAGGGAGAGGAACAGGGCATGGCTTCCTGGGTGCCTCTCAGCCTGGGTGACCTGGGCTCCCATAGGTGCCAGCTGGGGTTCTGGGTGTGCATGGGGTGTGGGCCCTGCTGGGGCGTGGGGGCCGAGTGTGTGCTGAGCCCCAACCCCCGTTTTCACAGATCAGCCAGGTGCTGGGCAATGAGATCAAGTTCGCTTTGAGGGAGCCGCTGGGGCTCAGGTGAGCCTGCTTTCCTGGGGGACAGGGTGGGGTTGTGGGCTGTGTACTCTCCCAGCCCGACAGCCTCAGTGGGGTCCCCACACTCCTTGGCCCAGTACTGCCTGACACTTGGGTCCATCCCAGCCCATCCCCTGCTGTCCCCAAACCAGTCACCCCTGGACATCCTGGCTGGAGGGGGTATCCCTGGGGGCTGAGGTGACAGCCTGGGGTCCACTGTGACCTCCCTCTCCACATCTCCTCAGGGTCTGGCAGTTCGTGTCTGCTGTGCTCTTCTCTGGCATTGCCATCGTGGTGAGCACCCTCAATCCTTGGTCCCCAGCCATGACTTTGTTTCCCCTTCCTCTTCTGCCCTGAGCTCTCCCCGGGGTCCTACCCCCACCCTCTGCTCGGTGGCCTGTGTCGCCTCTCTCAGAGGACCTGGCCATCATAGCTCTCAGATGCCATAGTTTTGGCTCCACCTGTGTCCTGTTCTAGAATATTCTAGATCCTGTGGCCCTTGATTGTGACTCTTTGCCCCCTTGCCCCCTGGGAGTCTCAGAGCCATCTGCCCAATGTGGAGGAGGGGAGAAGGTGGGGACCCTAGACTGCCTCAGGGACCCCTAAGCCTGCTCCTGGGGGAGCAAGGAGGGGCCTACTGACCCCCCCCCTTCCTGCAGGCCCTGGCCTTCCCTGACCAGCTCTATGATGCTGTCTTTGACGGTGCCCAGGTGACCAGCAAGACCCCCATCCGCCTCTACGGCGGGGCCCTCCTCAGTGAGTATCCAGGGTAGCTGGAGACTGAGGGGGACCTCCAGCTTGGGCTCCCCAGCGTTCTCCTTGGGCTGTCTGCTAGGGGTTTGCTGCCACCTAGTGGCCACAGGTGTGAACACCCAGTGGACTGGGACTTGCCTCCGTGAGCACTCCTTAGGTGCTGGCTTCCAGGGCCTCAGGAAGGAGGCACCATCAGCACTGTGTCTACAAAACCCCTGCACTCTGACCTCTCATTTGAATCCGTGCTTCCTCCAGAATTGCAGTCACACAGGGCACCTGTTAAGAGTAGGAGCTGGATTCTGGCTCTCCAGGCAGTGTGCATAACTAACTATACACCAGGCACCAGGTTCAAGCCCCAGCTCTACAAGGGAGTAAAACAGCACTGGAGGAGGTTCTATAGATGGTATAGTAGTGCTATGGTGTCTCTCCTCCTTCCATTTGAAATTTTAAAAAGGATGTACAAAGTTGGTCCTATAGTGAAGGGAAATGGCTGATGGAAAAACACACAAGGACTCTGGTTGGAGCCTCTAACCATCACCTGGGAACACCATGCAAAGAGGAAGCTTCAAAAACTGTGTGGCCATGCCGTGGTGACTCCTTCTATCTGTCTCTCCTCCTTTGTCTCTCACTATCTCAACAAAAAGAAGAGTCCACTCGGAGCAGTGGAATCTGTCAGGTATGATGGCCCAGCAAAAAGTGAGACACAAGTTAAATTAAAAACAAAAGAGGAAAAAAGGATATTGATCTGGGAGTAGTAGAATCATACTAGTTAAAAGTCCTGGCCCTGTGAACAAAACCAAACCCAAACCTAGCACAGCTGGTATCCTTCTCTCACCAGAACACTCTGTGGCTCCCTGTTGCCTGCGGAATAAAGTCCCAGCTCTTCTGCCTGGCAGTTTCTTTCTGATCTAATAAAATAGGGAAAAAGTGGCCTCCAGGAGCAGTGGATTTGTAGTGTTGGCACTGAGCCCCTGGAGGAAAAGGGAAAAAAAAAAAAAAGCCTTTCCAGGCTAAGGAAATAGCATAGTCGTTCTACAAAAGACTTGCCATGTCTGAGGCTCAGAGGTCCCATGCAGTGGGTCCAGGCTGCCTCCCCCACATTCTGCAGTGCTTAGAGCTCTGGTCTCCCATCACTGGGTCCTAGTGTCCCATAGCGAGTAGTTAAAAGTCCAGTGGCGGAGGCAATGGAACAGAGCCTGGAGGAAACTGGGCAGGCTGGATGGGTGATCTTGAACTTGAGCCTTCATGGGGGCAGGGAGTTCACATCTGGGACCCAGATCTGCCCTGTGTGCCAGCGGGCCCCCCCCCAGCCCCGCCCAGCCAGCCTGGCCCCATGCCCGCCCTCTCCCCAGGCATCTCGCTGATCATGTGGAACGCTCTCTACACGGCGGAGAAGGTCATCATCCGGTGGACTCTGCTCACAGAGGCCTGCTACTTTGGGGTCCAGTTCTTGGGTGAGTGCCAGGGTGGGACTCAGGAAGGCCCCCTATGCCTCCACCTCCCAGCTGTTGCCACCTGGGGCAAGTGACAGAGGCCTCTGTGAAGGATGGGGATGGGGAGGGACTCAGGCAGCTGTGCTGGTCCTCGTGCCTGCACACCTGTGCTCACACACGCAGAGCGCAGCCTCCCTGCGCACATACACTATGCTGTTCACTTGCTCCCAGTAGCTGTCACGTGAGGGATGCCATGCCCTACCCTCTGCGCCTGTGGGGAGGGAGGCTTCTGGCTCAGGGTGGGGCCCTTGGTGTGGTGGCAGGAGCCCCCTGACCTGTCCCCGGCCTCCCTCTCCACAGTGGTGATGGCCACGCTGGCCGAGTCGGGCCTGGTGTCCCTGGGCTCCCTGCTGCTCCTGGCCAGCCGCCTGCTGTTCGTTGCCATCAGCGTCTATTACTACTACCAGGTTGGCCGGAGACCCAAGAAAATCTAGCGTCTCCTGGAGTGCACCGGGGCGCCCCCTCAGTGTCCCTTTGGCTCCTGGAAGGTGGGAGATGCCCTGGCTCAGGCAGCAGGGGAGGTCTGCCCCTCCCCAAGGGCACTCCTGATCCTGTGTCCTCCTGGACTTTCTGGTCTCAGATGGAAGTGGGGGTGGAGGGCAGTGGGTCTCTGTACCCCTGTTCTTCACCCCACCCCGTGATGCCTCCTTATCCTGGATCTTCTGGCTCCTGGACCCTCCCATTCCCAACAGAAGGGTGGGAGTCTGGCAGTTGGCTGCAGTGCTGCCTCTGCCAGGAGGTCCTCTTTGCTTTCAAAAAAGAGATGGACGTTCTCCCTTACTCCTCAGTCTCCACCTCTGACCAGTCTGGTTGCCCTCACTTCTGAATCCAGCCTATCTCTGCCAAACCCTGAAACTGCTCCTCTGTGCCCCCCCACCTGTCCCCATATACCCCACCCTGGTCTTGCCTGAAGCCCACCTGAGCTGCCTGGCGGGTTACCAGTGTTACCGCACTTCCTCTGTAGTCTTTTTCTGTGCCCTGTGTCACATGGTCTGTCCTGTCCCCATCCCCAGGACACTCCTACCCCCAAGGCTTTGCTCCAGGCTGCTTCACCTGCACCCCACCTCCTGGAGGCCCGGGGGACTGAAGCCACTGGTCCTGGACAGACAGATACACAGATAAGCCCAGGCAGGGCTGCGGTGTTGGAATCTGAGATGAGGAAGAGAGCAAGGCGTGGAGTGCCCTTGTGCCCAGGCATCGTGCCCAGGCCTCATGCCCTGGCCAGCCCCTTTACCCCTCCCCAGAGGCTGCCCACTGGGCCTCCTTCCTGGGTTGCCCTGAGGCCTGGCTCAGCGCCCTTCAGACCCAGTAAGGGAGACAAACAGAATTTCAGCTTTCACTCTGGGAGCTACAACCCCCAGTTCTGGGGACAGTTGGAGAGGAATGGCCCAGGCACCAGATGCAGAAAAGAGAGTCAAAAGTCTCTGGGGGTGGGTGCCCAGCTGTTCCCACAGTCATGCACCCCTGGGACCTGGTTTGTTCCCAGCAGAGCTGCTCAAGGCTCACCAGGTAGGGTGGCATGGCCTTGCTCAGCTGGGTGGCACTCTGGAACACCTGGGCATGTCCAGCTGATGAACTTCTGTGCTGCTTGGTTAAGCATCCTGTGCAGGCTGGAGAGAGGGGCCCCTCAGACAGATGGGTGACCCATGGGCAGTGGGGGGGGGGCAGGCAGGAAGTCCTGGCAAGGAGCAGTTGGGGGTGGGGGACAGGCAGGGACAAGGGGGAGGGACACGGACTCAGTTATACTATGGTAAACTGTGTGGGCCAGTTCTCCATCTAAAAGGGAGGGGGCCAAAATGCCCAGATTCCTCCCCCTCACTGGAACCCAGCACCCCATGGCCAAACTCCCATTACCCCCCTCCCCAAATCAAAACCATCTTTCTTCACAGTCACTATTTATTCTTCATTCCTTTTTCTTTTTGTAAGAAATAGTCACAAAAACCATGAGTGCGGGCAGCCTGTTTTCTATCACAAAAACTCCTCTCGATACATAATATAAAAAGGGTGTGTGAGGGGGAAGCTCACAGGAGAATAAACATGATAAATTAGCTCTGCTATCGACTGTGAGGAACATTTACAGTTTTTCAAAATAGACTTTCCACACGAGGACCTGGCAGGAAAGCGGGGAGGGAACTCCTGGGGGAGAGTTGGGCGGTGGGGGGGGGGATGCTGCAGCCGCAACTGTTTTGGGAGAGTCTGGCCTGGGCCCTTGAGGTGTGGATGAGAGAGAGGGACCGGGAGGTTCAGGGGATCCAGCCAGCCCTCAGTCCTATCATGTATTTTCTTTTCCAAGATGGTGTAACTTCTGGGATGGGGCAGGCTGTGTGGGTCTAATAGTAAGGGGTCTTCCTGACTCTTGCCGGGGGCCAGGGGTCAAAGAAGGTTGTGTCCCCACTCTGTTCCCACCCACCTCCAACAGCTACTAACAGCCACCAGTGCCTATTATGGGCTGTATCTGGACCAGCCTAGTTTGGGGGCTTGTGTGACTCGAATCTGATTGAAGCTATTGGTTAAGAGAGAGCTCATCCTCTCCAGCCTGAGAGAATGACCAGTAGAAGGGCAGAGTCCGGGCTCCCTGGCACCTCTCAGGAAGCCATTGAGAATGAGAACCCTGCCCCTGGCTCCTCTGTGTTGCCCCTGCCCCATCCCCAGTCCTAGGGGGCCCAGGAATGAAAAAGAATTCACCAACTCTTTTACCTTCCAAAGAGCCTGAGTTCGCTCTGTGCAGGAGTCCAGGAGGGGTAGACTGTGTGCCTCTCCCAGGAAGCAGAGCTAAGCATATGGGTGGGTAAACACCCACTTTGGAAACTTGCAAGAAGGGTAAGGAACAGTGGCAGAGGATAAGGGAGGAGCATCAAACCCAATCTTTACAAGAGGCACAGAGCTCAGGCTGCTTCTCAGGAGGGGCAAGGGCTGGGGGGTGGGCAGGGCAGCGGGCACTGAGGCCCAGGCACAGCTCTGCCTCTCCCAGCCGCTGAGCTGCTGAAGGGAGGTTGGAAGCTGAGACACACAGTAAACTCTTCCCAGGTCCTGTGCTGCTCCTGCCACTTCAGTGCCTGTGACAGACATCACTAATAGAGCTTTGGATATCTGTTAGTTAGACATCACTAACTGAGCTGAAGATTTCACTGATCAGGCTTCCACTATTCTCTGCCAAGGAGCCCAGACCAGACCTTGGACGCTTGGCACAGCCTCTGGCAGTGATCCCTGCTTGCCCAGGGCTGAGGTCACTTGCATTCCAGTTGCCAACACTCCTGGAACTGGAGATGTAGGGACTGATTTATATGGACATCTGGGGGTGGGGGGTGGAGGACACTCAGAAGTGTGCTAGTGATGGTAAAGGGACAGATACCACATCCAGCAGAGAGAACCAGGACACCCTGGCATTTTGGAACCTGGGGACAGGCAGGTTCCAGGAGACTGTGTGGGCCTGAATGCTTCTGGAAGGAGAGAGAACCAGAGGGAGGCTGTGACAGGAACCACAGAAAGCAGATGCCCTGCCTGTGTGGCTGAGTGCCAGCTGATGTTAGAGTTAGGTCCAGAGGCTGGAGGCAGCCTTGGGAGGTAGTGAGCTGCCCGTCCCTGCAGGTGTGCAAGAAGACAGCATAGAAGGCTGGGTAAGGATCTTGGCGGAAGATATCCAGGCTTCAGTTCTAGGGTGGGGGTGATGGGAGGGGCCAGGTGAGCCTGGGAATCTTCCCAGCTCTGGGCCCCTGGGGGTGATTATTGGGGAGCAGAGAAGGGGCCAGGCTCATGGCAAGGCCTGCAGGCAGTATAGACAGGGAATGCGAGTGTACGTGTGGGTGATTCCTGGGGGCTTAGGTGTGTGGACGGGAAACAGACTCCAGAATTTTCTTCACTGTGTAGTTGAGAAAAGACAGTTCCCCAGTGGTCAGCCCTCTGGTCCCTAAGATGCAGTGGCCGGCAACCTGGGGATGGCCCAGTTTCTGCTCAGGTGTCCTGACTTGCTGTGTGGCTGAGAGAGACCTTGTCCCTCTGGGTCTTCCAGATGACTCTGGGATCAACAGGTTTGCTTGCAGGCACTCCGGGCTCGGTGCTGGACCATCCTCTGACCACGAGGGGGCGCTTGTGGGCCCTCAGTCCTATAGTGAGTGGCTGCGTCTCCCTGGCTGTGATACCTTCGGGGGCACCTTTGCCTCCTTGGTGCCTCATTCCCTGCTATTCAGCTGCTAGTCCCGAGACCACGAGGAGAGGGCTTAGGCCAGGCCGCCAGGGGACAGTGAAGGGACCTGTGGCCCTGCTCCTAGGGGCTGTAGCACACCCTGCACCCCGGTTTTGCAGGCTGGGACCCGTGCGACAAGTTCAGGCCCTATTCCAAAGTTGATTTAGTTCTGTTAGAAAAATAGCTATTTGGCCCTGCCCCTCATGGCAGCCTCCTGGGGCCAGGGTGCGGGGAGGGGAGGCGGTGGGTGCTGAGTGCCTGGCGAGGCACCCCAGGCTGTGGGTTTACTGGATGCCCCGGAAGAGGCACATGGCAAAGATCATGGCGAAGAGCTGCAGGGAGAGCGGGAGTTCGAGTGTCAGGCTCAGCTCGCACACCCCCAGCCAATCCCCACCCCATGGGGCCACCCACCCCTGAGAAGCAGGGAAAGGGATCTCCGTCTCTCAACCCCCTCCTGTGGCCTTACTTCCTGACATGGGGGGTGGGAGCAAGCACTCAGGGAGAGCCACCTTGTGACAGTTCCTTTCCTTTCCAGGGACCTTTAGGGCTTTCTGGGGACCCCTGGGTAAGCGGCTGAGCCACCCCAAACCCTGTTCCAGGCTCCGACAGGTAAAGGGTTTGGTCTGGAAGCCCAACTGTAGCCCCTCCCTCAAGAGACAGCGAGGTTGTAAACTGTGTGCCTGGAGGCCCAAAGGAGGGGACCCCACTTACCTCGATGGCCAGCACCCCGATGGCGAGGGCTCCAGCCAGGTAGACGTAGGTCTCGAAGGCATTGAGGATCACAGTGTAGCAGCCCTGGAAGGAAGGAGTGAGGTGAGGTCATGTCCACAGCCAGTCATCAGCCTCAACGAGAAGCCTGGGAACCTGCTGGGATCCTGACACACAGGCAGTGGCAGGCCTGTTTCTCCAGTACCCCTTGGGACAGCTTAGTTGGGAAGAAGGTAGGAGAGAGCGGCCCAGAAACCCAGGGATGGTCCACCAACTCCTCCTCTATTCAGCACCTTTTTTTTTAAAGTTTAAGACTTACTTATTTTGGGAGTCGGGTGGGTAGGTAGCATAGCGGGTTAAGCGCATGTGGAGTGAAGTGCAAGGACCGTGTAAGGATCCTGGTTTGAACCCCCGGCTCCCCACCTGCAGGGGAGTGGCTTCAATGGCAGTGGAGCAGGTCTGCAGGTGTCTATCTTTCTCTCCCCCTCTCTGTCTTCCCCTCCATTTCTCTCTATCCTATTGAAGGGAAAAATAAATGAATATAAAAAAATTAAAGAGTTACTTATTTCATGAGAGATTCAGAGAGAGAGAGAAAAGAGAATCACCCTGTCCTGTGGCACTGCTGGAGTCTGACTTGGGGCCTCACACTGGCCAGTCCTGCACAGCACCACTAAACCAGCTTTCTAAAAACATGTAATTTAATTTAATTTTTATTGCCATCAGGGTTAGCACTGGAGCTCTGGAGCTCGGTGCCTGCATGATAGACAAATCCACTACTTCCCGTGGCCATTTTTTTCCCTGTTTTTTTTTCCTCTTTTTTTAATTTTTAAAAAATATTTATTTATTCATTCCCCTTTTTGTTGCCCTTATTGTTTTTATTGTTGTAGTTACTATTGTTTTTGTTATTGATGTCATTGTTGTTGGACAGGACAGAGAGAAATGGAGAGAGGAGGGGGAGACAGAGAGGGGGAGAGATAGACACCTGCAGACCTGCTTCACCACTTGTGAAGCGACTCCCCTGCAGGTGGGGAGCCGGGGTCTCAAACCCGGGTCCTTACTCTGGTCCTTGTGCTTTGCGCCAGTGGCGCTTAACCCGCTGTGCTACCGCCCGACTCCCCTGGCTCTCTGCTTTATGAGAAGTTTGGGGAATGGTCTGCTGGAACCCCAGAAAACTCATACTTATCCTTGAACCCCAGCCAAAAAGCCCACTTGCCTGGCCTGAGTCATGACTGGACTGGCTGCTACCCTCATGATTCCTATCTTTGGCCACATCTCGGGAGCCCTCCCCAGCCCCTACCCAGGAGTCCCGGGTCACAGCCCAGGGGGCAGGGCCGGGCACCTGCTTGTTGAGGAAGGGGTCCCGCCCCAGGAGGCACTCTTCACGGCTCAGCAGCACCCCATCCCGAGCCTGGGGCTCCCTCCTGCAGCAGGCCTCTGGCACCTCATCACTGTCCAGCATCAGGAGTCGGAAGACAGACGCGAACTGGAAGTCTTCGGGCCCATTCACCCCGCAGCAGCCAAACTGGAAGTGGGCAGATGGGCTGGGGTCAGGGAGGGACCACAGTCGGGGTGCAAGCAAGGCCCCCCACCACCACAGGAAAGCTCTTTGTCCACTCTGAGCCTGAGGGTCCTAGGCTGTGGAGTAGGGGTGGGACAATGCTGCCTCGTGGGACTTGATAAGTACTCAGTAAGCACTCGTTCAGTTAGCACTTCCACTCACTGTGATCATGACTGAGTTCCAGGTGGCTGTGAAGACATCGGTGTTGTTGTTGCCCTGGTAATGCTTGGTGAGCTCCTTGGTGAAGAACTCGCGGGTGAGCTGCGGGCAGAGAAGTGGCAGGCTGAGACCACCCTTTCCAGCTCTGTGCCTGGAGGTTTGGGTGGGTCCCTTGCCCCCTCCCACCAAGCCTCCAGCTCATCAAAAATAAAAGACAATCTAAGGGCCTGGTTGAAGGCACACTTTACCAAGTGCCAAGAGCCGGGTTTGAGCCCCTGCTCCCCACTTGCAGTGGTGAAGCAGGTCTGCAGGTGGCTGTCTTTTCTCCCTCTCTGTCTTCTTCTTCCCTCTCAGCTCTCTAGCTAGTAAATAAAATTAAATTTAATTAAAATAAAATAAAATGGTAATCTGACACACACCCCCCACTGGATCCCGGGGTGCTGGCCTCTCATATTTACCCCTAGCTACTACTTAGGCGCAGATAGGGTGGGGTAGGGAGGGGCCCTGGGCACAGGCTCTGGAAGCCATGGTGTGGGGCAGGGAGTCTGTACCCACAGATCACAGGGGTGGCCTTGGAAGTAACCTGGACCCCCCAGACATTCTCTCAAGGTCTAGTGTCCCTCCTTCAGGCTATGGTGACGGGTGGGGCTGGATGGCAGCTGGGGCTGTTCTCTCCCCAAGGCCAGGTCTCCCGCCCCTCCCCCTCTTTGTTTCTAGCCCCTCATTTGGCTGTGAGACCTGGCTTTTACAGATTCAAGGGGGGGCATAGCTGGCACTTCAGGACTCTGATTGTTCTGGGCATGGGCAGGTGGTCTTTCTGAGTGTCAGCCTGCAGGGGACACCCAGGGCTCAGGACAGACACCTCAACTCTCTTGAGACCATCAGATGTTTACTACAGGGTTATGACGGGCTAGGTGTGGGATGGAAATTTCCAGAACTAGGTGTGGCAGGGCACCAGTTGGTCTAGAAAGAAAAGACCAAAGGTCCTCTGACCAACCTTCTGGAAAAATCCTTGCAGGAAGGAGGCTCCCTGGGCCTCTCCTAGGAGGTGGGGCACAGGCTGGGATGGGAGAGGGGCTGCTGACTCGGGGTGGGAGAGCAACTGGGACATGACCACTGATCCCTGGCTGGGGGCCCCCTGCCCCCTTGAGGTGCATGGGTCCCAGTACGTACATTTTCCCTGAAGATGAAGGCCAGGATGGCGGCAGAGAGCTCAGCCAAGAAGATGAGGAGGATGAGGAGGAAGAACTGCCAAGACAAGAGTGGGCTTGTGAGTCTTCAGCAAAGGACACAAGTGACACAGCGTGCTAATGGTACTCCTGCCACCTGTCACACAGCTCTCCCAATGGGCCCAAGACAGGGGACAGCATTGCCACAGGCCCGACAGTTCTCAGCACAAATAAGCCTTCAGGGAAGTGGTCTGTGGGGTGTCCAGTCCACACAACACCCCCCAGATGGCAGGGGGGCTGTCCAAGCTGTAGGGATACTGAGTCCACACTGCCGGCTCCTCTAGACACCCCTGCCTGGCCCCCTTGCTGTTACCATGGGAAGTGGGGAGAAGGGGTCCTGATCTTTAACTGCAGGAAAGGGGAAAGACTGGAGGGCAGGTGGAGGTGGTGTCTATCACCTGAAACCTGGGGGTGGTGATTAAAAATCTATTGATAGAGAGTCGGGTGTTAGTGCATCGGATTAAGTGCAGATGGCGCAAAGTGCAAGGACCAGAGTAAGGATCCTGGTTGGAGTCCCTGGCTCCCCACCTGTAGGAGGGTCACTTCACAGGCACTGAAGCAGGTCTGCAGGTGTCCATCTTTCTCTCCCCCTCTCTGTCTTCCCCATCTCTCTTGATTTCTCTCTATCCTATCTAATGATGACATCAGTAACAACAATAACTACAACAACAATAAAAAAACAAGGGCAACAAAAGGGGACATAAACATATATACAAAAAAAGGAAAATAAAAAAACTTAAATCTATTGATAATAGCATCTCACCCCTTGTCCTACTTACTGCGTTTCTGTCTATTAAAAAAGATGGAAGAAAGGAAGAGGAGGAAGAGGAGGAAGGAGAGATTGCTGAGCCTCACTTCTGGAGCCTCTCCTGTTAAGGATCAAAACTCAGGACCTCATACTTGCAAGTCCTGTGCTCTACCACTGCCCCACCCCTCCAGCTCCGGAAGTCCTTGCTGTTTCCCAAAGTAACCAGGATGCATCTTTTTTTGGGGGGGGGCGGGGGAGGGAGCTCACATATTGAACCATCCTGCCAGGAGGACTCTTTCCATTCATCTGCACCCACGCCCCCCCCCCCAGCACATTCAAAACTAGGTTCAGCACCATCTCCTGGGAAGAAACTTAGGGAGCTCTACCCAGACAGGACGTTCATTCGTCTGGCCTCCCCTGTCACAGAGATGCCCTGAAGCAGCAGCTGTGTCCCTGCTAGAGCTCTCACTGGAGTACAGAGGGGGGTAACTCAGCTGCACCCCCAAGCCCAGGCATGGGCACCCCAAGAGCAAGCTACTTGTTATATCACCAGCCCCAGCTGTCCTGGGTACTGTTGGCAAAAGGAGGAGGAATAGCAGCAGGAATAGTGGTCTGGAGAGAAGCAGATGGAGACAGGGTAACAGGTGGACAATGAACAAGAAAAGAAAGAAGAGAGAGAGAAGATAGGGGAGAGACAGAGTGAGGAAGAGGGGAGAGGCGCTAGGAAGGAACCACGTATAAGGTCCTGGAGGCTGGACCCCAGCTTAGCAGACAGGAGCTAACTCTCTCGGCAGGCAGATCTTTTTTTTTTTTCCCTTGGCAGATCTCACGCACCCCTGGGTCTTGGGTTTCTCCTGAGCCCTGGGAACACTGGCAACGGTGGTGTCCTTGTCTGGCTGGTGGGCAATGAGGGAGCCAGTTAATGAGAGGGCTTGGGAGGCCTCCTGTGCTCCCAACCCAGAACCCCTGCCTGGTTTCCTGTCTTGGCTTCAGTCATGAGTCCTTTACCAATGGAAGATCCCTGGAGAGCAAGGCCAGGGCCAAGAGAGTGAGTCCTGGGACCCACACCCCAGCTCTCCTGAAGTCCCATGGGCACCCTCATCTTCATTCCCTGAGCCTGCTAACACTGTCGAGGAAATTCCACTAGGGGGCGCCCAAGGCATCTCAATGTCTCCAGAAGTATTTGTAGTGTTGAGACTACAGAAGGCCAAGCTACTGAGGCTCCCTTGTCACACATGTCACAGCTGGTTTGACTCTCCCCTGGAGGCCAGGCAGCTGGTAACATGAGTGAACGTTGCTTGGCTTGTCGTAATTGGGGGAAGGGACACCACTGGGTGCTGGCTCCTGGGAATTGTAGAGGACGTCCACACCCAGAGCTCCTGCTGGACCAACTCCTGGGCATCCCCTCCCTCACCACACCCACTCACCTGGGGCTGTGAGTGCATGTAAGCTGCCTCTACTCCCCCAAATTCTCTCTCCCTCCATCTCTCTCTCTCTGCCTCTACGGTTTTTCACTGTGGCTCAGTGCCAGCACTATGACTCCACTGCTCCAGGTGGCCTTTTTTTTTTTTTTTTCCATTTTATTTGATAGGACAGGAAAAATTGAAAGAGGAAGGAGAGATAGGGAGAGAGAGAGAGAGAGACACCTGAAGACCTGCTTCAGCACTTGTGAAGCGTCCCCTCTGCAGGTGGAGATCGGGGGCTCAAACCCAGATCCTTGCATGGGTCCTTGCACCTCATACTATGTACACTTAATTGAGTACACCATTGCCAGGCCCCCACCCTTCTCTAAGAAAGGTGTGTCACTAACTGTGGAGAGCTTATACATTTTCAGCTGGGAGATCAGGGGGCAGGGGCCCTTACAGGGGAGGGTGGTCCACTGTTAAGGCCCACCGGACATGTGACACAGCCCATGGGCCCACCACAGCCCAGAGAAAAAGCAAGAATGTACTCCGTTCAGTGTTCCTGGCTTCCAGCTGGCCAGCCTGGCCCTTGTTTAATAAACGCAGACACTGGTGCTCAGAGAGGCGGAGAAACCAGAAGCTGCTGCAGCAATAGATATCCTATCTATTTTTAAACTTCTTTTATTAGTGACTTAATAATGACTAACAAGATTGTAAAATAATAGGAGTATAATTCCATACAATTCCACCACTAGAGTTCTCTGTCCCAACCCCTCCGTTGGAAACTCCCTTATTCTTTATCTGTCTCTCAGAGTATGAAAAAGTATGAAATTCTTTTTTTTTTTTTGGTATTTATTTACTTATTGGATAGAAATAGGCAGAAATCAAAAGGGAAGGTGGTGATAGAGAGGGAGAGAGATAGAGAGATACCTGCAACACTGCTTCACCACTTGTAAAGCTTTCCCTCTGCAAGTGGGGACCAGGGACTCAAACCTGCGTCCTTGGGCATTGTAACATGCACTCAACCAGGTGCGCCACCACCTGGCTCTGTGGACCAAAATTCTTTATGAGGCGCAGAAGGGGAAAGGTGTGGCTCCTGTAATTGCTTCTCCATTGGCCTATTTTATTAGAGTTCCATATTTGAGCTCATTTCTATTGTTGTCATGGCTCTGGGATGATTTTTATCAGACAGAAAGAGAGGGGCTGGGCGGCGGTGCACCCAGTTGAGGCTAAGCACACGTTTCCGGGTGCAAGGACCGAGGTTTGAACCTCAGCTCCCCGCCTGCAGGCGGAAAGCTTCACAAGCAGTGAAGCAGGTCTGCAGGTCTCTCTCCCCCTTTTGCTCAATTTTCCTCTGTTCTATAAAATAATAAAATAGATAGAGAGAGAGAGACAGAGACAGAGAGAAAAGAATGGCCACTAGGAGTGGTGGAATTGTAATGCTGGCATCAAACCCTAGTGATAACCCTGGTGGCAATAAAAATGTAAAAGGGGGTCGGGCAGTAGCACAGCGGGTTAAGCGCATGTGGCGCAAAGTGCAAGGACCGGTGTAAGGATCCCGGTTCGAGCCCCTGGCTCCCCACCAGCAGGGGAGTCGCTTCATAGGTGGTGAAGCAGGTCTGCAGGTGTCTGTCTTTCTCTCCCCCCTCTCTGTCTTCCCCTCCTCTCTCCATTTCTCTCTGTCCTACTCAACAATGATGACAATAATAACAGTAACAACAACACCGATAAACAACAAGGGCAACAAAAGGGAAAAAATAGCCTCCAGGAGCAGTGGATTGGTAGTGCAGGCACCGAGCCTCAGCAATAACCCTGGAGGCAAAAAAAAAAAAAAAAGGAAAAGAAAAGAGAGAGATGGGTTGGGTAGTACCACACATGGTTGAGCACACATGTTACCATGTGCAAGGACCCTGGTTCAAGTCCCCACTCCCCACCTGCAGGGGGGAGGCTTCATGAGTGGGGAAGCAGGTCTGTAGGTACCTCACTTCATTTCTCCCTCTTGATCTCCCCTCCCTTCTGTTTCTGCCATAGCAAGTAAAATAAATACATTTTAAAAAATAACAAAGAGAGATAGATATCACAGCTTTCTCAAGTGTACTGGGGGTGGGCTCCAACCTGGGTCCCACGCATGGCAAAGCAGGTGCACTATCCAGGTGAGCTTCATTCATTTGAGTTCTTAAAAGCAACCAAGAAAAAAGCACCGTGGACCACATCCTCAGTTTCCCAGGCCTTGCAGAAAAAACCTGGCTCTTGAGACCCACAGACCAAGGCCCCACTCCACCTGTGGGCAGCTCGGCCAGAGGGCAGGCGGGGGCCCCCAAGCAGAGCAGCGTGCAGGGGTGGTGACCCGCAGAAGCAAATGAGAAAAAGGTTGGTGGAAGACAGTGTCCTGGGTTCATTTCATAACAGGGGGCCCAGGGATAGGTGGCGGCACACCTGGTTGGGTGTACATGTCATAACAGGAGTCCCTGGCAGTGTGGACACTGGCCCTCAGCTCCCTCCTGCCCCAGGCACCCCAGGGCGGAATACTTACAAAGAGCAGCAGACACTTGTTCTCACGGACGGCCCCGCAGCAGCCCAGGAAGCCCAGAAGGAAGAGCAGGCCGCCCATGGCCAGCAGGACGTAGGCGCCCGTGATGAGCAGTGGGTTGGAGACCACGATCTCCCGGAAGCCCGTGGGGTCCACCAGGACCCAGATGCCGAGGCCCAGAAGGAAGGCCCCTCCCAGCTGCTCCAGGAGACCAGGGAGGAACAGAAATAAGAGGCAAGGAATCAGACACCCTCCATTCACACACCCTAGCCAGTAAGCAGGAATTGGGGGCTGGGGCATTGAGCCCCCAGTTCACTGAGGAGCTGCTTTGCTGCCTGAACTGGTACCCCTTAATTCTCACTGCTGTGGGCACTTTCTGGCTCCCCTCGTGACATGGGGTGAGCCTCCTTTAAACCCTAGTCTCAGGCCCTCTTTCCCCACCTCGGGATGCTGGGAGCTATGTCATTTACAGCATTTTGATCTTCTTTTCTTGTGGGTGCTGCTGTTACTTTTGTAGGAAAATGAGGTAATTCATCCAACACATGGGTCCCATGCTGAGCCCAGAGGGGGAACAGTGACTGGCTGAAGGTCCCACAGCAAGTTCACAACAAAGCCAGGCCTCAGTGACTCCAGCCCCAAGGACATCCAGTGACACTCTGAGCTCTTCACTGTGCCTGCCCTGTGCAAGGGGGTTAGGAAAACAGAAAAAAAACCACCCTCTGTGTCCTCTCTCAGGATGAGCTCCCCACTCTCAAGCCTGCTCCTCAAAAGCCTTCTTGTTATGCCCTCACTTCCATGGCCTATCTCCCTAGGCCCTGCTCTTCCCTGGCAGAGAGGCCACTTAGTCCAGAGAAAGGACTGCTACTGATTAGCTGTGTGGCCTCAGGGAAGTGGCCAAACCTCTCTGAGCTTTAGTTTCCTCAAGGTTAAAGGAAGACACAGGTGCCCACCTCCCATGGCTGCCCTGAGGGAAAATGGGCAGGACAGACTGAGACTGAGAATGTGTTTAGCAGTTTGCAGTGAAGTGGCTGTCCTCCTGAAGTTGGTGGCGATTGTTGCGGGAGGTGAGCCCGTTTGGCATCAAGGGACTTCACAGGGTGCGAGGTGTTGCGAGCCCTGTGTGGTGAGGACTAGAAATGGCAGGTAGTGGCCCTGGGCAAAGCGGTGAGCTTTGGCTTGGCTGAGAAGGTTCAGGAAGCTGGTGGGGAAAGCTGGCGACACAGAGCGAGAGACAGAATGACCTTGGGGTGGGACAGAGAGGCTAGAAGGGCCCAGCAGCCTGGAGGGAGTGGCCAGTGACAACCATCTATGTCTTTGTCCTCTTTTTTTTTTTTTAGGGTTATTGCTGGGACTCAGTGTCTGCACTACAAATCCACTGCTCCTGGAGGCCATTTTTCCCTTTTGTTGCCCTTGTTGTTTATCGGCGTTGTCGTTGTTGGGTAGGACAGAGAGAAATGGAGAGAGGAGGGGAAGACAGAGAGGGACAGAGAAAGACAGACACCTGCAGACCTGCTTCACTGCCTGTGAAGCGACTCCCCTGCAGGTGGGGAGCTGGGGGCTCGAACCAGGATCCTTACGCCGGTGCTTGGTGCTTGCACTTTGCGCCACATGCACTTAACCTGCTGCGCTACTACCCGGCCCTCTATCTTTGTCCTCTTTTGGGCAACCTCTATCTCCTCAGTCCCCCACAAATCGCCAATAAGACTTGCATCCCTCCTTGTGGCTTACAGGGCTTTGGGGTTCTGGGGGCTCAACAATTTGTGTGCTGAGTTTGGCTCTGAGGAGACCAGAGGCCTGGACTGAGCTGTCCAGTTGAAGCTGCTCAGGACTCCCCAGCATGGAAGAACAGCTGTGATGTATTAAAATGAGTAGAGATAGACAGAGTCTGTCTAGGCCAACAAGGGGCCCTGCTCCAAGGGACATCAGTGGATGGGAACACACCCATATCCTGGTGGCACTGAGGTCAAAAGCTGAGGCTGGGCCAGCAGATCCTGTGTGGGCTTCCCCAGTCGCTCTTGAAAGAGGCCTGACCCCTGGGAGGGAAGGGCTGTGGGGGTGGCCACCCAGACATGCAGGCCCTCTGTCTGGAAGCTGGTGGGTTGGACGGGGTGGAGCCAAACTGAATGTGAAGCATTCTAGCACTTTCCACATGGATCTTGCTTACTTTCTGAGCAGCCCACTGAGGTCAGGCCATTCAGAAACGAGCACACTGAGGTTTGTGCCAGGTCACGTGTCTGGTGAAATGCAGGGCTGGGCTTTGAACCCAGGACTCCTAGTCTCAGAAAAGGAGGCCACATCTGCTTGGGCCCTCAGTCCCCTTGCACCTTATCCCCTATAGGAATCTGGGGAATTAGAGTCCAACCTTTTGTCAGGGAAGCCCAGTTATTCCAGGCTGGGGTATGGCGTCTCTCCCGGGGAGGGAGGGTGCGCGCGCGTGCGCGCGCGCACGCGCGCGCGCACACACACACACACACACACACACGCTCCTGCGCACACACAGTGGGAGGGGAAAGACCTGCCTGGAGGCCCTGGCTCTGTCACTATTTCCACACAGTAGCCACTTCAGTCCCCACCCCCACAGAGCCCAGGAGGGAGCACTCACAAAGATGAAGAAATTGAACACGAACATGAGGTACTTCATGCAGCTCAGACAGTCGCCTTCCATGGTGCTCCACCTGCAAGGCAGCCAGGCCCCTCAGTCCTCTCTCTGCCCCCCCCCCAAGTGCCCAGCCCTCATCCAGCCTCTGCTGGAGGGGGAGAGAGAGAGGGAGAGAGGGGAAGAGAGAGAGAGAGAGAGGAGAGGCTGCTGACCTCTCTGTCCCAGCATCCCCACACCTGGCCTGCCGTGCCTGTTCCCCAGTCACTGAGGAGAAGCCCACCTAGCTCCAGGTTGCATGGTGGATTAAGCTAGAGGACTTGACTTCTTTCTTGATCCCTTTTTGGGTGCAGGGTCTCATGCATAAGTCAGAAGGCTAGCAAAGTGCATTTGGATTTGTGTGGTGAAGTTAATGTAGTCTAAACAGACGCTGATTAATAACAGTGCCTATCTGAAGCTTATGCACTGCTATAAGGCAATGCTACTTTGATAGAAAGAAAGGGAGGTGGGGCAGGGAGATAGCTCACTTGGTAGAGCACACACTTTACCATGCAAGAGAAGCTGGGTTGAGTCCCCTGCCCACCCCATGGTTATCTGTTTTGAGAGTGACAGAGGGAGAAGGGAAAGAGGGAGAGATACAGAAGGAGAGATACCAGCTGCACTGTTCCATCGCTGATGAAACGTCCCCTCTCCGGGTGAGGACTGGAGGAGGGGACCCAGGTCCTTGCGCACTGTAATGTGTGAGCTCTACCGGGTGTGTCACTGCCTGGCCCCTGTAGAGGCTTTCTAAAAGGAGACACTGAAGGTTCCAGGTTTGTCAGCTGTGTCCCCTGAGGCTAATGGGACGTGAAGCCATTCTAGGCGGTCCAGATGAAACCTTTCCTTCCCTTGGGGAAGTATACAGAGAATTAGGATCGTCCATACGAAGTCCTGGGTTTGACCCCCAGCAATGCAAGTGATGGCGGGGCAGGGGGCCCTGCCCTCTCTCTCACACACAAAACTGCAAGGCAAACTTTAAAAAGGCCTTTCCCCACCCCGTGTCCCAGACTGGCTTGGGAGGCCACCTGCCTTGTTGGGATTTTGAGCAGTTAAGCCAGCCCTGGGCTGGGAGCCTGTTTCTTGGGGTGTTCAGACTCTCTCACCGGGTGTGGGACACACCCTTGAACTGAGAAGAGACTTGAACCGAGACTTAATATATAACTTGGCAAAGGCATAGCTGCAGGATAGATAAGACTCTTTAAATCCTCGAGAGACCCAGTGGGATGAGAGGAGGGAGCTGGCAGCCCAGCAAATGTGACCTCTTGTGAACCCCGCGTCTCATGGTACTGTGCAGCGTGTAAGAAAGCAGTTTAGGTACTGAGGTGCCAGCAGCCCTTCCATGCAGGGCCTCGCAACACAGGTGGGCTCTGTGCCTGTCTGGCGCCCCCCTGGTGGGAGTTTATCATGTAGCGTGCCCCAAGATACAGCCTGTCCTGTGTTAAACCACAGCTGGTGTTTAAGAGCTTAAGGGGGACTTAAGAGACACTTTCACTTGACACTACTCTTGATATAAGCACTGAGTGAGAACCCACCTCTTATGACATTTAGGCCACCAGCATTATCAAGCCCTTGAGCAGTCCAAGAGGTGGCACAGTGGATAAAGTATTGGGTTCTGAAGCTTGAGGTCCTGAGTTCAATCCCTGGCATCACATGTGCTAGAGTGGTGCTCCTCTCATTAATAAATTATCAAATCTTTTTTTTTTTTGCCTCCAGGATTATTGCTGGGGTCCAGTGCTGAATCCACTGCTCCTGGAGGCCATTTCCACCCCCCTTTTGTTGCCCTTGTTGTAGCCTTGTTGTGGTTATTATTGTTGTTGTTGTTGTTGATGTTGATGTCATTTGTTGTTGGATAGGACAGAGAGAAATGGAGAGAGGAGGGGAAGACAGAGAGGGGGAGAGAAAGATAGACACCTGCAGACTTGCTTCACTGTCTGTGAAGCGACTCCCCTGCTGGGGGCTTGAACTGGGATCCTTATGCTGGTCCTTGCGCTTTGTGCCATGTGCGTTTAACCCGCTGCGCTAGCACCTGACCCCCATCAAACTTTTTTTTTTTGATGAAGTCATTGAGAAGGTGGGGAGGCACTTTGGCCTTACAGTCTCACTTTAAAAAAAAAAAAAAAAAAAAAAACCCTGGGGCTTAGCAGGGGAAAGGAGGTTTGGCCAAGTTGTTAGTGGTGAGCAGGAGCCTGGAACCTTCTCTCTCCAAGTCCAGGCCGGTGCCCCATGGGTGGGCCACACTGTCCATGGTGAGCTTATTAGTTCACAACTGTGTGGACTTGTTTTGCTGTCACTTGCTTAGTGGCCAGTACATAGCATCTCCTTCATGAATGAAGGGAGGATGGAAGGACAGATGGACTAGTGGGAAAAAAGAAGCTAGAGAGAGGAAGCGATCAGAGGAATCAGACAAAAGACAAACCACACAGAAACAAAGGTGGAGAAAGACTGAAGGAGGAAGGAGGGAGAGAGATGGAGAAGTGACATGGGAAGAAACAGTGAGTGGAGAGACAGATGGGAAGAAGGCGCAGTGGGGGCTGGGGGTGGGGCAGGGGTAGGAGACAGTTGCAGACTCATTACCTGGGCAGCTCCTGACACGTCAGCAGGACAGTTTCCTCCTGGTCAGAGCACCTTGTTGTCGTTCTTTTACCAGTCCAGCTTGTCCTAGAAGAGAAAACAGTCCGTGACTGTAGGAGGCCCAGTAAGAAGAAGCCACATGGAAGATATCTTTTAGGAACCCCCTTCTGGGTCTCCAGTGAATCTGGGCCCATCAGAACCCAACTCCCTCAGCCAGGAAGCATTTTAGGCAGCCCCATGTCAAACGTGAGTCCTCTCCACCTCCCACAGGTTGGCCTGCTGTCCCATCTTCCAGATGGGGAATCAAGGTGGCAGCATCCTCCAGAGAGTCTGGACTCTGTCTATAGCCCCAGGCAAGTGGTCTGAAGAGCTGTACGGGGGGTGGGAGAGGGTGGAGGTCTCTGGAGCCAGCACTGGGGTATATACTACCGCTTTTTTAAAAAATTTATTTATTCCCTTTTGTTGCCCTTGTTGTTTTATTGTTGCAGTTATTATTGTTGTTGTTGGATAGGACAGAGAGAAATGGAGAGAGGAGGGGAAGACAGAGAGGAGGAGAGAAAGATAGATACCTGCAGACCTGCTTCACCGCCTGTGAAGCGACTCCCCTGCAGGTGGGGAGCTGGGGTTCGAACCGGGATCCTTATGCCGGTCCTTGGGCTTTGCGCCACCTGCGCTTAACCTGCTGCGCTACAGCCCGACTCCCCTTACTACCGCTTTCTATACACATCACTGGGGAGAGGCCCCCTGAGTCTCAGGGAGCAGGGATGTCGGTGGTTTGGTCATACCTCCCCTCCATCTCAGCCCTGGTCTCTTTCATCCAGTGACCTGTACCTCAGGCCTGCAGCTATCCTGAATGGGCCATTGTGCTCTGGACAGTGAGGGACAAGAGGCCCTGGTGACAATGAAAGACTGAGATGGTGACAAAAGACGCAGCACCCAGTGAGAATGTCTCTTCTTGTCCCCAGCAAGCCCTAGTCCACCTTGAATGCCGGTTCCTGGACAGACAGCCTTGCCCCTCTTGTGAGTGCTAACTGTCCCCTCTCTCTGTCCTCCTTGGGGTTTCAGTCTGAAACCGGGCCCCAGTTGCTTCTTGGTGTGAGGACTTGGAGGGACAAGGTATCAATTTTCTTTTTTATTTTATTTATTTTCCCTTTTTGTTGCCCTTATTTATTTTTATTGTTGTTGTAGTTATTATTGTTGTTGTTATTGATGTCGTCGTTATATAGGACAGAAAGAAATGGAGAGAGGAGGGGAAGACAGAGAGGGGGAGAGAAAGATAGACACCGGCAGACCTGCTTCACTGCCTGTGAAGTGACTCCCCTGCAGGTGGGGAGCCGGGACCTTGAACCAGGATCCTTACGCCAGTCCTTGTGCTTCGCACCATGTGCACTTAACCCGCTGTGCTACCACCCGACTCCTGGAATCATCTTTCTGTTCAGCCAGTATGACAACTAACTCAAGCTGCTCCCTTGAGATCTTTGGATAGTCACCACCCTCACTGAGATGCCAGGTTCTCCTCTGAAAACTGTGCTTCTAACTTTGAAATCAGGGGTGATTGTGGGAACTGTTAGGTGATAGAAACTCCTGGAAACCTGTAAGACCCCGCTCTCCCTGGGCACCTGGAAAGAAGCAGTCTAACCACTCCCTACTTGCCCCTGGGTGGGAGGACAGCCGTGGGCATGTGGCTGGGTCAGGATGAACAGAAATGCCTTTCCCTTGTGCAGCCCCAAATTCAAAGTTGGTGCAGTGATTTTGTGAGGTCCAAATCAAATGTCAATGAACAGTACTGCACACGCACCAGAAGCCAGACTGCTTTATCACTTCTGAGGATCGTAATCTGATCCTTGCCAAGGAGATGGGCAGATGAGGAAACTGAGGCTCAAAGACCAGCTCTAATTGGTTTGCTATTCACGTGGCTGCTGAGACATGGCTCCAGCCCAGAGCTTCGGACAAGGCCCCAGTCCATGGAGAGGGAATCAGGGTGGGATACCAGGAGGAGGCAGCACTTCACCTCAGCACCAGAGTCTCTAAGCCAAACTGCTCTTCCTTGAATCAGACTCCAGGTGCAGAGTCCCTAGGAGCCACCAGCATCCTCCCTGCTGCCAGCTGGCTGACTCTGGGGGCTGACCCCATCTTGACACCCCTTGGCAGATGGGAGCCCTGAGGCACAGAGAGGGGGGTGAGGTCATGCAGTGCCTTGGGGTTCTCTCCTGCCCGGGCCAGACAGCTTTGTTCATCCCATGTTCCCACTGCCCCAGCTGGTGGCTGGGTGCCATCTGCACAGAGCTGGCCCCCGAGGGGATCTCTGATTAAGAAAGACAGCTCACTCCATAAGTCATGCCTTCTCCTTTCTCTGCCCCCAGCCCTGGTCTGTGCTCTCTGGGGAGAGACACAAAAGGATTAAGAGGAGGAGGAGGGAGTGGAAGAGGAAGAAGAAGGTCTGGGCTGGTAAAGGGGCAAGAAGCATGCACTTACCCTGCCAAAGGAAGGTGCTATGGTCTAGGTTGGGCGTCCCTGACCCTTCCTTCCTCTGTGCCAAGCATCTACTTAGTGTCAGCCTGGGAATGGTTCAGGGCACGAGACTCTTGGCTCCCTGCCCTCAAAGATTCATTCCAGCCCATGAGAGTCAGCAGCCTGAGGCTCAGAGGAAAGTGACAAAGGCCATATGTGTCCAGTGTTGTGGGGATAGCAGACAAGACAGAATGAAGAGGTGCTGACCACCAGGTGGCTGGAGAAGGGGGTGGGCAGGGACAGCCTTCACTGGGCTCTGGAGATAATGCAAAGCCCTAGGTTACCTGCATTTATTTCTGGCCATCTTGCTAGATTTTCTTGAAAGTAGAGTAGCTACTATTCATATCATTCCCTGTAGGGTGTGGGAGATAGCATAATGGTGCTGCAAAGGATTTTCCTGTCTGAGACTCTGAGGTCCCAAGTTCAGTTCCCTGCACGACCATCAGCCAGAGCTGAGCAGCGCTCTGATACAAATAAACATGGTTCCGTCTTACAGGGTGAGGAAGTCAAAGCTGGGGTTGGGGGGGGGGGGGTAGATGAGACTCAGAGCTAGGATGAAATAGACACCCGGGTTTTCTGGACCCATGATCCTGGTTTGCCAGGACATCATTGACTCTGATGTTGGTGTATTTCAAAGAGGACAGGGACGACTTTATCTGCTCCTGCCATTGTCCTGCCAGGCTCCCTCCCAAGACAGCTGGTCTTGTAAACAAGCAATTGGCCTGGAATCCTGGCATGCCTGGTGGTGGTGTGGACTTGGGGACAGGGACACAGCTGAGTAGAGGAGGGAATCTAATTAGGCTCCTGAGGCTGGTGCCTGAGGGCTGACCACTTTGCTCAGAGCCAGGCCGCCATGGGGGCCCATAGATCCTGAAAGAAAGACAGCACCCCATCCCCACTCTTGCCCAACTTTGGACTCACTGAGAGGGAACCACCACCAACATAGATTCTTCCAAGAAGGAGGTGGCTTAGTGAGGGCTGATTCCACACTGACAGACTAAGGCCCAGATAAGATATAGGGGCTTGTCCAAAGTCACACAGCACAACCAGAGCTGGGTTGATTCTTGATTTTTTTTTTAATAGTACTCTCTCTCTTTAAAAAAATATTTATTTATTTATTCCCTTTTATTGCCCTTGTTGTTTTATTGTTGTAGTTGTTATTGTTGTTGTTATTTATGTAGTTATTGTTGGATAGAACAGAGAGAAATGGAGAGAGGAGGGGAAGACAGAGAGGGGGAGAGAAAGAGAGACACCTGCAGACCTGCTTCACTGCATGTGAAGCGACTTCTCTGCAGGTGGGGAGCCAGGGGCTTGAACTAAGATCCTTACGCAGGTCCTTGTGCTTTGAGCCACCTGCGCTTAACCCACTGTGCTACCACCCAACTCCCTGATTCTTTTTTTTAATATTTATTTTATTTATTCCCTTTTGTTGCCCTTGTTGTTTTATTGTTGTAGTTATTATTGTTGTCATTATTGTTGTTGGATAGGACAGAGAGAAATGGAGAGAGGAGGGGAAGACAGAGAGGGGGAGAGAAAGACACCTGCAGACCTGCTTCACCGCTTGTGAAGCGACTCCCCTGCAGGTGGGGAGCCAGGGCTTGAACCATGAACCTTATACTGGTCCTTGTGCTTTGTGCCACCTGCGCTTAACCCGCTGCACTATACAGCCCGACTCCCTACTCCCTGATTCTTGATTCTAAGCCCACAGTTCTTTCCACCATGCAAGACATTTTCTGGTGACACACACCCTTGGCCTTGCCTGACCCAGTGTCACCTAGTTCTCCAGGGTGGACTCCAGAAGGTTTTGCTAAACTTCATGAAAACCAGAGCCTGCATTTAATGACTACTTAACAGTATGCAGGGTCTGGACCTCAGGGCGCACAGATACTCATGAGAACCCAGAGGTGGTCCCCCTCCCTGCTGACCCCAGAGACAACGAGCAGCCTGCCTCCATGGCCCAGCTCTCAGCCCCTAAGCCGGAGTCCCTCTCACCCCCACTGACAGTCTAGGAAATCTACGGGTCCTCCTACATGCACAAGAGAAAACACGCAGGGCCAGAGAGATCAACCATGGCGGAATGTAGTTACTAATTAAGCAATTTTTTCAACCACACTTGGAACTGAATAACACTAGTGCTTCATTTTTTTCCCTTTAAATGTGGGACCCAGTGAAGGACTGGATAAGGGTGCTCAAGTTCAGGGAATCTGGAACTATTTTTAAGAGCTGTGACCATAGCTGTTAAGTTCCATGGGAGATGAACCGACCATTCCTGCTAATGGTGCTGAGGTGGGGGGTGGGGTGGGGATGTGTGTGTGCTGAGTTTCAGGGAAGCATTAGTGAAAGTGAACCTTGATTCCCCCCACTCCCACAAAACCCCCTCCCTGGAATGTGTGTGAGTTGAGGACCATGCGAATCCGGCCTTACCCCTCTGGGGCCCATCCATCAGGGGCTGCCACTCAAAAATCTATGCTCCCAGACAAAGGGCACCCTGCCCCCTGCCTGCCCCCTGCACATGGGGGTGTGTGAGGTGGGCAAAAAGTTCACAGCAGGAGCAGAAGGGAATCCTGAGCCAGGGGTGGGGGGTAGCAGGCCACCAGGAGCCTTCTTGGTTTAGCCCCCATCCTGCCCGCCTGGGATTGGGTGTGGAGCAGGGAAAGGGGGGGTCCTCTGGGAAGCTTGGGACATCCTCAATGCTGAGACCTGCTCCTTTTTTCTTTTTCCTTCTCTCTCTCTTTCTTTTTTATTTACTTATTGACTAGAGACAGAAATTGAGAGGGGAGTCTGCAGAGAGATGCATAGAGGGAGAGACATAGAGATGCCCGTAGTCATGCTTCACCCCTTGCAAAGAGTCTTCCTTTAGGTGAGAACTTGGGAGCTCAAGCCTGGGTCCTTGTGCCTGATCGTATGTATACTCAAGTCTGAGAACTTCTGTGGGTTCAAGGAAGGTACCCCAGCCTCTCTCAAGGCACACCCCAGGGCTGAGGAGGCCTATGCTATGGGGGGGAGCTCCTGGAGGTCATCTGGGGGGGGTGTGATGGCCGGTGGGCACTGGGGGGGGGAGCTCCTGGAGGTCATCTGGGGGGGTGTGATGGCCGGTGGGCACTAGGCTCTGGGAGTCATGTCCTTTCTGTATTTAAGGGAGTGCCCTTGGAGCAAGACAAATAGCTTGTCTGCCAATCAGATACCCATGGGGCCCCTCCTGTCACTCCCAGCAGAACCTAGAAACACTGCGGGCACCCGGTTCCCCTGCTGGTCACCCCACCTTCCAGAGCAGCCCAATTGACCAAGGCTGGCTCCACACCACAGCCTCTTACAGGCCAGCCAGAGTGTCTGCAGTGAATCTGCCCACTTTGGGGGAACCCTCTGGCCTTTGCACAGTGCCAGGAGCTGGGGTGGAACACAGTCTTCTGCACCCCCAGATCTGAATCACCTTTGAGGGGTGTTAAGACCTCCCCAGCTGGGTGTGCGGTAGATTTTCTATTGCATCCCTGTTAACTGGGAGGGGGCAGTTTCAGAAAGTGACTTGGAGCTCACCTCATCCTACAGCCAAGAATACTAGCATGTGTGTTTGTGGGGGGGGGTGCACAGTTGGCAGCAGGGCCCCAGACTACAAGCAGGCAAGGCCAGGGCTCTGGGAAAGATGATCGTGAACTTGGCAGGAATGACAGGGAATTGGCTGCAGAGGGGAAGGACTGTTAGTCCACTGGATGTCTCATGGATGCTGCTTTGGACCCCCCACCCACACACACCCACCCTGAGATGAGCCCTTTGTGGCAGGGGCTGTGTCCCCACTTCCTCTGAGAACCTTCAGGGCACAGACAGGGTACCTGGCAGAATAGTGTTAATAGGAGGAATAGCTTCTCCTGAGCATGGGTCCAGCATCTAGTACAAAGGAAGCAGCTGGCCCCGAGGCAGCTGGCCCTGAGGCAGCTGGGAGTTCCTGGAGACTCAGTGGGGGTGTGAGACTCTGACCTGGCCCAGCTGGTGAGGCTTACCTTGAACTGGGATGCAGACCACAGGCCGCTGTTGTGTCCCCCTCCCTGCTAGACAGCCTCCTACTGGCTGGGCTGTTAGACAACTAACAGCAAGATAAGCTCAAGTGGACAAGAAGAAAGCTGACCAGTTCAAGTCCTGGTTCAAATCCAGCTGGAGGGCTCTGGTGAAGCTGTCCAATCTCTCTGACCCTCAAATCAACTGCTATTTCTCAGCTACATATGGGGGCCTTGGTGGGGAATGGAAACCCCTGCCGACCTCCTCCCCCACCCCCTTCCCACACATCATACCCCTCAGGGCCCTGAGCTGTAAGAGCGCCTTTGAAAGGCCTGATAATCCATCCCAAAATATCCAGGGTTGTTGCTGGGGCAACCTGGCCCACCACACATCCCGGATTTAAATATTTAATGGCTCTGAGGGTATTAAGGGGGCCTGGGAACTGGACTGGAAAGGGCACAGGGCTAGGGGGCTGGGGGACTGGGTGGGGGAGGGGGCAGGATTGCTCATGGCAGAGCCCCCCACCTCCCCGCCAGGCCTCCAGCTTCTGCTGCTGCTCTTAGTCTGCCAGACTGAACCAGATCCCTATGGGAACCCAGGTCCTGGGCAGACAGGGCTGCACTGCTGGCATAAGGGGTCAGGGGTGGGTAGGGAACTGGTCTCCTGTGTCCCCAGTGCTGACCTGCAGTCTGTGCTGAGTTCCTCCATGCTCACCTCCTCTTCTCTCTCCTGATGCTGAGCACAGGGGCAGGGGGCTGCAGGGCAGCATGTGCGGAGCTTCAGACAGTGGGAATGAGAAGAGGGAGCATTCACAGAGTGCTCAGGCTCAGTACCAGCTCACTTCACCTTCTCAGCCTTCTATACCAAGGGTGACATGGTTATGCCTGACTCAAAGATGAGGAAACTGGGGTCCAGAGAGGTGGGGTGTCTTGTCCAGGGCCACATAACTGTTTGGGGCATCTGCCTCCCCCTCCCAGTTCCCTTGGGGAGCAGCTCAGAGTGGCCTGAGGCACCAGAGTGACCAGGTGAAGTGGTGCTCCCCACTTGCTGAGTCTCAGAAATCCAGTGCACCCTGAAATCTCACAGGTTATATGGAAATGCAATGAACCCCTAGAACAGAGAAATTGAGAGAGGAAGGAGAAATAGGGAGAAAGAGAGATACCTACAGACCTGCTTCGCTTTTGTGAAGTGTCTACCCTGCAGGTAGGGAGCTGGGGCCTTGAACATGGATCCTCGAGTGGGTCCTTGCACTTAGTACTATGTGAGCTCAATTTCTCTTTTCTATTCAATAAAATGGGGGGGGGGGAGGTTCATCAGGAACAGTGAATTCATAATGCCGGTACCAAGCCCCAACGATAACCCTGGAGGAAAAAAAAAAAAAAGCAGAAAGAAAAAAGAAAATTCTCCTGCCTCTCAGGCAGTAGGGGTTCATTGCTGGAGATGTATTAACAATTTGAGTCCACTGTTAAAACTCAGACTCAATCTGATTACCAAAAGAAAAAAAAAAAGAAGCCTACCTGAAAAAAAAATCTCAGAGCAGAAAGCCTGAGGGGATACAGGGGAACACTGGATCTGGGGTGTGTCTGAACTTAGCAGGGGCAGGGAAGGAGGCCTACCCACTCACTCCTTTACAGAAGAGTGGGTTCCGTTCTATCCCATCTGTTCCCAATGTGACCATGGCAGGGCACAGAGAGGTGGGGGTGGAGGGTCTACCAGGGAGCTTCAGGACAGAAGCTAACCGGACAAGTTGCTTCCTTTGCTGACTTCCCAGGGGATGGGAAGTTAGAAGGCATTGGCTGGTAGTCTGGGATCTTGGTTTGGGTTTCAAGTTCAGAGCCAGCCAGCTAGCTTGGCAACTGCACCCAGTCCTGTTCTTTGCCTGTGGGCCAGGCTCTCCCTCTGCCCTGAATCCTTCCGTTTGAACCTCTCTCTCTCAATCTCTCTCTCTCTGTGTCTCTCTGTCTCTCTCTCTCTCTCCCTTTCCTGGCATGGTGGATGGTGTCCTGCTAAGGTCAGCTGGAACACTCCTTTGAAACCCCCCTTGCTCCACCCTCCTGCCCCCAGATTGTGACCCCCAGCAGGCAGTGGCCTCATTTAATTTAGAGCTCTGTGTGAGTTTACTGTTGGACAAAGCCCTCTAGGGCAGGGCAACCTCGAGACTGCCGGGGCCCTGCTGGGCTCGGGGGACTTGGAGAGGCTCCTTGCTGGGGGAAGAGGAAGAACCTGGCAGGTGTTTCACCCCCCTCCAACTCAGGTGCCCAGTAATTAAGAAAGAGGAAGGTTCTGCAAATTGATGGGCAGGGGCAGGATTCCAGGCAGGGTGGAGAATGTTGAGGGGGGGGCTCTCTCACCAGGCCACTCACTCCCTCACACAAAGGGGGTGGACCTGAGCATCAGGGAGACTGGAGATCTGTCTTTCACTTTTTCACTGGGACAGGGTGTGTGTATATGTGGGTGGGGTGGTTCTCTGGTGTGTGGCTCTGAAGCAAAGGATATTGGAGAAGAGATTCTCTGGGGATCAGGACTTCCATCCAGATGTGAGTTGGAACTTTCCTGGAGTCAGGGCTAGGCAGTGGTGCTCCTGGTAGAGGACACAGTGCACAAGGATCCATGTTCAAACCCTCAGTCCCCACTGCAATGGGTGGAGCTTCATGAACAGTGAAGCAGTGCTACACGTCCCTCTCTTTCCCTCTCTCTCTCCCTGCCTCCCTCCCCCAATTTCTGTCTCCACCCAGAAAAACGTATATAAATAAATAAAACTCAGGTGGAGAGTTTGCATCTATTAGCGGTGAGGTTGGATCATTGACAAGGAGAGGAGAGAACCCCCTCCCAGCTGAGCGCCCCAGGCAGTGCCTTATGTCAGTCAGTCAGGTTGAATGAACTGTCCATAGAGCAGGCTGGGCAGGTGTGTTGGTCTGGAGAGCGCCCCCTGGCACCATGGCCTGCAGGTGTCGGCTGCAGTTCTCCAACTCCATCTTACTGGAATCTTCCACAACCTTGAGAGCATTCCCCTTGTTGTCTCGGGGAGAGACTGGGATTCAGACCCCTGGGAAAGGGCCAGGGAGGGGCATCCAGAGCTGTTGTCTCTGTGGGATCCTGAAGTCTCAGACCTGCGTCTCTGTTCCCCTTCTTTGGGGTCACCCTGAGTCACCTCAGTTCCTCTTTCCCTCTCAGATAAGTGTTCTCTGGTCAACTTCATTCCTGATATTCACAGGAAGCCTTCTGCCTGGGATGCTGTGTCCCAGTAGGAAATGGCCTTCAGGGGGAAATGACAGAAGCCTGGAGGGTGGCTGGGGCCTGACAGTCAAGGTGTGGCTCAGAGCTGGAGCACCCCTGCAGCTGTGCAGTTGGGTGTGGGGGTTAGGGGGTGGGCAGTGCTAAGACCATGTGAGCAATCTCCAGCACAGCACCATGTGGGACACTGATGTCCTGAGGCTGGGTTCTCAGGGACGGATCCACAGAACCTGTCCTAGAACCTGTCCTAGACGGATCCACAGAACCTGTGTCAGGTCAGGCATGATGACACCTTGAGTCTGTCCTCCCCACGGCTCAGGAGGCTGCTCTGAGGACGTGTCCCCAGTCACACTCCTGGTTCTGAAGGCCTGGCATTGTGACTGGCATATTCAGCTTAGGACAGCTCTGGACGGGTGTAATGTCCCAGGGGTGACATTCAGAAGTAGCCCAGAACCCAAGAGGTCACAGGGCTGAGCTCTCCCCTCCATGTATATCACCTGCAGGCCAATGTTCAACCCTCATGGCATCACTGTCACTGCCCTCGTCTACAGCTGAGGAGATGGGGTCCCAGGGAGGTGGCTCCCCACCCCAAGGCACTGCACTCTGGAGGAAGAGCAGCTCAGAGGAGGGGGCTGGAGGAGGCGGGCCTGGCATGGGGGTGACACTGCTGTCCCACACATGCAGAATAGTGTGGAGGCCTGGAGCTGGGACTGCCCTGCTGCAATCCTTCTCAGCACCTGCCACTGCCAAGTTCATTCAGAAGAGGGGACAAGGCTTTCAAAGCTGCACGCCAATAGCCACCCTGGGGGTTCTTCTCCTCAGGGAGTACCTTCCTCAGGATGGATGGGGAAGATGGATGGGTCATCTTCTGAGAAAGGGACATACTATTCTAAGTAGATATTTCAGCTTGAGGTCAATGATCAGAGTTCATCATGCTAAGTGTCCCCTCATTACTGCTCTGTCCAGCAGAGGCCTCTTCCTCCAGCATGGCCACAGTCCCAGGTGCCCAGGGTAACACACCTGGACCTGTCAGCAGGCAGAAGAACACTGGCCCCCAAGAAGTAAGCCTGGATCTTTGCTGTGCTCATTGGGACACAAAACCATCTGGGTCTGCTCACCTGTTTCATTTGGGCAGTCTGGGGCCTCGAAGGTGGGGGACAGTGTGCGGGCCTCTAATATCATTGCCATGGGTATGTGTGTGTGTGAGGGAGAGGGAGAGGAGGGGGGAGGGGAAAGGGAAGGGGGAGAGAGAGAGAGAGGCTCTTTGGGTTTGGGGTGACTGGTCTGCAAAGTCAAGTCCTCATCCAGGTTGGAGTTAAGTGGTATCTGGCATGTGCATGGGGGTGGTATGCTCATGTGTGTATGCATGTCTGCTTGTATGCCTGCGGCAGTGGGGGATGGGGTGGGGAACTCGGCCTTACCCCCAGACTGAGACAAAGACATCCATTCCTCAGGACCGGCGCTCAGGACCGGCGCCCAGGCCCTGCGAGCACTAATTAGGAGAGCCGGGAATTTCCCGCTGCTGCTTAATTACTGCTGACAGACTTCACAGGCAGGAGGAAATGGAACACCTCTGGGCCTTCCCACAGTGAGGTGGGGGCAGGTTCAGGTGGTCCCCATGGCCTTTGCCCCCCCCCCCCAAGCCCAGGCATGATCGGTCTCCAGGAACCCTAGACATTCAGCCTGCTCAGGATGGCAGCCTCTCGGAGGTATGGGGGCTGATGGTCCCCCAGGTGAGGAGGACTGGAAGGACAAGTGGCTCAGAGGAACATTCCTTATGCCAGGTGCCCAAGGAGTGGCCACTTACACCAGTGCTGACCACTGCACCTGGCCCAGGGTCCACACAGGGCCGCCATCCTCCCCACTCCCTATTTTGCCTCTGTCCATATGGTGAACTGTAATTTAAAGGTGGGGTGGCAGCACTGGCAAGATGACAACAGTGACTTCATGGTGTCATCAGCCCCCTCCCTGCCCCCCACTCCCGGCCTGCCGCCAGACTTCTTAGGAAACCACAGTGAAGCCATTATGAAGGCCCCTGGGCTCGAGGCGGCCGCGACAGAGTCAGAGCCACAATGCCAGCCCTGCCCACAAGGCCTCATTCATGCACACATAGCCCCCATCAGCCAGCCCCCTGGGGCCTCCTGCTCCTAAGTCTGTCTGCCTCCCCCCCACCCCTCCCAGGAAATACAGTCTGTCTGTTCAGGCCATGGGTTCAGGCTCTGCTTCCAGAAGACATGTCTTTGTTCTTTCCTTTCTGCTCAGGATCTGAGCTTCCCTGGCAGGGTGGCATCTGAGAGTACTTGCCTGTGAGCCCAAGGCTGCTTTTCGAATCCCACGAGAAAGGAGACCCACACATGCTCGGTCCCATAGGCGCTGGGTCCCCCATGGTCACGTGAGGACTGTTTCTCCCTTATAAGGATCATTTATGGAATGAAGACAAGCCACCTCAGAAGAATCATTTAAAAGCCACCCTTTGAAACTGCTGGCCCTTGTGGGGGCTGTCACTTGTGTCTGGAACACCTTTTCTCCCACCTCACCCTTCAAGACACAGCTTGACACCTCCTCAGCTAAGGGGCTGCCCCTAATTTCCCCAGCCTTGATAGTAGTCCTTTCCTCTTTAGCCACGAGAGCCTTGAGAGATGAGATGACAAGGCCCAGAGAAGGGCAGGGGCCTCCTTGGGCTTCATAGCCAGGGTACTACCATGCGGTGAAAGCTGCCCTGGAGCCCTGAGGCTCCCTTGTAGGTGGGGGTGAGTGGGGGGGCTGGTACTAACACACCAATTCAATGTCCCCTTCGTCTCTGGGAGCCAGTGCCCTGCCAGGCCCTCTCTGCCTTTGTTTTCCCCAGGAATGAAGCGGGGTGCTCTGCTCCAGACTCCAGGGGCAGAATTCACCAGAGAGAGAGAGAGAGAGAGAGAGAGAGAGAGCAAGAAGATGAGGAGCAAAGAATGGCTGGTTGTTGTCCCACAAAGGGTGTGTGTGTGTGTGGGGGGGTGGGGGATGGCAGGAAGCAGTGGGGTCCCTCTCTGGAGCTCCAGACAGTGTCTATCCATTCCTTAAAGGGTAGTCAGGGCCTCAGGCCCACCTGGCCTCTACCCTGGAGTTATCCTAGGCCTGACTCTCAGCTGAGCATCAGGTTACCTCCAAAACACCAAAACATGGCTACTTTCTTGCTGCCTGCTAGTACTAGTGAGGAGACTACTCTACATACACCATGCACAGTCTTTGCGCTTTGTGACCACACTGTTGTTTTTGTTTGCTTGTCTGAGTTGGTCCTGGTCAGGGCTTTATAGCTCTGAGATGACTTAAAAAAATTTTTTTTTCCATCTATGAACAGTCGGAAAAGTCATGACCTATTTTTCTGTTTTCCTATGCAAAAATGCATTATAACTTTTACAACAGCCCAATAATTCACAAGAGAGAGAACTGAGTGTCACTCCAGTATATCTGATGCCAGGGGTCCAACTGGGGACTTCACACCTCCAAGCCCAGAATTCTACCATTGTGCCACCTCCCTGGCCTGAAACACACAGCACCCTTCTCTGCGCCTCACTTCCTCATCTGTGAAATGGACTCACAGCAGCACCATCTCCCAGCACTGGAGGGAGGAGGGAGCAGGCTCTGGGGACTCTCAGCACAGTGTTTGGCACAGATGGGCACCAGCCTGCTTCTTCCAGTGCCCAAGAGGCAGGTTCCATGGGAGGCAAAGCACACTAAAGTTCTCTGGAGCAGAAGCTCACTCCTCACGCCTATCGGGCCTTCTGGCTGCCTTGTCTGACTGGGGGTGCAACTACCATTTGTTGAAAATCCACTCTGTAGGGGCTGGGTGGTAGAGTATGTATTACCATATGCAAGGATCCCGGTTCAAACCCCTCCAACCTGCTCCCCACCCATAGGACGGAAGTTCATACGTTGTGAAGCAGGTCTGCAGGTGTCTCTCCCTCTCCATCTCTGTCTCCCTCTTCCTTCTCAAATTCTTGTTATTTCTATCCAGAATAAATAAATCAAAATAAAAAATGTAAAATATTAAAAAGGAAAATGACTGTGTGCCCTGCTTTGCACTAGGTCCAATGCTGTTATAGATGGGGAAACTGAGGCTCTCTTCAGTGCTGAGGAGTGCATAACGCTGTAGTGGGGCTGGGGGGGGTGTTCTCACACCTTCATACAGGGCTTCCCCCACCCTCCCCAGCACCCCAGCACTTCTGATCTGCAGGACTGGTGTGGAGAGGGACCCAGTTTAGCAGGCAGGGAGGAGCTTCTTGAGTGGCCAGCGCCTGGTGTAAGCTGAGGTCCCCCTTCCCCAAGCACCAGGCAACAGGAATCCTCCAGCTCCTTCAAGTCACAGGCCCACAAGTCAGGACAGCATGCTCCCTGTGGCCTTCCCCAGGCCGCTAATCTTCAGCTTTCCAGAAGGAAACACACTCTGAGGTCTCTAGATTCTTCAGCTCCCTGCGCTCAGATGGAGGAAGGGGGCTTCCAGCCTCATCTCCTTGAACTTGCCCTGACTTGGGTTTTGCAAATGTCATCGGTGGATTTAATGATCAGAGGACATCTGCAATCCCGGCATTTTGCATGTGACTAGGACACAGGGTTCCTTCCATCTTGGGGAGGCAGTGAGCTGCCCAATGCTGGGGGTACTAAAGCAGAGGTCCATGGGTCCTTGAGTGGCACTGGATAGAGAGGATTATTTTTTCTGGCACTGGAAAAGGTTGAACTCAGTATCCCTTTGGCTTCTTCCAACTCTGAGAACATACACTTAACACTTGGCCTTGGCTGGCTGTGGAAAGTGGGAGGTGTGGCACTGGAGGGGATCCAGGAGGACCTCTTGGAGGTCACAGCATTTATTTCTCCTCAGTCAGAAACACTAGACACCCACAGATGGGACACTGGGAGGAAAGGCCCAGAAAGGTCAATCTGCAGAGACAGGTAGCAGATAGATGGCTGCTGGGGCCACACAGGGGCAGGGCTGGGCTTGGGCTCTGGGTTCCTCTGGGGTTGATGGGAATCATGGATGGAGAAACAGAAGCAGTGAACACCTGCAGGGGATGCTTTGGACCTTGCCCCAGGCCCTAACCTCATTCTGATGGTGGTGGGTGTTACTTGTTTTGTTTTTACCTATTTTAAAGACTTGTTTTATTGGTCCGGCAACATAGCTCACTAGGATAGTGCGCTGCTTTGCCATGTGTATGACCCAGGTTCAAGCCCAAACCCCACTGTACTAAAGGAAGCTTTAGTTCCTTTCACTCTTTCTCTGTCTCTACCTTTAAGAAACAGGAAAAAATTATTTATTGCATATGACACAGAGAATTGAGGGAGAGACAGAGATAGAGACAGAGATAGAGAGAGAGAGAAGCCAAACCACTCCTCTGGGACAAGTGGCACTGGGCATTGAACTGGGAGCCTCAGAAAGCAAGGTATCTGCTCTACCAGCTGAGTTGTCCTCCCAGTCAGAAAAAAACAAAAAGAAAAAGAAGGCTGTGGAAGGCCCTGGAGACTCAGAGTCAGAATCAAGCAGTGCTGGGGACCCCAGTTTGCCCCAGCAACATAGGCTGTCACAACTTTGGGGTAACCCCACTGGCTCCCTGGCCACTGTCCTCTCCTGATTTTTGTGCCCATCCCCCACCCTTGGGGAAGATGGGGGTTATAAAACAAAACAAAACCAACATTCTAGACTGAGGAAGCACCACATATGAAGAGAAAGTCTGGGGGAGGAGACATTTGCTTCCTTTTTTTTTTTTTCTTTGTCTCCTGGGTTATCGCTGGGGCTCGGTGCCTGCACCAGGAGCCATTTTTTTTCCCTTTTGTTGCCCTTGTTGTTTATCATTGTTGTTATTGCTGTTGTTGGATAGGACAGAGAGAAATGGAGAGAGGAGGGGAAGACAGAGAGGGGGAGAGAAAGATAGACACCTGCAGACCTCCTTCACTACATGTGAAGTGACCCCCCTGCAGGTGGGGAACCAGGGGCTCCTTTAAACTGGTCCTTGCGCTTCATGCCATGTGAGCTTAACCTGCTGTGCTACTGCTTGGATCCGGCATTTGCTTCTTAATTTAAACTCTCTGGGCCATTTGAATTGTCCTGGTGCATGTCCGGATTCTGCAATAAATAATTTCATTTCCTAACTTCTTGAGCTTTAAATAAAATTTTTACCACTAAAAAGAAAAAAAAGAAAAAAATTTTGACTGGGCAATTCAGAGCAGCTCACTAAAAAACCAGTCTGGGAGGCAGACGTGGAAGCAACAAATAGCTTCAAGGGCCACACTGCATGCACCCTCATCATCCTTTCTGGAGGACTCACTAAGTGCCCGGCTCTGTGCGTTGTTCTCACACCCATAATTTAATCCAGCACTCATCACAGCTCTGTGAGTGCGATGTTCTTATTTCCCCCAGCAAATAGAATTCAGGAGAGACTAAATGACACCCCCAAGGTCATCCAGCCTGGGAGCAGGGTCTCAACTCTGTCTGACAGAGTGTGTCTGTCCTCAGAGCTGGGCATGTGCCATTCTGCACCCTGCCTCCTGAGACCAGAACTGAAAAATTGATTAGTGCACAAGGCATTTGTTTTGAATCCATTCCACACCGTGAAAGCTACCGGTGTCACACAAGAGCCAAGATTGGAACTGTCACAAGAAAACAATCCAGAGACTGGTGTCTCCAGCCTCCTTAGAATCTGGACGAAGGCAAAGAAAGCTTATGTGACCTTGAACCCACAGTCACTTACCCATCTGTCCATCTATATTCACCGACTACCTCGGATGCCCTAGGTGCCCTCTATGTGTTGGCCACTGGCCACCAGAGAATGAGAGATGCCCAGGGGCCCCAGGAATAAACCAGGCCAGCTCTGGGAAGAGTGGATTCCACTGTAGCATTTTCCACTCTGAAGGTTCTGTATCACATGGAAATAACCCAAACTCCTCAGAAGTCTGACTCCAAACACTGGCTAAACACCACGCCAAGCCACACTTCCTCTCTGAAATGCTGACTGAAAACTTGGCGATTCAAACCACCTCTTCCGGGCAGGTATGGAGCCAGCCCAACTCACTGTGGGCGAGCCTGGCATTTCACCCAGAGCTTAGCTCCATAACTTGCTTTGGCTTCTCTCTTTCTTCTTTTCTTTTCCTTCCTCTTCTTCTTTTCTTTTCTTTTCTTTTTTCTTTTCTTTTCCTTTCTCTTTTCCCTTCCTTCCTTCCTTCCTTCCTTCCTTCCTTCCTCCCTCCCTCTTTCTTTCTTTCTTTCTTTCTTTCTTTCTTTCTTTCTTTCTTTCTTTCTTTCTTTCTTCCTTCCTTCCTTCCTTCCTTCCTTCCTTCCTTCCTTCCTTCCTTCCTTCCTTCCCTTCTCTCCTTCTCTCTGCCTCATATGAAAAAACTCCCTTTCTCTTCATTCAGGTTGTCCAGGCCAGTACTAGGGGGCTGAACAAGGCAGCAGTCACCTTGAGGTCATGGGGTGGGGTGGGGGGAGCAGAGACAGCGCATACTCTACAGTGTTCTCTTTGGAGTCTTGGGTCTCATTGGGAGAAACTTCTGAGCCTTGGCTGCAGCTGCCTCATCACCCAGCAAGGGACCTGTTCCTGATCCAGGGTGTGTGTGTGTGTGTGTGTGTGTGTGTGTGTGTGTGTGTGTGTGTGTAGTAAGAACATGAACCACCATGCCAGTGGATGGTTATATCAATGTCTTCCGATAAGGCAGGCTTCCTGCTGGCTGGTTTGCCTGATGGTTGGGTAATGGAATCGTTCTGTGTGCCTCTGAGGGAGGCTCAGGAAGCCTCAGATAGGCCAGGCGTCTGAGATGTGGCTCCCACTTTGGAAGGTTTCATGAGGAAAGCCAGTGCTCCCTCAGCCAGGAGCTTTGAGCTCACCATATAAGGCAGCTTGTGTAAGTCAGTGAGTCAGAGCTACAGAATCCACAGGCCAGAGAGAGACTGGGGGACTGAACAGGGAGGAGGGTGGGAGAGGGAGGGGTGGGAGGGGTTGTGGCTGACCAGAAATCAAGGCAAGGACAGATCTTGAAAAGTATCTGGCCACAGTTACCTCGAGCATTGTGGTTTTCAACCTTTTTTTTTCCCCACAAAACAATCTTTTCTTTCTTCTTCTTCCTTTTTTTTTTTTTTCAAATGAAATCATATACCACACCCTCAATGCCTAATGGTTTGATTGTGGTGTCCACAGAGGGGCTGGCCTGCCCTTGAAGTCCACAAGTCCCTGGGGCTCCCAGGGAGTGGTGCTGGCTGAGGCTAGATGACTGAACAGCTCTGGGAGGAGCGTCAGCATGGGCTTGAGTGTCCACGAAGGCTCTTCAGAGCCAGGGATCCTTGAGAGAGCTTGAGAGACTTTCCTCATTCATAAGGAATGGGTGGAATGGATTGAAAAAGTGGTAAAAGACCCTCTCAGCAAGGGAATGGGGAGCCTAGGCAGCCAGACCCAGGGCTGTTGAGGGGTGGTTACTGGGTTGGTGGGGGGTTGCGCACTGAGAAGCACAGGGTTCCCTGTGGGACAGATGATCCTTTGGGAAAGCAGAGAAACACTGGGTGCTGAGGGGATGCAAAATGTGGTCCACCTGTCAGAAACCACCATGAGGGCTGGGCCTATCACACCTCTGGCCCTCTCAGCTGACACCAGTGGGCTTCCATCACCCTGCCTTTCCTGTAGCTCATTTTCCCCTCTGGCCTTGACACTGGTTCTTGATGACCTGGCCAGAAGCTCCAGCCATTGCCCCCTCCTCCCAACCCCCCCCACTGCCAATGAGCCTGCAGGACCCCCAGACCTAAGTCCTGGGCTGAGACCAACAGCCTGGGCTCATGTTGGGACCCTCCTAGTATTGCCCTTTTGGCTGAGCTCAGCTCACTCTGCCTCCCCATTGCCTGCTTCATGCATCTTCCAGGACAGACACTTGTTGGGGCATGAACATAATTAGCATATAGCCAACATCATCCAGAGGAACATACAAGTGACTTATGAAAACTCACAAGGGATTGTGGGTATGTAGGAAGTTATTTATTTATTTATTTATTTAAAATTTTATTTATTTATTTTCCCTTTTGTTGCCCTTTTTAAAAAAATTGTTGTTGTACTTATTGTTGTTGTTATCGATGTCATCACTGTTGGATAGGACAGAGAGAAATGGAGAGAGGAGGGGAAGACAGAGAGGGGGAGAGAAAGACAGACACCTGCAGACCTGCTTCACCGCTTGTGAAGCGACTCCCCTGCAGGTGGGGAGCCGGGGGCTTGAACCGGGATCCTTACACTGGTCCTTGTGCTTTGCGCCACGTGCGCTTAACCCTCTGTGTGACTGCCTGACTCCCTTGTAGGAAGCTATTTAAGCAAGTGTCTGGTGGAAATTGCTCTCTGTTCCTGATGCCCTTGCCTGCTTGCCTTCTTCCTGGGATCTGACATGCTGCTTCCTCTGGGACCTGAACACATGTAGCTGAGCTCTGGTAACTAGCTTGAAGATTCATGGCTCCCTGCCACCTTGACTAACCAATCTTTGCCCCTGTGCCTATTTTTCTGCCGTAGTTTTTAATGTACCTAAATAACCTGAAATATAATAAACCTCCAGTTTGTTAAACCCCAGACAAAGCTGCGTGAAGTCTTTTACTTTTTTGAATTACTATAGACACTGAGTAGTGAGAGAGGGACCCGGAGTCAGTCCTTCCCAAAGTTGGGACTAGGAAGTCACCCCAGTGCTTTGGTCCACAGCCTAAGAAAGACCTGTCCAGGGCAAAGCCTGAGGGGTAAGGCAGGAGAACCAGGAAAAACTCCCAAGTCTCTTACCTGCTGCGCTATGTTGGCACACTGTTCACTCTGAGCCTCAGCATGCTTGGAATTAAAATGAGAATCAGGTGGGAAGATAGCATAATGGTTATGCAGCAAACTTTCATTCCTGAGACACCAAAGGTCCCAGATTCAATCCCCAGTACCACCACAAACTAGAGTCAAACACTGCTCTGAGAAATAAATGAATACATAAATACATAAATAAATAAAACGAGAATCATATCACTCCACACTGAACAGAAGGATGAAAGCCCACAAAACTGACATCAGCAATTGCTGGAGAGGAAGTGGAGCAACTGGAACTCCTACTCATGCTGGTGGGGAAGCACAATGGTCCAGACACTTTTGAAGGCAGCTAAGCAAAAGTGAGATATACTTGTGCTGGGGACATAACCTGACGGACTGAGAATCAGACACTCATGCTTGAAGTTCCCATTTCGATCCCCAACACCATGTGTACTGCACAGTGTCCTGCACAGCTCCCCTCCGTGCAAAGCTCTCTCTCATGTGTATTAAATAAATTGAATGTTAAAAACAAAAGCTAAATATAGTTTCTCACCATATAATCCAGTCATCATGCTCCTAGGTGTTTATCCAAGTAGCTGAAAACTACATCCACACAAAAACTTGCACATGACTGAGTATATGGTTCTAACTATACAATTCCAGAAAAGGGGAAACCACAGAGACAGAAAAAACAACACTGGTTGTGGGGGAGCTATAAAGGAGGGAAGATGAGAAAGATAGAGAGAGAGATCATCTTATCCAACAAGGCAGGGGGTCCTCCACTATCCTTTTCCCTTTTTCTTTTGTAACAGAATTGTAACCCGGTAGAGGGCCATTCAGAATAGACTATCTCCCAGCCTCCTTTATAGTGAAGAGGACCACTTGGTCGATGGGATATGAGTGCAAATGACAGGAAAATCCTCCAAAGGAAGGGGAGCCCTCTCCTTCCCTAATGTCCTCTTTTTTTTTTCCTGACCAGAATGGAAAGACTATAGGGAGTGTCATGAAGCACATTAGCCAGGGCTGGGGACGCCACAGGGTGGATGGGAATAGGCTCTGAGTGTGCATGTGCAGAAGAACCCCCTCAGCTCAGAATTTAGAGTAAAATCAATCCCTCTCTTGATTCAGGAACAGTAATTTTAGATTTTTAAATTAATTTTAGATTTATTATTATTATTATCTTTAATTATTTATTGGATAAAGACAGCCAGAAATTGAGAGGGTAGGGGAGATCAAGAAGGAAAGAGACAGAGAGACACCTGCAACACTGCTTCATTACTTGCAAAGCTTCTCCCCTGCAGGTGGGGACCAGGGGCTCGAACCTGGGTCCCCGTGCACTGTAACATGTACACTCAACCAGGTGCACCATCGCACCAGCCCTTTTAGATTTTTTTTTTGTTTGTTATACACAATTAAAACCATATCCTGGTTATTGCAAGGACTGTCCTGAGAGGTTCAATAACAAATATATTCATTCTTTCATTCATTCATTCATTCATTCATTCATTCATTCATCCAATCATTCATCTAGTCTTTCATTCACTCCTTCATTCAAATAAAGGTCAGTTTACTGAGCTGGGACCTGGGGGTTCAGCTAAGAGCAAGCTGGTCCTACTCCTAAATCCTTTTATGCACAGCTACTCCCATCTTCCCCATAGAAATGACTACTGTGACAGATGAGGGAGCTTCACAGAGAGGCAGAGGAACCTGCCAAGGCCACACATTGAGGCCAGTTTGATTAGACTTCCAAGCCTTAACCCAGGGGTCCACCTGCTAGTGAAGACATTAAAGAAGGCCCAGTCACTAATGACACAACAACAGAGGCAGCACCACACCGGAGGAGCTAGCCTGAGCTCCCTTACCTGGGCAGCTGGATGGGGAAGCCTTGAGAAGTGTTGCTCTGTGTTTCTAGAAGCTAAATCCAGAGGATTCAGGCTGCATCACTGAAAGCGTCAGAAAATCTCACCACGGTGAGCTTGGGACTGTCCAGGAGATGCCCACCTGTTGAGGCAAGCAGAACCAGTTATGAATCCCCAGCCGGGCAAGGTTTCATCAGCTTGGGCTACTGAGGTCTCTTTGTAAATTTGTTGTCACTTGGGCTTCACTGTTCTGAGCTTTTTTTTTTTTTTTTTTTTAAGATAAAAAGAGAGACAGAGGGAGTCGGGCTGTAGTGCAGTGGGTTAAGGGCAGGTGGCGTAAAGCACAAGGACCGGCATAAGGATCCCGGTTCGAACCCCGGCTCCCCACCTGCAGGGGAGTCGCTTCACAGGCGGTGAAGCAGGTCTGCAGGTGTCTATCTTTCTCTCCTCCTCTCTGTCTTCCCCTCCTCTCTCCATTTCTCTCTGTCCTATCCAACAATGACAACAACAATAATAACTACAACAATAAAACAACAAGGGCAACAAAAGGGAATAAATAAATAAAATAAATATTAAAAAAAAAGAGAGAGAGACAGAGCAGAGACAACCATTTCCTTCAGTTTGATGCAGGGGAGGGTGGGGATGTAAGCTCAAACCTGGGTCATACAAAGACGCTCCTGGAGCATGAGGCACAGGGCACCCCTCAAAGGAGCTGGCTGGGGACAAGGTGGTCATGACCTTGTCTCTGCAGTTCAAGGTGACTGAGGAAAAGCTCATCACAGGAAAGAGGAGACTCTTCCTCCTTGAGCTCCAGGGGAGGCTTCCTGGAGGAGGGGGTAGATTAGAAATGCACTGCAGATAAAAGGGCATGAATGCAGAACAGGGGTGGGTATTCAGGACCTAAGGCCAGAGGGGAAATGAGATATTGGGCTGTTGGAAAAGTCAAGATGTATTTGTCTATGTTTTTCTATGCAAAAGTGTGTCATGACTTTTCCAACACCCCAACAGAGGGGAAGGATCAATTCTTTAGCAGTCAAACCAATGGTGATGGATTTGACCCAAAGGGCAACGGGGAGCCACTGAGGGTTCTGGAACAGAGGTGTGGTACAGATAGAGGAGAATCACCCAAGAAAGTGGAAACAGGGGATGAGAAGATGGAAGGAGGATGAGTAGAAAGCAATTTGGGGTGAGGAATAAAGGGATGATGGCAGAGGGGTGGGAAATGGAGAGGTGACCCAGATACAGATGAGAAGGTGATAATGTTTAATGTCTTAAGTCTCCACACCAAGTCTCAGCCCTGCCCCCATTCAGTTAGTATATGAGAAGGACTTTGAACCCAGTGAATAACTTAAAAAAATGTTTACTTATTTATTTATTTTTGGGTAGAGACAAAAAGAAATTGAGAGAGGAGACAGAGCAGGAGAGAGACAGAAAGATACCTGCAGTCCTGCTTCACCATTCGTGAAGCTTTCCCCCCTACCGTGGGGACCAGAGACTTGAACCTGCATCCTCGCACACTGTAACGTGTGTGCTTAACCAGGTGCACCACCACCTGGCCTCTGTGAGTGACTTTTGAATACTTGATTTTATTAATTAGTGATGTCCTTCCTTTACTTATTATAAACAAAACCTCTGCAGTTCAAGGTCAAGTGAGAGGCTGGAGCTGGCAGTGCTGGGTCTCAAGTCACAGGCGGAGCAAATAAACTCATGATGACTCAGAGAAGCATGCCTAGATTTTTAAAATATTGCTAAGGAAAAGGCTGCTTTATGACTTTTGCTCTGTGTGCTTATTAAACCCAGGCTATAAATGCAAACTAATAAGTAAAACGAGTTAAGCTAATGAAAAAAAAATTCAACCTTCGAGATGGATCCATATTACCTAATGGCAGTCCATAAACATAGACATAAAAATTTAAAATACCAGAATGAATTGCAGTTCCCCGGGCTGCTTAAGGAACGCACGGTTCCTCTGTCTGAAAGAATAAATAAATAAATACGAGCTATTGATTTTCACTTGGGCTCTCAGTGCTGGTGAGCGAGTCGTGGAGAAGTCATAAAGGAAGAAATGATTTCCGACTGTTTACCCACTGAGGATCATATCTGCTGAAGTTAAATCGTTTCTGAGTCCTAATTAGTACCAGCCAAATTAGAAACGGAGTGTGGCGGGGCTGGAGAGATCCTGAGAGGCCTCTGAGCTCGACTCTTGGAGGTTTTATAGACCTGGAGACCGAGGGAGGGACAGAACGGGAGACACGCTTGCCTGAGGTCACACAGCAAGTAGGGTGCAGGGTCTCAGCAGAAACGGGGACTTCAGGGGGCCCCAGAGCTAGTGCCCTGGGTGGGTGCCTGAGACCTCTAGGGCCAAATTGTGACATGAAAATTCTAGGCTTAATGGGTGCACTTGGAGGGAGGTACTGGGGCCTCTGCTCAGCAGGCTGACACACTTTCTCCCAGCTGCTGGGAAAGTCACCTGCCTGAGAAAGAACCCTGGAAGCCAGACCCATGCTGACAGTGGGTTGCTTTTGTTGTTGTTGTTGTTGGGGTTTCACTGCTGCAGGCTGACTTTTTCAGCTGGAGGGAGGTAGAGAGGGAAGAAGAGAGAGAGAAGGAGAGAGAGAGAGAGAAAGAGAGAGAGATATGGAGAGAGGGAAAGGGAGAGGGAGAGGGAGAGGGAGAGGGAGAGAAAGAAGAGAAGAGAAGAGAAGAGAAGAGAAGAGAAGAGAAGAGAAGAGAAGAGAAGAGAAGAGAAGAGGAGAGGAGAGATGCCACAGCATCTGAGCTTCCTCTGGGGTAGTGAGGCCCTGCTTGAATCGGGGTGATGTGCATGACAGAGTAGACACCCTCCCAGGTGAGTTGGTTTGCCGGCCCCAGGGGGATAGTGAGTTTGAAGCCACTGAAGTGTGTTGCTTCCTAGACAGTCCTTAAGCCCTGTGGCAACCTAGTGAGGGAGGACAGCTCAGCCCAGAAGGGGACTCACACCAGGTGTGAGCTATAGGGTAGCACAGTTCTGGGCAGGCACATAGCCTGCTATGTCCCAGAGGAGAATGGAGGTATGACCATGTCATTGTGGAGGAGGCATGGGGAGAACTCCCTGATCAGTCTCTCTCTCTCTCTCTTTCACACACACACACACACACACACACACACACACACACACACACACACACACACACACACACACCATGGTGATCTAGGTATCTCCCTAGGCCTGAGCACACATGTGTGTTCAGCCTTGCCCTCATGCAATTAGGAAGCAGATGCTTAATTACTCCCCAAGTGTCATTAATCAACACAATTAATACACAACGCACACCATGTAATGACTTTGCAATTACATGGAAACTGAAATATTTTATGGCTGAGGCTCTGCTAATTGCCTGGCCTCGCCAAAGGACAGGTACAATGAGGGGCAACACACCCCCTCCCTCTTCTCCCCAACCCACTGCCTGCTTCCATCCGTCTTCCAGGCTAGTGTTCTGGCCACAGAGGGGGGGTGGCTCCCCAGGGCACTGCTTTGGCACTCACAGCACATTTAATGGGGACACCAAATCGCCCTGCCCTCTCTCCTGCTCTCCAGTTCAGAAACGTGTGTTCTTTCTAGAAGTCAAGATGGCTTCTAGCAGGCCTGGGATAGGGTGTCATGGAGGAGAGGGCAAGGAAACATTGCAGGCCACAAGCTGGAGTTGAACCTTATAGTTACAAGCCCCTGTGGCCCATGCCAGGAAAAACACAGGGGAAACTGTGCCTCAGTTTCCCCATATGCATGATGGGACTGATGGGTAGTTATTGTCCTGTGAGCTCTGGTGTCTAGTGTGTGAGGACACAGACAGCCCAGAACTTGCCCAAGGGGTCTCATGACAGATAGCTATCAGGGTTTCCTCAAAAACAGTTTCTGGGACTAGGGTGGCAGCATAATGACAGTCTATAAGACTGTCATACTTGAGTCTCTGCAGTCCCGGGTTCTGCAGTCCCACCATGAGCCACAGTTGACCAGTGCTCTGATCTTGGTTTTCTGTCTTTCTCTTATTAAACAAAACAAACTAAAATAAATAAACAGTCTCTCTGAGCACTCTGTCCACTGTAATCTCCCGAGTGGCTAGGTTTTGGGGTTTCTATTACCTCCATACCCCAGGGCTAACAGGAATCCAGGGAGACACCTGGAAGGAGAGACAAGAAACACTTGAGGTCCTAGGCTTTCCTCCTTGGCCTGATGCTCAGGCTTCGATCTCTGGATTTCTGAAGTCCTTCCTGGAGGTCACTAGAGACAGCCAGGGCACTGCCTCTATTCCTGGAGTCTGAGGTTTAGAGACAGCTCCCCATGAGGCTACACAGTCCTGGGCACTGAGCTTTGAGACATCACTTCAATGGCCACCAGATTGGAAGCGTAGCCTGGCACTGTGGGTAGAGGCTCTCAGGTCTGTTGGCTGCACCCAGGTGCCTGGGCAAGAGATGGAACAGGGACACCCCCTTCCTCTTGCTCAGGCCGCCTGGTTCCCCTGTCTCTGCCACATTCTGGCTCTGGACACACACACACACACACACACACACACACTCACACTCACACATGCACACACAGGATGAAAGAAGTATGGTCAAGAGGCAGAAAGCCTATGTTCCAGGCCCAGCTTAGCTGTGTGTGTGCTCTAGGCATTTTTTAAAAAATATTTATTTATTCCCTTTTGTTGCCCTTCTTTTATTGTTTTTTATTTTATTTTATTTTATTTTATTGTTGTAGTTACTATTGTTGTCGTTGTTGGATAGGACAGAAAGAAATGGAGAAAGGAGGGAAAGACTGAAAGGGGAGAGAAAGATAGACACCTGCAGACCTGCTTCATTGCCCGTGAAACGACTCCCCTGCAGGTAGGGAGCCGGGGGCTCAAACCAGGATCCTTAGGCCTGTCCTTGCGCTTTGTGCCATGTGCGCTTAACCTGCTGTGCTACCGCTCGACTCCTGATGTTCTCCTCTTTAAAACGAGTCAGAAGGTCTCAAAGAGCTTCAGCCCTTGATTGAAAGCAATGAGCTGAGTCCCCAATCCCCTGTAAATGAAATAGCTTGTGTGTGGCATGAAACTGGCTAGGTGTTGACTGGAATAAGAATCGGAGATCGGAGATTGGAGTGTGCAGAGTTTTTGTGATCAAAACTGCCCAGTACTAGAACCAAAACAGACACATAGATCAGTGGAATATAATTGAAAGCCCCCATGTCAATGGACTGTTCATTTTGTGACAAGGGTGCCCATAACATTAATGGAGAAAGAAGAGTCTCTTAAACAAGTAGTGTTGGAAAAATTGGGTTGAAGCATGCAAGTGAATGAAATTGAACCACCACATGTCACTGTGCATAAAACTCAACTCCAAGTAGCTCAAAGACATGGATATTAGATCAGAAAGTATCAAACACAGAGAAGAAAAACATTGGCAGAACACTTCACAATCTATGTATGCTACAGAAGTGTCTTCAAAGACTCAAGCTGAAGGGGGCTGGTTGAGTGCTCATGTTACAATGCACCTGGGTTTGAGTCCCTGGTCCCCACCTGCAGGGGGAAAGCTTTGCAAGTGGTGAAGCAGTGCTGCTGATGTCTCTCTGTCTCTCTCCTCTATATCACCCTGCCCTCTTGATTTCTGGCTGTCACTATCCAATAAATAAATAAAGTTAATAATAAAATTTAAAAAAGGTTACAAAGACTCAAGTCTAACAGCAAAGAAAACAAAAACAAACCATCAAACTGAAAACTTTCTGGACAGCAAAGGACACCCTATGGAGTGGGATAAGACCTCTACACAACATGCTTCAGATAAACGACTACAGATAAACGACTACCAAACTACAGAAAGAACTAGAAAACTCAGCAACAAAAACAAACCCATTAGAAAGTGGGGCAAGGACATGGGCAGAAACTTCACTGAGGAAGAGACCCAGAGGACAGCAGATCTGTTAGAAAGTTTGCACAGTCACTGGTCATCAGAGAAATGTAAATAAAGACAACAATGAAATACAGCTGCGGGCGGGGGACTGACTGGGACTCTGGAAATGATAGTGAGGTGTAGAAAATCTGGAGCAGGTGCGGGGGGCGGGGGATGTTTCCCTAAGGGCCTAAAGAGAAAAAGGAAGGTCTCCCCTGCTGTACTCTCCTTTACTTAAACCCTATCTGCATCCCCTCTGGGTCACAACGAAAGTTGGAGAGGATGCAGGGAAAAGGAAGACAACTTTCTATTGCTGGTAGGAATGTAATTTGGTCCAACCATTGTGGAAAACTGACTGGAAATTTTTCAGAACACTAGAAACGGACCTACCCAATGACCCAGCACTTTCTCTCCTGGGGATCTACCAAAAGGAAACAAAAATACCTATCACAAGAGGTCTATGCATACCTGTATTCCTAGCAGCAATTTACAAATTATGTATTTATGTATTTATTTATTTTGGATAGTTGAGAGGAAAGATGTGATAGGGAGAGAGAGAGAGAGAGAGAGAGACACCTGCAGCACTGTTTCACTGCCTGTGAAGCTTCTCCTCTGCAGGTGGGGACCAGGGGCTTGATTCAAGGACTGGGTACTGTATTGTGTGTCCTCAAGCAGGTGTGCCACCAGCCAGCCTCAACAGCACAATCTGTAATTACTAAAACTTGAAAGCCAACCCAGATGTCTAACAATAGATGAGTGGATAATAAAATTGTGGTATGCATACACAATGGAATACAGCTCAGCTATTAAAGTCAGTGAAGTTATTTCCTTTTCCTTATCTCGGATGGAACTTGAAGACATCATGTTAAGTGAAATAAGTCAACAAGAGAAGGATGAATACTAAATGACCTCATTTATAGGTGCAACTTAAGAAATAAGGACAGAGAGAAAAATCACAAAGCAAATAACTTGGACTTGGTGTGGTGTACTGCACCAAAGCAAAGGATTCTGGGAAAAGCGAGGGGAGGAGAGGGCAGAGGGAACCTTGAGGTTGTTGCATGATTCAGATTGTACCTGTGTTTCTACAACTGCACCATGAATCATTATCAACCCACCCACTCCTACATGCACAAAAAGAATTGAGGACTCTTGTACCTCTCCTTGTGGGTGGCTGAGGGTGAAGTCTAGTCTGGGGCTATGACTTGTGAAGAGACCTTGGAAGCATTCTGTGCACCTCTGTGCACCTCAGTTTCCTCACCTGTGAAATGGGACCCTGGAGTCCTCACTCTCAGGGTTCAGTGAGAAGACACAGGGAGACTGAACACCTCTTCCAGCAGGCTCCGGGGCCTCACACACCTCCAGGAATGAGGGCTACTGTTAGTGCGGCCACAGTCCTGGCCACTTCAGGTCTGCATGACCCTGAGGAACCACCCACCTTCATGCTGGCTCTCACAGGGACACAATGCAGACCCTGAGGCCCTGCTGGCTCTGGAATGGACACTAGTCTTCTGGACAAACAGTGGTCTCACCTTGGAGTCAGGCAGAAAGAAATTTATAGCTGTATCAGATTTTACAAGCAGAGGTCCTGCACAGAGCACTTCCAGGACAATAGAGACAAACACTCCTAGGACAGTGGGGAGGAGACAAACTCTCTGGGGAAATCCCTGTGTCCTGGCTGCAGGTTCTAGTTTGTTTCTCCTTCCTAGAGGAAGGGTGTGAGAACAATGGCCTTCTCCCCTGGGCCCTGGGGACAGGAGTTACTATGGTTCATTCACCTGCCCCCTCCAGAAGGATAGGGGCTCCTAGGGGTTACCAGGCAGGAGAGACCCCTCCTGGGATGACTCCCAGAGACAGTGGGAAGCCTGACTCCACCCACCCAGTAGGCATTATGGGCCTACTGTGTGCCCAGCCTGATGGGACACTTTCTACTTGCTTTGTCTCAGAGTGGACCCTGTGTGTGTATTTGGGGGAGGGGAGTAGGCTGCCTCAGAGACCCCAGGAAACAGGTGAGTCCAGAAAGCAGCAGAAGGGGCTCCATACTGAGATCTATCAAGGCCACAGCTGGTGTTTCTATCCTAATTTCCCCTTTTTCCCTTCCTTCCTTCCTTCCTTCCTTCCTTCCTTCCTTCCTCCCTTCCTTATTTCCTTCCTTTATTCCTTCCTTTCTTCTTTCTTTCCTTTATTCCTTCTTCCTTTCTCTCTCTTTCTTTTTAAAACTATTTTAATGAGAGATACAGAGAGAGAGGGAGAGACTAGAGCACTGCTCAGCTCTAGCTTATTATGGTAGTGCAGAGGATTGAACCGAACTTGGGACTTTAGAGCCTCAGGCATGAAAGTATTTTTTGCACAATCATTAGGCTGTCTCCTTACATTCTTTCTTTCTTTTTTTTTTTAAGAGAGAGAGAGGGAGGGAAGAGGGAAGGAGGGAGAGAGGGAGAGAGATAGAGAGAGATGTTACAGCCCTGAAGCTTCCTTCAATGCAGTGGGGGTCAGACTGGAGCGGGGGTTGTGCACACGGTAAAGTGGTGCTAGATCCGAGTGAGCTATTCATTCTGCCAGCCATTTTCCCCATCCTAATTTTTAAAGACATTGGGGGACCCTCAGCACTCCCCCACAGGTGCTGCACCCCCTCCTCCCAGTGCAGGCAGCAGAAGGCTCAGCTTGGCCCTGCTGTGGAGGAGCAGCAGTCTTCTGGCTGTTTGGGTGCCTGAGGGCTTACACCCTGATGCCTCCTAGGGTATCACCGCTAGTCCCCATGAAGGGCCCCGGGACCCTCTAAACTCTTCATGCTCTTAAACACCCTCCCCACAGCTTCTTCCTCTGCCTTAGCCTGCAGTCCCCTCCCCAACACATACATCTACCCCACACACTCACAAAGGAGACAGACTCAGTCCTCAAGTCATCTCAGCACCTAGCAGGAGTTAGCCTACTACTACTGGTGGCCATCCCCCCACCCTTTCTATTTGATAAGACAGAGAGAAATTGAGAGAGGAAGGGGAGGTAGAGAGGGAGAGAGCACTGTTTCACCACTATTGCACTGTTTCACCACTATTGCACTGTTTCACCACTATTGAAGCAGGGGGTGGGACTGGGATTTGAATCCAGGTTCTTGTATGTGGTGACATGTGTGCTCAACCAGGTGCCACTGCATGGCACACTGTTGCCCCCTCTCATGAACACTGCACCTATCTCTAATGTCTGTCTTCTCTTCACCTCCTAGCTTGTCTAATTGATTGCTGGAGATGTCAATTATAGAACTGAGCATGAGGTTGTGTGTAGTGTGTGTGTGTGTGTGTGTGAGAGAGAGAGAGAGACAGAGAGATAGAGAGAGACAGAGTTTGTGCGTAATGAGGACCAGCAAATATTCAGTGGCTCCCCCAAGACTGCAGTGTTGTCACCTGGGGCAGGTGGGAGAGGCAGCCTCAAGTGTCCCGACCCCTCCACCTGGGGACCTGGCGCCTCTACCCTCCCCTCTATAGAGCGAGCTGATAGGATAACAGCTAAATGTCCTCAGACACCAAAAGGGGAAGAAGCTACATTTGCACAGCTGCACAGTGTTTTGGAAGAAATAAAGCCCTTTGCATAAGTGGTTTTGTTTAATGCTCTTAACAGCCCCCAGTGAGAGCATGAGTCTCCTCATTTTGTAGAGGGGAAACCGAAGTTCAAAGGCGCCAAGTAAGGTGCGTGCCTGAGGGCACCCGGTGCTGGGGTGGGAGGCAGCAGGAGGCCCATGGGGGCAGCCTGGCTCCTGGGCGCTCTGCCCATTGGGCCTCAGGCTGCCTTCTTCCACATCTGTGCAGCTGCAGAGCCCTTGATGGGCAGGCATTGGGCACGTCATGCTAATTGCCCTGCTGGGTCAGGATGTGGCTTGCCAGCCGGGCAGAAAAGTTGAGTCCCAGGGCACCGGTGGGAAAGTGCAGCCTGGAGAAATGGGTCTCTGGCCAGCAGGCAGCACCCAGCCAGCCCTCATGGCTGCTGGCACAAAGCCACAGGCACAGCTCTTCACACATCTGGGCCTCAGTTTCCCCAATTCTGCTGTCTCCAACTCACTGTCTACTCTTAGATGCCTCAGGGCTGAATGGTAACGGTGGCTTTTGGAAAACTTCCACTCCTGAGCAGGAAAGAGAACACAGAAAGATAGGGCCTAGCTTTAGAACCTGAGAATCACCCTCCAGGCCCTGAGTGTCTTCAAATGACAGGCTAGTAGACCACAGAGATGACTGAGTTGAATCATCCTCTACTCTGGGCATATATACTATTTTTTAAAAAATATTTTAATATTTATTTATTTATTTTCCTTTTTGCTGCCCTTGCTGTTTTTTTTTTATTGTTGTAGTTATTATTGTTGTCGTTGTTGTTGGATAAGACAGAGAGAAGTGGAGAGAGGAGGGGGGAGACAGAGAGGGACAGAGAAAGATAGACACCTGCAGACCTGCTTCAGTGCCTGTGAAGCGACTCCTCTGCAGGTGGGGGGAGCCGGGGGGCTTGAACCAGGATCCTTATGCCACTCCTTGTGCCATGTGTGCTTAACTCGCTATGTTACCGCCTAACTCTCAGTATATATATTCTTTAAAATCTTCTGTAGAGAGCCAGGTGCTGGTGGAAAGCGCACATATTACCTGACTGGAACCCCTGGTCACTGCCTGTGGGTGGGAAGTTTCATGAGTGGTGGAGCAGGCTGCAGGTAGCTCTCTTTTTTACTCCCTCCCTCACAGTTTCTCTGTCTCTATCATAATAATAATCAAATAAGGAAAAAAAAGCCTCCAGGAGCAATGGATTCATTGTGCAGGCACTGCTGAGTACCAGCTATACCTGGTTGTAAGAAATAATGATAATAAATCAATTAAAATCCGATATAGTCACATATGCAGTCACGTGCATACATATCCAGCATGTGGCTGAGGGATTTATTTATTTATTTTTTTTACATACTGAGCCACTGTCATGCAGATCAAAATATAGTCACTTGATGACGTTCTGACATTTTGATAAAAAAAACTGTCAGGGGGCCCAGTGGTGGTGCACGGGTATGAGCACATATGTTACAACGCATGAAGACCCAAGTTCAAGCCCCCTGGTAGCCACCTGCAGAGGGGAAACTTCATCAGTGGTGAAACAGTGTTGCAGGTGTCTCTCGGTCTCTCACCATCTTTCTGTCTCTATTCTAAATCAATAAAAACCTAAAATATATACAAACTAAAAACAGACTGTTCAGTCACAGGATGACAGCATGGTGTAAAAGCACAACTCTCTGAACAGATTCTCCTCGCTGGCCCCTGTGTTCTGAGGCTCCTGTGCCCCATCCCCAGCGCTGAGCTCCCCCTCACCCTCAGGCAACTATTGTTCTGGTTTCTATTACCATCATGCCTGCCCTTGTGCTTGCTCTGGAACCTCAGGTCAATGAAACTCCACAATCCACAGTCAGTTCTCTGGATCTGTTTGTGTTACCTAGACCAACTGATTCTAGGATGCCCTGTGTTGCCCACGGCTCTCACACTCACTGAGTGAACAGAACAGATAGGTACATTCATGTCTGGGCTCTCACAACTAGCCTCAGTGTGGGTGTGTGGTCGGTTAGTAGAATCACTGTCTACAACACAACAAGGACATTGATTCCTCCCAGGCTCCTCTTTGGTGTGGCATGAAATTATAAATAATGCTTTTTGGCAGGTTGGTCCAACATATAATTGCAGAGTTAGTCCAGAAAACTCCAGCCCTTACAGAGAGCTTAAAACATTTGAAAGCGGGCCCTGGGCAGTGGTGCACCTGGTTGAATGCCCATGCTATAACACTCAAGGACCCAGGTTCAAGCCCTGGGTCCCCACCTGCAAGGGGAGAGATTCACAAGTGATGAAGCAGAGCTGCATGTGTCTCTTTGTCTCTGTATCTCTATTTCCCCTCTCCCTTCTCAATTTCTATCTCTAATAGGTAAATAAAATACATATTTAGAAAAAGACCTTTATAAGTGTTGAGACTGACCTGCTAGTTGCTAGCCTCTGAATGAGAATATCCACAGGAAGACTCCTACCTGGTAATTGAATAAGACAGGAAGCCACCCCTGACACCACGGGAAGGTGAGAAGTTTCTGTCTTTGTTTATCCAACAGAACCCAATCTCAACGGGAAGGTATAGAAAGAACCAATGAGCTCTTGCCTAACAGGAAGCAGTAGATTTCCTCTTTCTTGACACTTCTCCCTCTGTCTCACTTTTGAGGCAGTTGATTCTTTATTTCTTGACTTGTCTATCCTAACATGCTCCATAACACGTGTTGTCTGTTGCCTTATTCGCTACACTTGACTGGCCAGACTACTGCTTCATCTTAATGTCTTCACTCTTCTACGTGCTTTTCTCACACTCCCAGGAGGGCCCACCCTCGGGCCACTGAAGCCCTCTGCTCCTTTATGCAGGGAGCCAGAGGCCCTCCCCCATTCAAGAGAGCACCCCCAACTTCTGAAGGTGTGGGAGGGTGAAACTACACTCTCTGGGCTCAAGTTGCAACACGCACAGAGAAGCACCTCAGACCCCAGAGTACCCTGGGCTGGGGGTCAGGCTAGAGGCTAGAGCAGCCCCAGTAGGACCTGCCTCATCCAGCTCCTCTCTTAGCTTCCTCTCTTCCCCTTTCTGTTCCCCCACTCCCCAGCCCTCGACTGATTTCTGCTGGGTCCTCACCCTTAATAAATCCCTGGTCCACAGCTGATTGCCTTAGGGGTCTATTTCTGGAGTCTCCAAACTGATTCCCATTACCCTACTTTCCACAGCAGTCCTGTGAGTGAAAGCAGAACTCACCCCCTCCCCCCACCCACACTCATCAGACAGTGGCTGGGGGGATTTGAACCCACACCAGTCTACCTGCCTGACTTCCCTGTGTCTTTCTGACTTTCCCTGGAGACTGAGGACATGGAGGGAGGGAGTCTGCAGTGGTCTCTAGTAAACTGGTGAAAACTTTTTGTGGGGCCTTGTGTTTCATCTTCATAAGGAAAAAAAAAACACCTAAGATTCATCCTTTGCCAAGCCAGGCACATAGCATGTTCAGGGCCTGCTGGGTCTCCTCCAGGGGAGAAGGAACTTGGCTCCCTCACCTCATTGGAACTGACATCAAACTTCTGCTCAGGTGGGGGTCTGTGTGCTCCCTGGGGCTGCAGGAGCAGACAGGTACTGGGACACATGGGATTTGGTGCAGGCTGGAGAGGAGCTAATGACATGCCATCTGCCCCCATCTCCCTCAGGGTCCTTTTCAAAGGGTGACGAAAGAATCATAAAGAGGACCCCCCCACACACACACACACACACATACACACTTTGCTCCTGTTGTCTGCTGGGCTCCCGCCTGGGATGAGTCCCTAGAAACAAAGACAGAGACCTGGGCAGAGTGGTTGGTGTGTGGTGGGCAGAGCAGGATGTACCAGCATTAATTCCTCTCCTGAAAGTTCATTAACCCATCCAGCAGGCTCCATCCCTGTGGGGTACAGCCAAAGCTACCTCCCCTTCTGCATGGGAGTGAGCACCTACCCACCTATAAGCCAGAATGGAAGGTGCAGAGCAGGCAAAATAGCTCTTCTGGATAGCGCACCTACTTTGCCAGGAGCCCCAAGGGTGACCTTGGAGAAGGGAAGCATGAGTCAGAACTGGTGTCTGAGCACAGAGCAGGGGTTCTAGCACCTTCTCCCTCACTGGGGTGACATTTCATGCCCCTAGAGGCCACCCTTTGGGGTTTATAGTAACTCACAGTGAAGTCAGACATCTGGGTAAGACCCTTGGGATAAGGTGACATCACTCATCTTCCAAACCTGAAAGTCTAGCACAGAGGAGATGGGCATCCATGCAACCCCTCAAGAATGGTCATTAATGCAGTGTTGTTGGTGATAACTGGAAGCAGCTGGATACTAAGACTGGGAAGTCAGGGAGGACTTTCTGGAGGAGGTCATAGAGTCCAAGCACGTTCTCATGTAGAAGAAGGAACCATTGGGAACAGGAGGTGGAGCACCCAGTTGAGTGCACACATACCCATGCACAAGGACCCGGGTTCAAGTCCCTGGTCCTCACCTGCAGCAGGGAAGCTTCAGGAGTGGTGAAGTAGGTCTGCAAGTATTTCTCTTTTTCGCATCCTCTCTACCTGACCCCCACCTCTCAACTTCTATCTTATCAAAGAAAACAAGGAAAAGAAAAAAGGAAAAGAAGATGGCTATTGGGAGCTGTAGATTTGCAGTAGTGCTGTGGCCCTGAGCCACAGTGATAAGCATGGGACAATTAGTCAAACAAACAAGTAAACAAATAAGGAACCTCTAAGACAGGTAAGGTAGGGCACAGGAGCCTCTACCTCCAGGGCTGGGAGGGGCAGAAATGGTGCCCGAGATAAGTGGCATAACATGAGAGGGAAGCTGATCTGAATCCACACACCTTGAGGAGACCAGCCACAGGCCACAGGCCACAGAGATGATAAACGGCAGGCCCATGGCCCAAGGAGCCAGAGATCTCTGCTTCGAATCCCGGCTCCACCACCCACTGCTGTGTGCCCTTGGGAAGGCACTTTGCTGACTCTGTGCCCCAGGTTTTCTCACCTCTAATCCAAGTTCCAGGAGGCAGGTATGTAAAGGCCTAAAGATAGCATCTAGCCCACTGCCCATTCAGGGGCAGACAGCAATGCTCACAGGGGCACAATTCAAACATATTTGCCATTTAGGTACCAACTTATGCAAATGTTTTAAAAAATATTGTATTTATTTATTTCTAATGAAAGATAAGTAGATAGATACCAGAGCACTGCTCAGCTCTGGTTTATGGTGGTGCTGTGGATTGAACCTGGGACCTCAAAGCCTCAGGCATGAAAGTCTTTTTCATAGCCATTATGCTATCTTCTCAGCCCAACGCAAATATTTTTGTAAATATCTGTTTAAATACTTATTATTATTTTGTGTTTGACAGTACAGGGAGAAACTGAGAGGGAATAAGGGGACAGAGAGGGAAGGAGAAAGACACCTACAGCACTGCTTCACCACTCGTGAAGCCTCCCCCCTCTGCAGGTGGCAACTGGGGGTTTGAACTTTTCACATGTGCACTCAGCCAGGGGCAGCACTGCTCAGCTCTGATGCAAACATTTTGTTGTTCTTGCTGCCTGGTTCCAGGGAAGCCCCTCCTTCTCTAATATCAGGTGGAAAGAGTGTCAGGTGACCATCTCCCCTATCATCTCCATCTTATTTTACTGTTGGGGTATCCAGGTGAAGGGGAGGAGAAGCTTTACTCCCTCTTACTGTCCCCCTCAGTCTGACAGTCTGGGAATGACATCCCTACTGGCTCCACCACACAGCTTACTGCTGGTCCACAGATATTTCCTAACCTTTATGAAGACATTGAACCTCTCTGGTTCTCAGCTTATGTCTGTCAGAAGACCCTCCCACCATCATCACCACAAATGGGGGTTCCCTTTAGGAAACATTGAGTAAAACTTGATTTTTATGTTCCCAGCATATCTCAATGAACATTGATGGGATGAATAAATGAATAAATAAATAAATGATAGCAGTGTTCTTGTGGAAGCATCAGATGTAGTTTGTCTACCCTCTCAAGGAATGGGATGACTGTCTCAACAATAAAAGCATAGTGAGACCCTGGACCTGTGTCTACAGAAAGCCTGGCCCAGGGAAGCCCCCTTTGCTGGCTGTGGGGAGCCCTGTACAGGCCCAGGGCTTTATCTCCCGTTTCTCCTTCCTCCCACTGTTCTGCTCCTCCCCACAGTCCTAGACCTGGGGCCTTGTTTTATTTGGAGGCCCCAGAGTCCAAGCCTTTGCCAGGGGTATAAGGCAGAGCAAAATGGCCTCTTCCTCTCAGGAGAAACATCCCTGTCAGACCTCTCCCAGATCCCCCTCCCTCACAGCTGGTTCCTCAGAGACAGTTTGCCCACCATTTCCTGTTTCTGTCCCCATTCTCAGCTGGCGCCACCCACTTTGGCCAGCAGACTACGTGTTGAGGGGATGGTAGACCCTTATCCTACAACCTCCAGGATCAAGAACTTAGAAAGTCAAGGCCTGCCTTGTAGGATGGGTGTGGGGTAAAAGAGGCTACCCATCCCTCCCTAGCAGAGATAGGCAGAACTCAGGGGAGAGTGCAAAAGCGATAGATCCCCTAGAGAGTTCCCAGAGCCCAGAACCCAGCTGAAAGAGGAGTCTGTGGGCTAGGCTGAGCACACAGTTTACCATGAGCAAGGACTTAGGTCCAAACCCCTGGTCCCTATCTGCAGCAGGCAGAAGCTTCAGGAACAATAGAGTAGTGTCTCTCTGTCTTTCCACATCTCTCTCCCTCTCTTTCTAGCAAAATTAAAGAAAAAAGGGGGTAGGGAACAGTGGAGTTATGCAGGTACTAAACCCCAATGATAATTCTGGTGGGGGAAAATAGCAGTATGGACCCCAAAGCCTTACCAAGCTTCTAAGCAGGTATGGCCTTAGGAAGTAAGAGGTGGCAGGGTCAGCTCAATGCTCAGGCTGCTGTCTGAACTGAGTGACAGCAGTGACCACAGAGCACATCTCTTGGCCCCAGGTGAGAAGCAGGCAGGAAATAAGCCACTGGGCTTTGCCTGTCTTCTGGTGTGAACTGGGTGGAAAGAGCTAACTCTGCATGGCTGACTGCCTGCTCCTCCTCCAGCTAAGGGCTTCCCAGTGGTCTCTCAGAGTGAGCACATATGTCTAAAGCCAGCACAGCT